>NC_054498.1:23486794-23786794 GCF_017639515.1 Carcharodon carcharias
CACACACACTGTACGCCATCCAACTCCCCACCCTCTCACACACACTGTACCCCATCCAACTCCCCACCCTCTCACACACACTGTACCCCATCCAACTCCCCACCCTCTCACACACACTGTAACCCATCCAACTCCCCACCCTCTCACACACACACTGTCCCCCATCCAACTCCCCACCCTCTCACACACTGTACCCCATCCAACTCCCCACCCTCTCACACACACACTGTACCCCATCTAACTCCCCACCCCCTCTCACACACACACTGTACCCCATCCAACTCCCCACCCCCTCTCACACACACACTGTACCCCATCCAACTCCCCACCCTCTCACACACACACTGTACCCCATCCAACTCCCCACCCTCTCTCACACACACACTGTACCCCATCTAACTCCCCACCCCCTCTCACACACACACTGTACCCCATCCAACTCCCCACCCTCTCACACACACACTGTACCCCATCCAACTCCCCACCCTCTCACACACACTGTACCCCATCCAACTCCCCACCCTCTCTCACACACACACTGTACCCCATCCAACTCCCCACCCCCTCACACACTCTACCCCATCCAACTCCCCACCCTCTCACACACACTGTACCCCATCCAACTCCCCACCCTCTCACACACACTGTCCCCCATCCAACTCCCCACCCCCTCACACACACTGTACCCCATCCAACTCCCCACCCTCCCACACACACTGTACCCCATCCAACTCCCCACCCTCTCACACACACTGTACCCCATCCAACTCCCCACCCCCTCACACACACTGTACCCCATCCAACTCCCCACCCTCTCACACACACACTGTACCCCATCCAACTCCCCACCCTCTCACACACACTGTACCCCATCTAACTCCTCACCCTCTCACACACACTGTACCCCATCCAACTCACCACCCTCTCACACACACTGTACCCCATCCAACTCCCCACCCCCTCACACACACTGTACCCCATCCAACTCCCCACCCTCTCACACACACACTGTACCCCATCCAACTCCCCACCCTCTCTCACACACACTGTACCCCATCCAACTCCCCACCCCCTCACACACACAGTGTACCCCATCCAACTCCCCACCCTCTCACACACACACTGTACCCCATCCAACTCCCCACCCTCTCACACACACTGTCCCCCATCCAACTCCCCACCCTCTCACACACACTGTACCCCATCCAACTCCCCACCCTCTCTCACACACACTGTACCCCATCCAACTCCCCACCCTCTCACACACACTGTACCCCATCCATCTCCCCACCCTCTCTCACACACACTGTTTCCCATCCAACTCCTCACCCTCTCACACACACACTGTACCCCATCCAACTCCCCACCCTCTCACACACACACTGTACCCCATCCAACTCCCCACCCCCTCACACACACACTGTACCCCATCCAACTCCCCACCCTCTCACACACACTGTACCCCATCCAACTCCCCACCCTCTCTCACACACACTGTACCCCATCCAACTCCCCACCCTCTCACACACACTGTACCCCATCCAACTCCCCACCCTCTCACACACACTGTACCCCATCCAACTCCCCACCCTCTCTCACACACTGTATACCATCCAACTCCCCACCCTCTCACACACACTGTACCCCATCCAACTCCCCACCCTCTCACACACACTGTCCCCCATCCAACTCCCCACCCTCTCACACAGACTAGAGTGAGAGAGAGAGTCTGGGGAATTAGGAATGTGAAATGAGGAGATGGTGGAAGCTATGAACAGATATTTTCTCTGTACCTTCATCATAAAAGACACAAATAACATCCCAGAAATACTTGTAAATCAAGAGATGAAGAGTAGGATGGAACTTAAAACAATTACAATCACCAGGGAAAGACAACTGAGAACATTATTCAGATTAAAAGCTGACAAGTCCCCAGGTCCTGATGGACTTCACTCTAGCATCTTAAAAGAAGCGGCTGATGACACAGTAAATGCATTGGTTTAAATTTACCAAAATTCCCCTGATTCTGGAAAGGTCCTATCAGATTAGAAAATAGCAAATGTAACTATCCTATTCAAGAAAGGAAGCAGACAGAAAACAGGAAACGACAGGCCAGTTGGTCTAATGTCTATCGTGCGGAAAATGCTAGAATCTATTATTAAGGAGGTTATAGGAGGGCACTTAGAAAATCTTAGTGCACTTAGGCAGAGTCAACATTGTTTTGTGAAAGGAAATCAAACGAATTAATTAGAGTTCTTTGGGGAATTAACAAGTAACATAAATAAAGGGGGACCTGTAGATGTGGTGTACTTGGATTTCCAAAAGGCATTTATAAGACGCCAAATTAAAGGTTATTACGCAAAATAAGAGCTCATGCTGTAGTGGGAATTTATTATCATGGTTAGAGGATTGATTAGTTAACAGGAAGCAGAGAGTATGGACAAATGGGTCATTTTTGAGTTGGCAAGTTCAAATCCATGGAGTGCCACAAGGATCAGTGCTGAGGCCTCAACTATTTACAATCTATATTAATGACTTTGACAAAGGGACTGAAAGTATAAATTCATGGATGACACAAAGGTGGGTAGGAAAGCAAATTGTGAGGAGGACATAAAGAATTTACAGAGGGACTTAGATAGGTTAAGTGAGTGGGGAAAAAATTGGCAGACGGAGTATAAAGTGGGAAAGTCTGAACTCATCCACTTTGTCAGGAAGAGTAGAAAGTCAGTACGTTAATGAAATGGAGAGAGACTGCATAGCTCCATTGAATAGAGGGAGCTGGGTGCATGGATCTCAGAAAGTTAGTATGCAGGTGCAGCAAGTGTTTAGGAAGGCAAATGGAACTTGTTGTTTATTGCAAGGGGAATGGAATGTATAAGTAGGGAGGATTTGTGGCAGTTGTAAGGGGCGTTGGTGCGACCATGGGTGTGGGCGTCATAGCAGCTGGGAGCGGAAGGTATCGGGAGATCCCAAAAATCGGTTTCACGTCCCTGTAAAACCAGTTTGCGATCGTCCACACTGCCCATTAATGGCAGGGCCACGTTTCCCTTCACCGCACATCAGGAACCTAATTTCAATATTTTAGCATCTCATTATAAGCCCTGCTTTCTGGAATCATCTCCCCAGGCCGGATCATCCGGACACGTTGGCGGGATTGCACGCGGATGTGTTTCATACTTGTGCACCAGGCGAGCTGCACTTCACTCGGGACTCCGAGGTTTGTTTGCCCCCCTTGCTTCGGGCAGCCCTCACAGCCACATCAGTGCCAGGCTTCGCAGGCAGCACTACATCACTTTTAGGGGGACTCACGGGCAGGTCTCTACCGACCAGGCCGGCCACAAGATGGGGATGGCTTTTCAATGGCTGCCGGGCCCCGGCTTGCTTGTGGACAGGGGGAAAGAGGCCTCAGACAAGGGAAGATGCTGCAGGGTGGGGGCTATTTATTGCAGAAAATAAAAGCTAGGGGTGTAGGGGGTAACACACTGGCATGGATAGAAGATTGGCTGGCTAACAGGAAGCAGAGAGTTGGCATAAATGGGTCTTTTTCTGGTTGGCAGGATGTGATGAGTGGCGTGACACAGGATTCAGTGCTGGGACCTCAACTGTTTACAATTCATATAAATGATTTGGATGAAGGAAACATAGGTAGTTAGCTAAATTTACTGATGACACAAAGATAGGTGGGAAAGTAAATTGTGAAGAGCATGTAAGGAGGCTACAAAATGTGAAATTGTTCATTTTGGCAGGAAGAATTAAAAAGCTTATTATCTAAATGGTGAGAGATTGCAGAGCTCTGAGACTCAGAGGGATCTGGGTGTCCTAGTGCATGAATCACAAAAGGTTAGTGTGCAGGTATGGCAGGTAATTCGGAAAGCTAATAGAATGTTATCATTTATTGTGAGGGGAATTGATTATGAAAGTAGGGAGTCCATGCTTCAGTTGTACAGGGCATTGTTGAGACCACATCTGGAGAATTGTGTACAATATCGGTCTCCTTATTTAAAGAAAGATGTAAACACTTTAGAAGTTCAGAGAAGATTTACTAGACTAACACCAGGAATGGGTGGGTTGTCTTATGAGGAAAGACTGGGCAGGTTAGGCTTGTATCCACTGGAGTTTAGAAGAGTAAGAGGCGACTTGATTGAAACCTTTAAGCTCCTGAGGGGTCTTGACAGGGTGGATGTGGGGAGGATGTTTCTTCTTGTGGGAGAATCTAGATCCAGGGGTCACTGTTTAAAAATAAAGGGTCACTCATTTAGGACAGAGAAGAGGAGAAATTTTTTCTGTCAGAGGGTTGTGAGTCTTTGGAACTTTGTCTTAAAAGGTGGAAGCTGAATCTTTGAATATTTTTAAGACAGAGCTAGATAGATTCTTGATTAACAAGGGAGTGAAAGGGCATCGGGGGTAGGCAGGAATGTGGGGTTGAGGTTACATTCAGATCAGCCATGATCTTATTGAGTGGGGGAGCAGGCTCGAGGGGCCAAGTGGCCTACTCCTGCTCCTAATTCATATGTTTGTCTGTACACTGGGTATCCCAGGATGTGTGTGGAGTCACGTGTTGATCTGTGCAAGTGGCCTCAATATGGTGAGTGTTGAGGAGGCAGTCTTCAGAGGAGAAGAGGCCAGATGGACATGAGAGGGTGTGTGTGTGTGTGTGGTGTGTGATTTTTGTGTGTGTGTGTGTGTGTGGTGTATGTGTGTGTGTGTGATGTGTGTGTGTGGTGTGTGTGTGGTGTGTGATGTGTGTGTGTGTATGGTGTGTGTGTATGGTGTGTGTGTGTGTGGTGTGTGATGTGTGATGTGTGTGTGTGTGGTGTGTGGTGTGTGATGTGTGTGTGTTTTGTGTGTGTGTGTGTGTATGGTGTGTGTATATGGTGTGTGTGTGTGTGTGTATGTGTGGTGTGTGTGTGTGAGTGTTTTGTGTGTGTGTGTGTGTGTGTGTGTGTGTATGGTGTGTGTGTGTGGTGTGTATGTGTGTGTATTGTGTATGGTGTGTGTGTGTGTGGTGGGTGTGTGTGGTGTGTGTGTGTGTGGTGTGTGTGTGTGTGTATGTGTGCACGTGTGTGTATGTGTGCACATGTGTGCGGCGCATGTGCATGTGTGCATGCATGCATGTGTGTGCACTTATGTGCACGTGTACACACTTGTGTGAGTGAGCATGCTTATTTGTGTGTGTGCAAGTGCATGTGTGCGTGCAAATGCATGTGTGTGTGCGCAAGTGTGTGCGTGTGTGTGTGTGCGCACACCTGCGTGTGGTGTATGTGTGTGCACACATGTGTGTGTGTTGTGTGTGTGTGGTGTGTGTGTGTGTGTGTGTGTGTGTGTGTGTGTGTGGTGTGTGGTGTGTGTGTGTGTGTGTTGGGTGTGTGTGTGTTATGTGTGTGTGTGTGTGTGTGTGTGTGTGTGTGTGGTGTGGTGTGGTGTGTGTGTGTGTGTGTGTGTGGTGTGGTGTGTGTGTGTGTGTGTGTGTGTGTGTGGTGTGTGTGTGTGTGTGTGTGTGTATGTGGTGATGTCCCATGAGATGCCAGTGAATGTGTGAGTTGAGTGATGAGATGGTTGCCTTATCCTAGCAGCACGCTTCTAAATTTTATTCTACACTAAGTACTCTTCTAAACTCCAGTGGATACAAGTCTAGACTGTCCATCCTTTCCTCATAAGACAACCCACCCATTGGCGCCCGGAGTGAGGAAACGGTGAGGTACCGGCATGGCGGGTTATTCAGAGACCCCCCCCACCCCTGCCAGCGAGGTGGCATGTTTCCTGTGGCTGCATAATTAATGAAGTGGGAAGTGGAAGACACGGTGTGACAACCCACCTTTGCGGCCGGCAGGTAAAACATCGTTTTTCACTCCCACTACTGCACTCAGTGCAAATCTGGGACGACTCCACCCCACATCTGGAGTACTGTGTACAGCTTGGGTCTCCTCATTTAAGAAAGGATATAATTGCGTTAGAAGCAGTTCAGAGAAGGTTCACTCGATTGATTCCTGGGATGAGGGGGGTTATCTTATGAGGGTAAGTTGGACATATTGGGCCTGTATCCATTGGAGTTTAGAAGAATGAGAGGTGATCTTATCGAAATGTATAAGATCCTGAGGGGACTTGGCAGGGTGGATGCTGAGAGGGTGTTTCCCCTTGTGGGAGAGACTAGGACATTTTATAAATAAGTTTAAAGCGGCGATGAGGAGAATTTTTTTCTCAGAGGTTTGTTAGTCTGTGGAATTCTCTTCCTCAGAGAGTATTCGAGGTTGGGCCACTGAATGTTCTTAACTGAATTAGACTCTTGATTAACCATTGGAAGTCAAAGGGTATAGGGGGTAGACAGGAAAGTAGAGTTGAGGCCACAATCAGTTGAGAAATGATCTTATCAAATGGTGGAGCAGGCGCAAGGGGCTGAATGGCCGATTCCTGCTCCTAATTGATATGTTTGTATGATTGCACAAGGTTCAGTACCATTTGTGACTCCTCAGATACTGAAGTAGTCCATGTCCATATGTGGCAAGGAACATTTGCACCACACAAATGTCAGGCAATGTCCCCCTCCACCAAGAGAGAATCAAACCATCTCCCCTAGCCTTACCAGAATCCCCCACCATCGACATCCTGGGGGTTAGCATTGACCAGAAACTGAACTGGACTAGCCATATGATCAGGTCAGGGGCTAGGAATTCTGCGACGAGTAACTCACCTCCTGACTCCCCAAAGCCTGTCCACTGTCTACGGGCACAAGTCAGGAGTGTGTTGGAATACACCGGACTTGTTGGCTAGATTGGCATCTATCCACCAGTTTAAACATTCACTCCCTCCACCACCGACGCACAGTAGCAGCAGTGTGTACCATCAACAAGATGTACTGCAGGAACTCACCTAGGCTCCTTCGACAGCACCTTCCAAACCCACAACCACTGCCATCTAGAAGGACAAGGGCAGCAGACACATGGGAACACCACCACCTGGAAGCTCCCCTCCAAGCCACTCACCATCCTGACTTGGAAATATATCGCCATTCCTTCACTGTCACTGGGTCAAAATCCTGGAACTCCCTCCCTAACAGCACTGTGGGTGTACCTCCACCACATGGGCTGCAGTGGTTCAAGAAGGCAGCTCACCACCACCTTCCCAAGGGCAATTAGGGATGGGCAACAAATGCTGGCCTAGGCAGCGACACCCATGTCCCATAAGAGAATTTTTAAAAAGTGCTGTGATCTGAATTTGCATATGAATGGGGCTAAGGTGGGCTTACAAGTGAGAAGCAGCATCTGCCGATACTCCTGTGTAGTTTTCTGTGGATCCTGCTCCTGATCTGACCCTTTCCCTAAAGATGGAGTGGGGGTGCTGGCCTTTTCCCTTTGCTCCTCGCTGATGTCCTAACCACCCTGTGTGGTCGAACTAGCCCGGAGCTGCAACCTGTGGCTCCAGAGTCACATCTTCCTTCAGCCTGCCCCTTTTCATCCGGGGGTCACAACAGTGCTGGCTGGTGAGCCTCCTCCATCTCGTCCTGTCACCCACCCATCCCTTGGGTCTGTTTTCTGTGGAGTAAAGAAGGTTGAGAGGAGATTTGATCGAGGTGTTCAAAATCCTGAGAGGCCTGGACAGTGTAGCTAGGGAGAAACCGTTCCCCTTGGTGGAAGGATCGAGAACGAGAAGGCACAGATTTAAGGTAATTGGCTAAAGAAGCAATGGCAACATGAGGAACACCTTTTCACACAGTGAGTGGTCAGGATCTGGAATGCGCTGCCTGAAAGTATGGTGGAGGCAGGGTCAGTCGAGGCGTTCAGTAGGGAATTGGATTGATATCTAAAAAAGGAAGAACGTGCAGGCTTACGGAGAGAAGGCGGGGCAATGGCACTAGGTGAATTGCCCCAATGGAGAGCTAGGACAGACACAGTGGGCTGAATAGCCTCCTTCTGTGCTGTAACCATTCCATGATTCATTTCGATCTCCGCTCAGCAACTCTTTTCTTTCCTCACCATCAGGTCAGCTCCTTGCCCGCTTCTTCCTGTCAACCCACCCGCATTTAGACTTGCCATTTTGAGTTTGACCCTTTCTTCACATTCCGCACCTGCCCCCCACCCCCCCCGCCCCCCGAGCTCAGGCGGGGATTCTGCAGGTTGCTGCAGGGCGCACACCCTAGCACAGACCCCATTTCCACTCAGACTAACCATCGTCTTTGGATTTGGTGGCTGGTTTTCCGCATGGATGTCATTCCTGCTGCTGAGCCTAAGCCTCCCCATTTATCCCAGCTAGGGACCAGCACCAACACACACTCACTCCTCTGCACCAGCAGCATTTAATGGATCATTGGACTCTCAAACCTTTTCCAGTTGGACCACATTAACATGAAAAAGGCTGAAGAAAGACTAAGTAAGAGGTGTATTTTTATTGTGGGGGGGGGGGATATAAGACTAATCCCTTATGCTGCACCTCCAGGTTTCAAATGGTTATCTTAATGAAAAGCACCATTATGCTCTAAATAAACCTCTTTGAGTGGTATAACTACACCAGGGTTAGAGATAATGCCATTAGTTTGAGCACCAGCTTTTATGTTTTATTTCTGATATAGCTGAGGTGATAAATGACCCTGAATGAGCTTCTTTTAAATCACAGTAAGGAATCGCCAGACAAATTATCTTCATTCTAAGCATCTCGGGTTAAAAATGACTTTGCTGACAAAAAGGAAGTTTAAAAGCAAAGTGATAATTGAGAGTTGGGTCTATTCTAATTTCCACCGATACATAAATTCAATGTTTTTTTATTATCGAATCAGAGTTACACATCTGTGTTTGGGGGATAAGGTGGTGGAGTGGTAATCTCACTGTAATGTTAATAATCCAGAAGCCCAGGTTAAACCTCTGGGGACATGGGTTCAAATCCCACCACCACAGCAGCTGGTGGAATTTAAATTCAATTACTAATCTGGAATTGAAATGTTAGTCTCAGTAATTGTGACTATGAAAGGATTGCTGTAAAAACCCATCTGGTTCACTAATGCCCTTTAGGGAAGGAAATCTGCCATCCTTACCTGGTCTGGCCTACATGTGACTCCAGACCCACAGCAATGTGGTTGTTTCTTAACTACCCTCTGACAGAGCCCAGCAATCAACTCAGTTCAAAGGCAATAAATGCTGGGCTTACCAGTGATCACCACATCCCATGAAAGAAAAACAATAAAGGTATAAAATTTGATTTGGAAATGCCAAATTTTTACTCTGTGGCTCCCAATAGCTTTTATTTTAGGCAGTTCACCAAACTTCCCTAGACAGCACCTTCCAACCCCACGGCTGCCACCATCTAGAAAGACAAGGGCAGCAGGTACATGGGAACATCACCACCTGGAAGTTCCCCTCCAAGTCACTCACTGTCCTGACTTGGAAATATATCACCATTCCTTCACTGTCGCTGGGTCAAAATCCTGGAACTCCCTCCCTAACAACACTGTGGGTGCACCTACACCACGTGGACTGCAACGGCTCAAGAAGGCAGCTCAGCACCACCTTCTCAAGGGCAACTAGGGATGGGCAATAAATGCTGGCCCAGCCAGCGACCCCCACATCCCATAAATGAATAAAAAGAGCTCTTTCTTTGTGGAGTAGGCAGCCTGGGTAGTGAAGCCGCTGACCCCTGTGTGGGGATGGGATGCTCATTCATGTGGTTGTTTTCTTTTCTTGCAGACATGATGACCTGAAGGAGATGCTGGACAGTAATAAGGACTCTCTGAAGCTGGAGGCAATGAAGAGGATTGTAGCGGTGAGTCAAATCGATCTAGAAATGGGCAGGGATTGCTTATTGGAAGAGGATTGTAGCGGTGAGTCTAATCGAGGTAGAAATGGGCAGGGGTTGTTTATTGGAAAGTTGACTGTAACCAGTGACCAGGCTTGTCCGAGCTTTTCCGTGTTGGTCAGGCCACATTTCAAAATTTTTCTCACTCAGAGAGCAAATTTCGCAAAGATAACATTTGGCACCACATTAAACATAAATTTATAAAAATACCAGAGGCATGAATAGAAACAACTTACTGAGCAAAAAAAACAATGAGTAATGAATAAAGCTGAGTATCAGGATGTGATAGGGTGAGAGTGTGTGTGTGTCCGGCTCACTCCCAGGCTCAGGGTGCGCACCCACTCACTGTGAGGGTCCGTGCGGGTGAGGGTCCGTGTGGGCGAGGGTGGGTGCGGGTGAGGGTGGGTGAGGGTGAGGGTGGGTGCGGGTGAGGGTGGGTGCGGGTGAGGGTGGGTGCGGGTGAGGGTGGGTGAGGGTGAGGGTGGGTGCGGGTGAGGGTGGGTGCGGGTGAGGGTGGGTGCGGGTGAGGGTTTGTGCGGGTGAGGGTGGGTGAGGGTGAGGGTTTGTGCGGGTGAGGGTGAGGGTCCGTGCGGGCGAGGGTAGTTGAGGGTGAGGGTGGGTGTGGGTGAGGGTGGGTGCGGGTGAGGGTTTGTGTGGGTGAGGGTGGGTGAGGGTGAGGGTTTGTGCGGGTGAGGGTGGGTGAGGGCGAGGGTGGGTGCGGATGAGGGTGGGTGAGGGTGAGGGTGGGTGAGGGTGAGGGTGAGGGTGGGTGCGGATGAGGGTGGGTGAGGGTGAGGGTGAGGGTGGGTGAGGGTGAGGGTGGGTGCGGATGAGGGTGGGTGAGGGTGAGGGTGAGGGTGGGTGAGGGTGAGGGTGGGTGCGGATGAGGGTGGGTGAGGGTGAGGGTGAGGGTGGGTGAGGGTGAGGGTGGGTGCGGATGAGGGTGGGTGAGGGTGAGGGTGAATGAGGACCCTGAGACTGGGAGTGAGCCAAACCTATGGATATACTCTGGCCCTGCACACACTCTCCCCTCACACTCTCTACCCCCCTCACACTCTCTACCCCCCTCACGCTCTCTACCCCCCTCACACTCTCTACCCCCCTCACACTCTCTACCCCCCTCACGCTCTCTACCCCCCCTCACGCTCTCTACCCCCTCACACTCTCTACCCCCCTCACACTCTCTACCCCCCTCACGCTCTCTACCCCCCTCACGCTCTCTACCCCCCTCACGCTCTCTACCCCCCTCACGCTCTCTACCCCCTCACACTCTCTACCCCCCTCACGCTCTCTACCCCCTCACACTCTCTACCCCCCTCACGCTCTCTACCCCTCACACTCTCTACCCCCCTCACGCTCTCTACCCCCTCACGCTCCCTACCCCCCTCACGCTCTCTACCCCTCACACTCTCTACCCCCCTCACGCTCTCTACCCCCTCACATTCTCTACCCCCCTCACGCTCCCTACCCCCCTCACGCTCTCTACCCCCTCACGCTCTCTACCCCCTCACGCTCTCTACCCCCTCACGCTCTCTACCCCTCACGCTCTCTACCCCCTCACACTTGCTTTCCCCCCCAAAAAAACACTCTTTTCCCTCCTCACACTCTCATCTCCCCTCACAACCTCTCCACCTCACAGACTCTCTCCTACCCTCGCCCCCCCCAGCTATCTCCCCTCTGCCTCTCTCTCTATCACTCTCCCTCTCTCCACCCCCTCCTCTTTCTAACCAATCCCACACTCCCTAACCCTCCCCTACACTCTCCCTCTCTCCCTCTCTCTCTCCCTCTCTCTGAGTTCCCAGTCACTCCCTCACTGAGGCACCAGTTCCGGCTGCCTCACCTCACTCTCTGGCCCCATCTGGGCCCCACTCTACCTGCCTTGCCCTCCGCCCTGGTCTGGTCTACCTGCCCCCCGCTGGAACTCGCCTGCCCCCTGCCCCCCCCCCCCCCCCACCCCCACCCTGGGCACCTCTGCCCCCTGGGGCCCACTCCCTGGGCCCTGAACTCACCCGCTGCTGCTGCTGGTGTTTGCTGCACTTCCCCTCACAGGTTGTTTCTCTCCCACTAGTGAGCCTATCAGCAGCCAACACGGGGATGAAATGGCCTGTGATTGGCCGAGCAGCTCCACACGGGATCTTCCATTCAGACTTACCTGATCGGTCAGCATTTTGAAAACTGGCTCCGGGAGCTGCATCCAATTCATTGGTCAAGGCTGTTCTAGGCTCTTAATCGCCCTACTAGAGTCCTATATTTTCCCTTAAGTTTTAAAAAAATAACATATTGCGGATGTTGGAAATCTGAAATAAAAACTGGAAACGTTGGAAAAACTCAGCTGGAACTGAGTCCGGAAGACGAGGCATATTGGACTCGAAACGTTAACTCTCTTTCTCTCTCCAGGGACGCTGCCAGACCTGCTGAGCTTTTCCAGCATTTTCTGTTTTTATTTCCTATATATTCCCGCCTGTGTTCAGTTAGCGAGTGTCCTGCAATCTTGTGCGGCTATTAGTTTTTCTGTGGTGAAAAGTTTGCTAAAGAGTGGGCACTCACAGGAATACCAAGATAAAAGCAAAATACTGCGGATGCTGGAAATCTGAAACAAAAACAAAAATAGCTGGAAAATCTCAGCGGGTCTGACAGCATCTGTGGAGAGGGATACAGAGTTAACGTTTCGAGTCCGTATGACTCTTCAACAGAACCTGATGAAGTCATACAGACTCATTGAAGTACCATCTGCAAGGAATTGTGCCCAAGGGGTTTTCTCACTTCACTCTTATGGCTATGGGGTTGGAGGCAGGGGTGGAGGAAGCAGGGTGTGGCGGAGGAGATGGTGGTTTCGGAGTAATATCTCTGGACTAACAGTCCAGAGGCCCAGGTGAATGTAATGGGGACACAGGTTCAAATCCCACCACAGTAGCTGTTGGAAGTTAAATTCAATTAATAAACCTGGAGCATAAAGCTAGTCTCAGTAATGGTGACTATGAAATCGCTATCGATTGTTGGTTCACTAATATCCTTTGAGGGAAGGAAATCTGCCATCCTTACCCGGTCTGGCCTACATGTGACTCCTGATCCACAGTGATGTGGTTGACTCTTACCTGCCCTCTGCAATTGCCTAGCTAGATTCAAGGACAATTCAGTTGGGCAACAAATGCTGGCCTTGCCAATGACACCCACATCCCATGAATAAAGACCAACAGCAACTTGCATTCATATAGCGCCTTTCATGCAGAAAGTAGTCCCACGGCACTTCACAGAGCCATAGTCAAACTGATGTGGCCACTGTTAGGCGGGACAGCCAAAGCCTTGGTCACAAGTCACGTTTCTAGGCCAAGTTTTTGATTGGTCATGGGATGCGGGTGTCAATGGCAGAGCCTTTGTTGCCCCTCCCTAATTGCCCTTGAACTGAGTGGCTTGCTGATCCATTTCAGAGGGCAGTTAAAAGTCACCTGCCATTGCTGTGGTTTCCAGGGTGTGGGACTAGGCAGCTGAAGGCATGGTCACCAGTGGTGGGGCAGGTGAGTGTGACCGGGTCTCCGATCTTTCCCAGCAGCTGGACACCCAGTGCCAGTCAGACCCCTGATGTGTGGGATGTGCTGAAATGATTATCTCCCACTGTTGCTGCGGTTACCAGTGTTTGCAGGATCTGGGACTATTCGATATTGGGGTAGGCGGTGGTGCAGTGATATTGTCACTAGACTCGTATTCCAGAGACCCAGCGTAACACTCTGCCGACTCCGGTTCGAATCCCACCACGGCAGAGGGTGAAATTTGAATTCAATAAAAATCTGGAATTAAAAGTCTAATGATGACCATGAACCCATTGCCGATTGTCATAAAAACCCACCTGGTTCACTAATACCCTTTAGGGAAGGAAATCTGCCATCCTTACCTGGTCTGGCCTACGTGTGACTCCAGATCCACAGCAATGTGGTTGACTCTTAACTGCCCCTCTGAACAAGGGCAGTTAGGGATGGGCAATAAGTGCTGGTCTAGCCAGTGACGCCCACATCCCATGAACGAATAAAAGAAATGATCGCATCAACCAGCCAACCCAGATGTAAACGGTGTAAGTTTGTTGTGTTTCACTCATTGAGTATTGCTGAAATGAGAGACATGTTGTCGAAACTTTTCATCTTGCACTCCTCAGGACAAATGTAAGAATGCCAAATTTCAAATGATCACAACAATTTGCTCTGCAGGGGAAAAGGGGAGCTGATTGGTTGGCTAGTTGACTCTGATTGTTGCCACGGAGAAAGCAGCAGGGAACTATTGGCTTCCCAAGCTCCGGGCTAATTCGAAAGGGGTGCAAGACTTGAACATATTCCTTTTGTTTGCAGAAAATGGGTCCCTTTGTATGAATGTCTGGTGCTTCGAGCAAGCGTAAATGAGCTGCATTATGAGCTCAACTGATTATCTGAAATTGGTTGTTAGTGAAGCTATTAGCGTACTCAGGATTGTTCAGCAAGTGCTGCCCAATCACAGAAACACACCCAACAGTGGATATCTTGTTTTTGGTCTTGCAAGCACAGGCTGGTTATTGGGTATTACTGCTGATGGAAGGAAAACCCCGTGTCTATTGTATCTCATAGCAATAACTTCATTTTAATATTTGAGACATTACCCTTATAGCACAATTATTGTTGGATTCAAAGGTCGAATTATAGTCAAGTCCGAAATACCCATGTGAAAAGAAATGATGTTGGCACAAATTGGGATACCAGGTATGCCGTTTATTGCTTCCTTGGGTTTTCCCCTGGGCATTGTGCCCAGCTGAGGCGCAGTGCCCAATTTAGACCAGGGCCTCTGCAACTTGTGCTCCCTCATTTGTACCAGGATGGACTTAGGTTGCCCCATTTTCCTAACATGTATTATTTCAACGTGACAAGTTTACATAGGAAATTCCCATTATAAAAAGGAAGTTCTAATGGAAAACATTGACAGGAATTTGTGCATACGTGTAATTTTTGAGATAGATTGATTGGTTAATCCCCTCTTTAAAGAACCATCTCGATGCCACTTGGTGCCATTCTAGGATGGCTTAGTTGAGGTTTGGGACATATATGTTGGTCAGAAAGGGCCTTTTGTGGGAAGAGAGAGTCACACCAAACCTGCCCCCTTACTGATCCCTCTTGTAACATGTCAGTGATGCCTTGAAGTGGGAATGCTGATTGGACCTCATGTGATTCCTGGTTCCCTGAAGTGACTCTGTGGCCTAAATTGTGTGAGATTCCTGTGGGGTGGAGACTGGCTCAGCAATGCCAGTTTCAGCAACAGCTTTCAGGGCTGGAGATGGAACAGTGACCTGTTAAATATTTATCAGTGGTGTGGATAGCAGTTTGCAGGCCTGCACGCACTGAATTATTTACACCATATTATCCTGGCTTTTATTTATTAACTAGCCTCTGCCATGTTGAGAAAGAGGAGCTCCTTTCTCTCCCAGTCTACAGCCCCCTCAATGTGAGACCTTCTTCGAGGCACAATGTAGGCTATCGAAGACTTTCCCAGTGTTGACATCCAATTGGATTGAAAATTTAACCATCTTTAGTACAAATAACTTGTAGAATATGATGAGTGAATGTGATATCAACAATTACTTTCTCTTGTAACTGGCACAAGTGATTTTCCTGAGTTTATAAATGGTTGGTTCTATTTCTCTCTCACTCTCTCTCTTTCTCTCTCTATCTCCTACCATCTCTCATTCCTTCTCTCTATTTTTTACCCTCTCTCTTTCTTCCTCTATCTCCTACCCTTTCTCTCTCTGTCTTTCTTTCTCTCTATCTCCTACCTCTCTCTCTTTCTCTATCTCCTACTGTCTGTCTTTCTCCCTCTCTATCTCCCTCTCCCTCTCTATCTCCTACCTCACCCCTCTCTATTTCATACCCTTTCTCTCTCACACTCTCTTGTGCTCTCTCCCTCTTTATTTCCTACTCTCTCTCACCGCAAAGGAGAGGGCTGGAGGAGCTTAGAAGTAGGGAAGGACCATGGAGGGATGTGAAAACAAGGATGGCACATGTTGCCAGGCCAGGAGTTAGTGCTGGTCAACGAGCTCAGAGGTGACTGGTGACTGGGACTTCCTGTGAGTTAGGATACTGGAGTTTTGAATGAGGTGAAGTCGAAAGAAAGGAGAGCTGGATTGGATTGGTCGAGACCAGGGGTTACAAAAGCATGAATGAGGGTTTCGGCAGCAGATCAGCCGAGAAAGGGGCGGAGGTGAAGGTGGGTGATCTTGGTGATGGAGAGGAGGTGGAATTGAAAACTCAGCTCAGGGTTAAATAGGGCCGAAATTGCGAAGTTCAGCTGGCCGGTGGGAGAAGGACGGAGTCGGTGACCAAGGATTGGAGTTTGTTGTGGGGTCTGTCAACCTTGGCCACATTTACAATGAGAATTGCCTGGGTGAGCTTGTGATGGTGTAATTATACCCTCCCACCAGCAGAGACAGTGCAGCAGGAGAATGTGAGGGGTTTACAGAGACTTTTTAAATTATAGATGTGGGCACAGCTGTTTAAAATGGAAATATATTAAAACTGTGACAGAACGTTTGACATTAAAATGTGCACTGAATTACATCTGTTGAACACTGGTTCAGCTACTGTTCCTCTCATCTCCACCGAAAGGTTATATTTGGTCTTTAATCTCGGTAGTGCAGTGTTGTGGGATATCGATGAGGATTTGCGAGGGGATTGGCGTGCAAGAATAAAGAAGTCTTGTACAGGGTTTTGGTGAGGCTACGCCTGGAATACTGTGTGCAGTTTTGGTCTGCACATTTGAGGAAGGATACACTTGCAGTGGAGACAGTACAGCCAAGGTTCATTAGATTGGTCCCTGGGTGGAGAGGGTTGCCCTATGATGAGAGGCTGAGTAAATTGTGCCGATATTCACACTAGAGTTTAGAAGGATGAGGGGTGATCTCATTGAAACATAGAAGATTCTGAAGGGGGTTGGCAGGGTAAACACTGACAGGTCGTTTCCCTTGGCTGGGGAATCTAGACGTGAGGACACGGATAAGGGCTCCATCATTTATGAGGAGAAATTTCTTCCCCAGAGGGTCATTAATCACTGGGACTCTGTACTCCAGAGAGCAGTGTAGGCTGGGTCAGTGAATATATACAGGGCTGATCTAGGCCGGTCCCATTATTACAGCATCTATTTGGCATACGTGGTGTCATTAAAACTGACCTCGACTGCACGAGTTCCTAAGTTCATAAATTCAATGAATACAGGTTCAGAAAACGGTGGTGTGCCTTTGTTGCTACAATATAGTGATGCAGCTCAAATGTCGATGGCTTCCGTTGGCAGCACGTTCGTAGACGAGATCGCAATGTCGGACGGGCATGTCAACAAGGCTTTGCCTACAATATGTAGATCGCATAGAGCCTTTGTGAAGGTGAAGGAGTCCTTCTGAACCAGTGTGCCCTGTTTGTGGAAAACTCACTAAGACCTGGACGTAGTAACTCACTCAGCTATTTGGCCGATTCATGCTGTGGGTGATTGAAGCAAACGATTAGTCCCTGATCTAAACGAGAGCCCAACTGTAACCGATCGTTGGTACCAGCTTGAATGAACAGAGCCCCATTGACCTGCAGAATGTTTCAGATAGAAATAGCCAACACTGGCGGCCTATCAGGTGGTCTTCAGTGCCCCGTGTTGTGGATTTATGTCACAGTTCCCCCTCGAGCACGCTTCTGTCCTCAGCCCCAACCCCCTACCTCCCAGATGTGCGGAGTGGATAAAGCTCTTTGAAGCTGCAGCCAGCAGAATGGAAAAGGGGGTACCAGTAGATGTGGTGTACTTAGATTTCCAACCATCACTTGGTGAGGTGCCATGTAAAAGGGTTACCGCTGCTCAGCCAGAGATTTGAACAGTTTGATCAAGTGTGTAATAAATGCCACTATTTCTCCACACTGCATAAGAGACTAAATTTTGTTCGCAGATGATCGCCAGAGGAAAAAACGCCTCCGAACTTTTCCCGGCTGTGGTGAAGAATGTTGCCTGCAAAAACATTGAGGTAAGCGAAGCTTCTCATCTCCCTTGTGAATGGGGTGGGTCTCCTAAAGCCCACCCCGGGGTTACAGCAGTGTAGCAGGAGTAGCAATCCGGTGAGTATGGGATCAAATCCCTCCCTGGTAGTTTGAGGGTTTTGAATCCAGTTTGAAAATACAAATCCCGTGTCAGTAAATGGGACCATGAAACTATTGGACTGACATGAAAGCCCAACTGGTTCACTCAAGCTCCTTAGAGAAGGAAATATGTCACCCTCATCCGGTTTAGCCCAGCTCCAGATTTTGAGGGGGTCTAAGCATTGTAGAGAGGGAGAAACTGTTCCTGCTGGCGGAAGGATCAAGAACCAGAGGGCACCGATTTAAACCGATTGGCAAAAGAACAAAGGAGGACATGAGAAAAAGTTTTTTATGTAGCGAGTGGCTAGAATCTGGATTGTGAGTATGATGGAGGGAGATTCAATTGTGGCTTTCAACAGGAAACTGGGTAATTATCTCGAGAAAATATTTGCAGGGTGACAGGGAAGAGGCAGGGGGAGCAGAACTAGGCAAGTTGCCCTTGCAGTGAACCAGTACGGACACAATGGGCCAAATGGCCTCCTTCTGTGCTGTAACCATTCTATGCTTCTTTATGTGACTCCAGTCCCAAGCCAATATGGTTGACTCTTAACTGCTGACAGGGGTGTTCAAGCGAGTCGCTCTATTGCATCAAACTGCTCGAAGGCCCATCATCACCATCTTGGGGCAGCAAGCGTTGGGCAATGTGCGTCCACGATGCTTCCATCCTGAGAACGATGCACCCAAGGAGGGGTAGCATCACATAATGGCACTACTGCCTCCATCATTTCGCACCGTGTCTGTCAGAGTAAAACATTTACCACCACCTGCTCCTCTGCCCCTGTTATTTAGAAACCAACATATGAATTAGGAGCAGGAGTAGGCCACTCAGCCCTTCAAATCCACTCCACCGTTCAATAAGATCATGGCTGACCTGATTGTAGCCTCTAGCCTACCCCGAAGCTCTTTCACCGCCCCCCTTTGTTAATCAAGAATCTATCTAGCTCTGCCTTAAAACCATTCAAAGACTCTGCTTCCATTGCCTTCTGAGGAAGAGAGTTCCAAAGACTCACAACCCTCTGAGAGAAAACATTTCTCCTCATCTCTGTCTTAAGTGAGCGGCCCCTTATTTTTAAACAGTGACCCCTAGTTCTAGATTCTCCTGCAAGAGGAAACACCCTCTCCACATCCACCCTGTAAAAACCCCTCAGGATCTTGTATGTTTTGATTAAGTCACCTCTTACTCTTCTAAACTCCAGTGGATACAAGCCTAACCTGTCCAGCCTATCCTCATAAGACCCATTCCTGGTATTAGGCTAGTAAACAGTCTCTGAACTGCTTTTAACGCATTTACATCTTTCCTTAAATAAGGAGATAAATACTGTACACAATACTCCAGATTTAGTCTCACCAATCCTCTGTATAACTGAAGCATAGCCTCCCTAATTTCATAATCAATCCCCCTCACAATAAACGATAACATTCTATTAGCTTTCCTGATAGGTAATGCTGTACCTGCACACTAACCTTTTGTGATTCATGCACTAGGACACCCAGATCCCTCTGAGTCTCAGAGCTCTGCACTCTCTCACCATTTAGATAATAAGCTTCTTTTTAATTCTTCCTGCCAAAATGAACGATTTCACATTTGCCCACATTATGCTCCGTTTGTCAGGTCTTTGCCCACTTTCTATGTCACTTTGTAGCCTCCTTACATCCTCCTCATTTCTTTCCCACCTATCTTTGTGTCATCAGCAAATTCAACAACCATTCCTTTGGTCCCTTCATCCAAATCATTTACATAAATTGTTAACAGTTGAGGCCCCAGCGCTGATCCCTGTGTCACACCACTCGTCACATCCTGCCGTCCAGAAAAAGACCCATGTATGGCCACCCTCTGCTTCCTGTTAGCCAGCCAATCTTCTGTCCATGACAGTGTCTTACCCCCTACACCCTGAGCTTTTATTTTCCACAAATAACCTTCAATACTGCAACTTTATCAAGTCCCTTTGTCACCAAACTTGGGGACTGAGCCCGAATCTCAACAAAACCACAAGCTTCACTTCACAGCAACCGGCCGGATTTGGAACTGACCGAGGGGGAGGGGGCGGGGCTGACCGAGGTGGGGGGAGGTGCTGACCGAGGTGGGGGGAGGGGGGAGGTGCTGACCGAGGTGGGGGGAGGGGGGAGGTGCTGACCGAGGTGGGGGGAGGGGGGAGGTGTTGACCGAGGTGGGGGGAGGGGGAGGTGCTGACCGAGGGGGGGATGGGGGAGGTGCTGACCGAGGGGGGAGGGGGCGGTGCTGACCGAGGGGGGGGAGGGGGAGGTGCTGACTGAGGGGGGGGGAGGGGGAGGTGCTGACCGAGGGGGGATGGGGGAGGTGCTGACCAAGGGGGGAGGGGGCGGTGCTGACCGAGGGGGGGGAGGGGGCGGTGCTGACCGAGGGGGGAGGGGGAGGTGCTGACCAAGTGGGGAGGGGGAGGTGCTGACCGAGGGAGGGAGGGCGGTACTGACCGGGGGGGGGAGGGGGCGGTGCTGACCGAGGGGGGGGAGGGGGAGGTGCTGACCGAGGGAGGGAGGGCGGTGCTGACCGAGGGGGGAGGGGGCGGTGCTGACCGAGGGGGGGGAGGGGGAGGTGCTGACCGAGGGGGGATGGGGGAGGTGCTGACCGAGGGGGGATGGGGGAGGTGCTGACCGAGGGGGGATGGGGGAGGTGCTGACCGAGGGGGTGGAGGGGGAGGTGCTGACCGAGGGGGGATGGGGGAGGTGCTGACCGAGGTGGGGGGAGGGGGGAGGTGCTGACCGAGGGGGGAGGGGGAGGTGCTGACCGAGGTGGGGGGAGGGGGGAGGTGCTGACCGAGGGGGGGGGAGGTGGGAGGTGCTGACCGAGGGGGTGGAGGGGGCGGTGCTGACCGAGGTGGGGGGAGGGGGAGGTGCTGACCCAGGGGGGATGGGGGAGGTGCTGACCGAAGTGGGGGGAGGGGGAGGTGCTGACTGAGTGGGGGAGGGGGGAGGTGCTGACTGAGTGGGGGAGGGGGGAGGTGCTGACCGAGGGGGGGGGAGGGGGAGGTGCTGACTGAGTGGGGGGAGGGGGAGGTGCTGACTGAGTGGGGGAGGGGGAGGTGCTGACCGAGGTGGGGGGAGGGGGCGGTGCTGACCGAGGGGGGGGGAGGGGGCGGTGCTGACCGAGGGGGGGGAGGGGGCGGTGCTGACCGAGGTGGGGGGAGGGGGCGGTGCTGACCGAGGGGGGATGGGGGAGGTGCTGACCGAGGTGGGGGGAGGGGGCGGTGCTGACCGAGGGGGGATGGGGGAGGTGCTGACCGAGGTGGGGGGAGGGGGAGGTGCTGACCGAGGGGGGGGGAGGGGGAGGTGCTGACCGAGGGGGGATGGGGGAGGTGCTGACCGAGGAGGGCGGTGCTGACCGAGTGGGGGAGGGGGCGGTGCTGACTGAGGGGGAATGGGGGTGGTGCTGACCGAGGGGGGTGGTGCTGACCGAGGGGGGGGAGGGGGAGGTGCTGACCGAGGAGGGCGGTGCTGACCGAGGTGGGGGGATGGGGGAGGTGCTGACCGAGGGGGGATGGGGGAGGTGCTGACCGAGGGGGGATTGGGGAGGTGCTGACCGAGGGGGGCGGTGCTGACCGAGGGGGGATGGGGAGGTGCTGACCAGGGGTGAGGTGTTGACTGGTGAAGGATTTTGACCAGCCGGGGAAGATGTTGACCAGGGGGATGGTGCTGACTAAGGCCCTGCGGCTGGAAATATAAGTCGCTGCTTTGACAATCAGTTGCCCCTGAGGAGGAGCGGCTGCTTCCAGAGAGTTCAGGACCGGGAACTCTGAGTCCGTGATTTCCATCGAGGTTCCCAGCGCCCTCTCCCACACCCAGGCAATGAGGGAGGGTCTCTGTGGGCCTGGCTGGAGCGCTGGTCCAGGGCCCGCCGCTGGGCAGCTAAAATGGCCCCTAATTCCGGCCAGGACCTGGAGGCCAACTGAGCAACCCCAGTCCACCCTCTTTAATCGGCCTCAGTTGGGATCTTCATGAGCTGTGTCGGTAAGCGGCTAACCCTGCCGTTCCCCCCATCACTGCTCCACAAAATGACCTAGGGGGAAGGATGAAGCTGAGACACCAGCACACTGGCCAGGGGGACTGTTTTTTAGCTCGTTCCCGGCCCTGGCAAAGGGGAAAGATCCAGGATGTTGGCTCCCAGATATGCTGGGTGCTGCTCGAAACCTTCAAGACTGTGGTCAAGTAGGTTTTTATTCAGTTAAGATGTCCGGGGACATGGGGAGAAGTCAGGGAGAATGGCGTTAAGGTACAGATTAGCCATGATGGGCTGAATGTTGCATCATGGTTGGTCAGCGTATTGAATTTACCGAATCCAGCAACATGTGAGCAGGCACCAGAACAACACAAGCTGCCGGATTGTCGTATAAATCTCATCGAGCAAGGGAACCAGCACACCCCCCCCCCCCCACCCCACCCCCAAGAGCTACTCTGGGCCTCCGCATGTCCCCAGCCCCACACTCTGGGGTTGACTGATTCCTCCCTGAAATGAACACTTGCTGCGGGACTAACTTGACTGTGGGAGCGCCATCATTGCAAACACTGCAGCAGCTGGAGAAGCTCAGGGTAACCAGAGATGGAGAAATCTCGGACATTGCCAGTGATTCGTGTCCTAAGAGCAAATTAAGCAACAGTGAAAGCCCTTTGTCATTTCATTAAATCTACATTTGAGGTGTCACCGCTAGTTCTGAGGTCCAGTGGCCAACTAGGTGCAGGGTTAAAGCTTTGAGGGGGCTGAATTAAAAATATGTTGTACTTAGGATTTCAATTGACAGCCAAGAAATGCTTCCTCGAGTTCAGTATCTGCTCTTTGCTCCTCCCTCTGTCTCTGCAGGTGAAGAAATTGGTTTATGTTTATCTGGTTCGATACGCGGAGGAGCAGCAAGACCTGGCTTTACTTTCCATCAGCACCTTCCAGAGAGGATTAAAGGTCATTATTGCCATTATTGGTTCGAGTGATTTATTATCTGATGTTGCTGAGAGACTCTGTCTCTCTTTTGTCTTGTAGTTAACCAGGGTTATTTCTATTGATTTACTCAATGCATTAATGGTCCAGGTAAGATTTATTAGAATAACAGAATCTACTTCCTCTGGAGGGGGAGTATTGACTCAAGAGTAGTCATTGCGTTGTTAATGTGTTACATGCTTTATAGGTAAACTGGTTCGAACCAATTATCTCCCCTCGCCTGTAGCTAAATTGAATGTGTCTCTCTTTGACCTTTGTCCTAATCTTAAAGGGAAGTGTCTCTGCTTCAGATTGCCCTTCATTTCAATGAAAGTGGCTGAATCAATCTCCAAAATGGGAGGAGTACAGCAAGAAAGGAGCAGTTGGCATAAAGAAGTCAGGCCGCATCAGAAGTAACTGTCAATGTTTTGAGTCCGTACGACTCTTCTGGCCATGTAGATAGAGAGCGGGTAGATAGAGAGAAGCTATCTCCTCTGGTTGCGGGTGTGAGGGGGTGGAGTCCAGAACAAGGGGCATAAGCTTAACATTGGAGCCTGGCTGTTCAGTGATGATGAAGAAAGCACTTGCTCACATAAAGGGACGTAGAAACCTGGAACTCCCTTCGCCACTTGCCCCCAACAAACAGCTGTTGAGACTTGGGGTCAATTGAATTTGGGGCATGGCTTGAAAATGCTCATTTTTAATGTTTCCAATGTTCAGGTGGATTGAATGCTGAGCTGCCTATGTCTTAATGTCAGGGGGTAGGTCAGATGGTACAGCATGGGGTAAGGGAGTTGGCACAGCGGGCGAGGGAAAGTCGTTCACAGATATGGAAGTTTACCTCATCCCTTTGACCAATTGCCAATCCAGGATAGTGTTTGAGTTAGGAAGAGGGAGGCGTGTGGGTGGATCGCTGGGGAACGCCAGAGGTGACCTTCGACCAAGAACCGAGTGGCGTCACAGAACTGGCTCTGAGGGTTGGTGTTCAGCTGAGCTCTGGCCTTTCTGCTTGTATTTCCAGGACCCGAACCAGCTGATCCGAGCCAGTGCGCTCCGTGTGCTGTCCAGTATCCGAGTCACCATCATCGTCCCCATTATGATGCTGGCGATTAAGGAGGCTGCATCGGACATGTCGCCTTATGTCAGGAAGACAGCTGCACATGCCATCCCGAAGCTCTACAGGTAAACCCTCCACCCGCGCCCTCGCCCATCCCCCCCCTCCCCCCCCCGCGGCCTTGCCCCCCCCCCGCGCCCTCGACCTCCCCCTGCAGCCTCGCCCTCCCCCCGCGCCCTCGCCCTCCCCCCGCGCCCTCGCCTCCCCCCCGCGGCCTCGACCTCCCCCTGCAGCCTCGCCCTCCCCCCGCGCCCTCGCCTCCCCCCCGCGGCCTCGACCTCCCCCTGCAGCCTCGCCCCCCCCGCGCCCTCGACCTCCCCCTGCAGCCTCGCCCTCCCCCCGCGCCCTCGCCCCTCCCCCCCGCGGCCTCGACCTCCCCCTGCAGCCTCGCCCTCCCCCCGCGCCCTCGCCTCCCCGCCGCGGCCTCGACCTCCCCCTGCAGCCTCGCCCCCCCCCCCGCGGCCTCGACCTCCCCCTGCAGCCTCGCCCTCCCCCCCGCGCCCTCGCCTCCCCCCCCGCGGCCTCGACCTCCCCCTGCAGCCTCGCCCCCCCCCCCCCCCGCGGCCTCGACCTCCCCCTGCAGCCTCGCCCTCTCCCCGCGGCCTCGCCGACCCCCCACCCGTGGACTCGCCCTCCCCCCCGCAGACTCGCCCTCCCCCCCCCGCGGACTCGCCCTCCCCCCGCGGACTCGCCCTCCCCCCGCGGCCTCCCCCCCCCCCCCATCGAGGCCTCACCCCTCCCCCGCGGCCTCGCCCACCCCCCGCGGCCTACCCTCCTCGCCCCTCCTCCCGAGGCCTCGCCCCTCCCCCCGAGGCCTCGCCGCCCCCCCCCCCCCACCTGCAGACTCCCCCTCCCCCCTCCCCCCTGCGGAGTCGCCCTCCCCCCTCCCCCCTGCGGACTCGCCCTCCCCCCTCCCCCCCAGCGGACTTGCCCTCCTTGAGAAGCTGGGAATGTTCATCGTGTCTTTTGTTTTTGGTTTTGCGAAGGTTTTAATTTCTATCGAAAAGCTATGAAGTGTTTTAAATTTCAGAGCCCTGGCCCCACTAACAACCGAGAGCAACTCAGTCCTGAAGGAACAGGCCCTGTGTTAAGCTGCGCTGATTGTATTCACAGAATCACACAGAGCAGAAGAGGCCTTTCGGCCCATCGAGTCTGCACCAACACGTGAGAAACACCTGACCTACCTACCTAATCCCGTTTACCACCACTTGGCCCATAGCCTTGAAAGTTATGAGGTGCCAAGTGCTCATCCAGGTACTTTTTAAAGGATGTGAGGCAACCCGCCTCCACCACCCTCCCAGGCAGCGCATTCCAGACCCTCACCACCCTCTGGGTAAAAATGTTTTAACCACAATCCTGTTACTCTTGGGTGATCTTTTCTGCCGACACTTCATTTATCACCAGATCCGTTGAGTTCAGCTTCCTGAAAAGGATCCAGTGAGATCCGAACTGACGATCACTGGGTTTGTCACCCAGTCCTGTGCCAGAACCACAACGCTAACATAGCCCAGGGCCAGCTGTGGTCCGCTGGCGTGTCCTTGTCGGTCAGACTGATCCGAGTACACACCGGGAACGGGGAGCTTCACTCGGCAGCAGCGAATTTCAGGAACCAGTGGAGGTGCAGCCCAGGATGTGCCCATGCCTGTGGCACTAGGCCGGATGCTACACTGACACGAGAGTTACTCCCACCCCCTCATTTCGTCAGGTGCTTTCCTGCTCACAAAGACCTTCCTGTTTGGCCCCTTTGTTTCGGGTGGTTGTCCAGTTGAGCAGTGACCGTGACGCAGGAATACCTCTGCTCTGCATCTGGCTGGCCGTGACTTCTTGCTTCTCCCTCTCTCTCTCTCTCTCGTTTCAGTTTGGACCAGGATCAGAAAGACCAGTTGATCGAGGTGATTGAGAAGCTGCTGGCTGACAAAACAACGGTAAGGAGCACTGAGAAACCCAGAACCTTGTGGGAAAACGGTATCAGCCAGACCATCGACGTGGAGTCACAGGAGTCACATATAGACCAGACCGTTGATATTTGGATATTCTGAACTTTAACCTGCAGAGCAAAAACCACCAACCTCAAACTTAACAAACACCCATTCTTCACACAGATTATAAACCTGCATATTCTCCTGTAACATTCACTTTATCCACGTCTGGAGCTACTTCCCCTGGAACATTCGCTGCTCTTGAAATAAAGTTAATACAGATTTGGTTTCACTAGGCTGATTCCTACAAGGGGGCATCGGTTCAAGATGAGGGGCAGGAGGTTTAGGGGGGATGTGAGGAAAAACTTTTTTACCCAGAGGGTGGTGAGGGTCTGGAATGCGCTGCCTGGGAGGGTGGTGGAGGCGGGTTGCCTCACATCCTTTAAAAAGTACCTGGATGAGCACTTGGCACATCATAATATTCAAGGCTATGGGTCAAGTGCTGGTAAATGGGGTTAGGTAGGTAGGTCAGGTGTTTCTCACGTGTCGGTGCAGACTCGATGGGCCGAAGGGCCTCTTCTGCACTCTGTGATTCTGTGATTCCTGGGTTGGAAGGGTTGTCTTATGAGGAAAGATTGAGCAGGTTGGGTCTGTACTCATTGGAGTTTAGAAGAATGAGATGATCTTATTGAAACATAGAAGGTCGTGAGGGGACTTGACAGGGTGGATGCCAGGAGGATGTTTTCTCTCCTCCTGCACCGTGGGGGAGTCTAGAATTCGGGGGGCCCGGTTTCCGAATAAGGGGTCTCCCATTTCAGATGGAGGTGATGGAGGAATTTCTTCTCTCTGAGGGTAGTGAACCTGTGAAATTTTCTACCCAGAGAGCAGTGGAGGCTCCATCATTGACTATATCCAAAGCTGAGATTTTCGATTGACAGGGGGAGCTGAGGGTTATGGAGGACAGGCAGGATGGTGGGGTTAAGGCCAGAATCAGATCCGCATTCATCTCATTGAATGCTGGAGCAAACCCGAGGGGCCGAATGGCCTACTGCTCCTAATTTGTAACGTTCTTCTTAATCTGCTGTCTGCCTCAGTGGCCTGCCCTTTATGGCAGAGCGCTATTGTCCTATCGTGGCTGTGTTACTGAGCTAGTAACCCGGAGAACTCCAGCTCCGCTCTGCTCCGGGGGCGGGTTGAGAGTCTGAATTCAGCCGTAAAACCCAATTCTGGAAATAAGAGGTGGGACTCAGTGAAAAATGAACAGGAAGCTGTCGGTAACAGCTCCAAGTGGCCCCACAGCCTCCTTCAGGAAAGGAAGCTCGCCTTCCTCACGCGGCCCGGTCCATATGTGACTCCCGGCCCGCCTCGATGGTTGGCATGGTAACCGTCCGCGACGTGGCCTCAGCAAGCTCCCCCAGGTGAATCCGCCTTTCTCGGGATGGGGAATAGATGCCGGCCTTGCTGGCGATGCCCACGTTGTGCAAGGGTTAACGTCTCTTGCTCATGCGTCTGTTGTGTCTCTCCTGTCTTGTCTGTCCGCCTGTCTGTCTGTCTGTCTGTCTGTACACAGTTGGTCGCAGGAAGTGTGGTGATGGCCTTTGAAGAGGTTTGCCCGGAGAGGATCGACCTAATTCACAAGAACTATCGCAAGCTCTGCAACCTCCTGATTGACGTGGAGGAGTGGGGCCAGGTTGTGATCATCAACATGCTGACACGCTACGCCCGCACCCAGTTCCTCAACCCCAACCAGAATGTAAGTGTACCCGCTTCCCCCTGTCCATGCACCCCACCCCACACACCCCTCCCCCCACCCCACACACCCCACCCATTCCCCCCCCCTCCCCAATGCAAACCCTCCTAGTACACCTTCCTCATGCTTCACAGAGGTATTACCATTCATTCATGGGACGTGGACATCGCTGGCTGGGCCAGCATTTATTGCCCATCCCTAATTACCCTTGAGAAGGTGGTGGTGAGCTGCCTTCTTGAACCGCTGCAGTCCCATGTGGTGTAGGTACAGCCACAGTGCTGTTAAGAAGAGAGTTCCAGGATTTTGACCCAGCGACAGCGAAGGAACGGCCGATATATTTCCAAGTCAAGATGGTGAGGGGCTTGGAGGGGAACTTGCAGCTGGTGGTGTTCCCAAGTGTCTGCTGCCCTTGTCCTTCTGGGTGGTTGAGGTTGCGGGTTTGGAAGGTTTTGGGGAGAGCAGTACCTTGTTCCCTGTTTTGGAGAAACTTGGCATTTTAATTTCCACCACAGTTAATTACACAGAAAGAGGCCATTTGAACCCAGTTGGTCGATGTCAGTGTGGATGGTCCACATGAGTCTCCTCCCTGCCCTCTTCCTCTCACCGTTACCTCCTACTCCATTCTGCCTCCCATGGTTACTGGTTTTCCTTTAAATGCATCGATGTTGTTTGCATCGGTGGTTATTTCTGGTCACCAGCTCCACATTCCCGACGCTGTTGCCAGCGTCCTAACTCTCACCAAGCCCTGTTACCCCTGCACCCGCTGACCGGCACTGGCAACAGCTCAATTATAAAATCCTCATCCTTGTTTTCAAACCCCTCCGCGGCCTCGCTCCTCCCTATCTCTGCACAACCTCCCTCAACCCCACGACCCTCCGAGATGAAAGCAAAAAAAACTGCGGATGCTGGAAATCCAAAACAAAGATTTAAAATAGCTGGAGAAACTCAGCAGGTCTGGCAGCATTTGCGGCGAGGAACACAGTTAACTGCCTTAGGGAGCTGAAGAGTTTAAAACCCAATAAATAAAGATTTTAAAACCCATTAAAAAAATCTGCCTGTCGCCTGAGCATACAGATGATGAAAAATCTGCCCAAACAGTTTTATTTTTAATTAATAACAGAGACCTCATCCCGCCCTTGGATGCAAAGTCCCCCTGGCAGATTCACCCGTCCGCCAACTGTAAGGTTGGATGGACCACAGAAAATCGGGGTAATTGGAACTTTAATAGGCTTAATCGACCTCTTAATTGTCAGCGGGCACACTCCCGACTATAGTGTCTGCCCGCCAACCGAAATGCCACGTGAGTGTGGGATAACGTCGGGACGCTTGACCCACATCATCCCACGCTATCTCACGCTCGAGCGTGTCCGGTGTGCGCCCCCATGCCAAGCTAAAAATTCCACCCCCGAAGTGCCAGGCAGATCCATGTCTTTCATGACAGCGTTTCGCACTCTGAGCTGCTTCCACCAGACTCACACCGCGCTGGTTATATGTACAATTTATGTTGCATACAACCCTGAAGGGGTTTACCCGGTTTCCAGTCCCTCGGTGCACTATGAGAAGGCCTTAAACAGTGACCTTTTCCCGTGGAGTTTTTTTAACAGCGGCTGCCCCGAGCTTTAGTGCGTCCCTCAGCACGTAGTCCTGGACCCTGGAATGTGCCAATCCGCAACACTCGGTCAGGGGACAACTCTTTGCGCTGGAAGACCAGCAAGTTTCAGGCAGACCAAAGAGCGTCTCTCACTAAGTTGATGGTTCCCCCCAGTCAAGTTGATGTTGATCTCGGTGTACTTTCCTGTGATGCACAGAGTCCTGCAGCTCGGGGTGAACCTCAGTGAAAACCACTGCATCCCTTTCCATATGTTACTCGCAAAAGAACATCCCGGAAGGTAGGTGGGCGGCGGTCTCTTCCCCACTGCAGACTCCTCGAGGGCAGCATGTTGGGGGGGGTGGGGGGGGGTGCGGAGGTGAGACTCCGGGTGTGCAGGAAGTGCCTGACCCTTCTCCCCGCCAACCAAGTTGAAGGTTCTGGCGGTGAGGCATTCAGCCAAATGCCAGTCTGCTCGGGGAACCACCCAACAGGACCCACCTCCTCCCATTCCCGCAGGGCCCTGTGGGTGTCCCATGTGGACCACTGCCCGATGGACTTATGGTCACAGGTGTTTTTCTGGAGAAACCTCTCTGTGAGGGATGGGTCCAGTTGAATGGCGTGTTCCACGGCAACGAGACCAGACCCATCCCTCATAACGCTAGGGAAATATAGAACCTCAACATGTGGAGGCATTATTGATTTTAAGCGCCCCACCATTGGCAGACATGCCTTCAGCTTTTGGGCCCTAAGCTCTGGAACTCCCACTTTAATTGTCTCTGCCTCTGTACATCTCTATCCACCTTTAAGACACTCATTCAAACCTACCTCTCCACCATCTGTCCTAACGTGGCTCAGTGTCCTATTTTGTTTTATAGCACCCCTGTGAAGTGCCTTGGGAAGCTGTACTACCTTAAAGACGCTATATAAATCCAGCTTGTTGTTGTGTCCATGGTGATCCCTGTGTCATGGAGTGTGGGGAACCTCGATGCGCTAACGAGTCTTTTATAAATCATTGTCTAACGCTTCACTTCTTTGCAAAGCTGCCCTGTATAATCCCATCGAGTTTATCACCCGGTTTTCCCGTGTGTTATGTTCACTCACCGATACCAGTGCCGTTTGTTCCCTGGTCACCGTGGGCAGGAGTCTCTCACGGAGGAAAACCCGGAAAAGGCTTTCTATGGATCTGACGAGGAGGAATCCAAGCAGAACGAGACGGACACAATGGCGCTCTCCAAACGGAAACCATACGTGATGGACCCCGACCACCGTCTGCTGCTCCGCAACACCAAACCGCTTCTCCAGAGCAGGAACGCTGCGGTAAGCTGTGATCCCCTGCTGACCGCTCCCTGTATCGGAGGGCTGGGAATGTGGCTTTAACCTGGACTGGTGCCAGGACCCTGCAAACTCTGCACGGGGCTGACAGAAATACAAGGCAACGTTCTCGACACTTTTCTGGGACTTTGGAGACTCTCGGTCTATCCACCGTTAGCACACAGGCTGCTGCCCTTGTCTGCAAGTGTAAACACCTTGCACCTTCTTCCCAGTCGAACAATCTGGCTCCTCCCACCCCCCCCCTCCATTTTAATCTCTAACACTCAAACCACTCAGGCCTATTGTCAGGCAGACCAGAACAGGTCATGTAACCCCTCCACCCCCCACCACCCCCATTCATCTTACCTTAAATTAAAGACACAGTCCCCAAAGCATAACAATCTTATAAACCTCACAATTGTAACAGCTCTGCCTCTGAGTCAGAAGGTTGTGGGTTCAAGTCTCACTCCAGAGAGTTGAGCAGAAATTCTAAGTTGACCTCTGGTGCGTAACTGAGTCACAGAGTCCGGCTGAGGTGCCTCCTGGTCAATAATTATCCCTCAAACAGCATCACTGAAGCACTTTATATATTCATTATCTCATTGTTGCTTGTGGGAGCTTGCTGTGTGCAAATTGGCTGCCATGTTTCCTACATTACAGCAGCGACCAGACTTCAAAAAGTACTTCCATTGATTGGCTGTGAGGCAGATTGGGTCATCCTGAGGTTATGAGAGGCGCTAGAGAAATATATTTATTTCCTCCCTCCCTCACCATCCCAATCTGAAACAACCCCAGGTCCAGGTAACCACGGCGATGGATGTGTCCACCTCGTGAGGGAGTTTGGGGGGGGTGGTGGGCCCTGGTTGCAACGCATCTTAACAGTGGAGATGTCTTACTGGGGGAAGGCAGGAGATCCATTATCTTGTGGATCCCTCAGTGACTGGGAGAGGAGGGGGATCCATTATCCAGTGGATCCCTCAATGACTGAGTGAGGAGGGGGGGGGGAACGTTATCCACTGGATCCCTCAGTGACTGGATAAGGAGAGGGGATTAATTACCCAGTGGATCCCTCAGTGGCTGAATGAGAAGGGGGGGAAATCCATTATCCAGCGGATCCCCCAGTGACTGGGTGAGGAGGGGGATCCATTATCTTGTGGATCCCCCAGTGACTGGGTGAGGAGTGGGGGGGGATCCCCATTGTCCAGTGGATCCCTCTTGGTGACTGGGATGTGGCTGCTGGGGTGGGGGAGGTTCCCTCAGGGTCGTGGGGAGGTCAGGGGTGGGTGAGGTGGGGGGAGTGGCCTGTATTGAAGTGGAGGGAATGGGGATGGCGAATCAGGCCTGTTGGGTTCAGTAAGGCAGTGATTGCGACGGGATAATGAATAAATCTGTGCATCGACCCGTTCACCATCAACAACACTTTTCACCTTTGTAGCTGCGAGGGTTCCCTCACTCGATGCTGAGCTCTCCTTTTGTGTCTTTTCCCCTCAGGTGGTGATGGCCGTAGCACAACTTTACTTCCATCTGGCCCCTAAAGCGGAGGTCGGTGTCATAGCCAAGGCTCTCGTTCGCCTGCTCCGCAGTCACAGGTAAGCAGCACCTCCCCAGCGACATTAGATGAAGCAGGCCCCATTCCTCCCCAGCGACATTAACTGAAGCAGGCCCCATTCCTCCCCAGCGACATTAACTGAAACAGGCCCCATTCCTCCCCAGCGACATTAACTGAAGCAGGCCCCATTCCTCCCCAGCGACATTAACTGAAGCAGGCCCCATTCCTCCCCAGCGACATTAACTGAAGCAGGCCCCATTCCTCCCCAGCGACATTAACTGAAGCAGGCCCCATTCCTCCCCAGCGACATTAACTGAAGCAGGCCCCATTCCTCCCCAGCGACATTAACTGAAGCAGGCCCCATTCCTCCCCAGCGACATTAACTGAAGCAGGCCCCATTCCTCCCCAGCGACATTAACTGAAACAGGCCCCATTCCTCCCCAGCGACATTAACTGAAACAGGCCCCATTCCTCCCCAGCGACATTAACTGAAACAGGCCCCATTCCTCCCCAGCGACATTAACTGAAACAGGCCCCATTCCTCCCCAGCGACATTAACTGAAGCAGGCCCCATTCCTCCCCAGCGACATTAACTGAAGCAGGCCCCATTCCTCCCCAGCGACATTAACTGAAACAGGCCCCATTCCTCCCCAGCGACATTAACTGAAACAGGCCCCGTTCCTCCCCAGACCCTGTTCCTCCCCAGCGAGCCTCAGCTGAAGCAGGCCCTGTTCCTCCTGAAGGGCCTGTCTTTCGGTGAACACTCAGGGGGACATTTCTACCTTCCGCTCACCAGAGTGGGGAGCGAGACCCCCATCTGCAAATTTTCAAGGCTGGGCAGTGGGGAAGGGTTGGGGCTGGCGGAGGGAAAATGAATGGGGCACGCGCAGTCGCTCCTGGTTGACCAGTTCCCAGAATGTTAAAGATGGAGATGGAGTGACCGGTCAGTGACAGACAGTGAAGCTTCCCGAGTCTCACTGGCGATGGGGAGACTGCGAGGGGTGTGAGCCAGAGCGAAGGTGGGTCAGTATTTCACTCATGTTTGGGTCGCAAAAGGATTCCTTTTTCATTCAGGGTGCATGGTAAGTCTGCACGATGGGCGTTTGAAGCTTCAAAATGCATCTTTCTAAAAGCGAAGCGAGTGATGGTGGAGACACAGGGAGAAGCTGATCAGCTTCATCCACTGAAAAAGAAGGATTGAGTAGATTCATTTCCCGTGGAGCCTTTGGGAGGTTGTCGATATCCAAATTTATAATTGTTGAGAGATGGTGGTGTAGCGGTAATATCACTAAACTGGTAACCCAGAGGCCTAGGCTTATAATTCTGCAGGACATGGGTTCAAATCCCAACCTTGGTAGTTGGTAGAATTTGAGTTTAATTAATTAAGCAATTCAACCTGTAATTTTTTTTAAAAATCTGGAATTGAAAGCTAGCCTCTGTTATGGTGACCATGACAACTATCATTGATCGCCATAAAAACCCACCCGGTTCACTAATGCCCTTTAGGGAAGGAAATCTGCCCTTCTTACCCGGTCTGGCCTACATGTGACTCCAGACCCACAGCGATGTGGTTGACTCTTTTTTGCCCTCTGAAGCAAGCTGTTCAGTTCAAGGGCAATTAGGGATGGATAACAAATGCTGGCCTTGCCAGCGATGCCCGCATCCCATGGGAGTATCCCAAAAAAAAAACACAATACCCTCTCCAGCACCCTGTCTGTGTGCAGTAAGACACTGCCCTGTCTTCCCTATATACAGGAACACAGCACCTCGGCCAATCTAACTTGCAAATTTGCTGGCTAATTCTTTGTGAACCGTGCAATGAATTGGCCTTTGAGTTGAGTTGAGTTTTCACAGAATCACAGAATTGTTACAGCACAGAAGGTGACCATTCAGCCCATCGTGACTGAGCCAGCTCTCCAAATTTTAAAAAATTCATTCACGGGATGCTTGCTAGGCCAGCATTTATTGCCCATCCCTAATTGCCCTTGAGAAGGTGGTGAGCTGCCTTCTTGAACCGCTGCAGTCCGTGTGGTGTAGATACACCCACAGTGATGTTAGGGAGGTTGCAGTTCACCCAGTGCTATCCGCCTACATTCTCCTCCCAGCTCTGCACATTCTCCCTTTGCAGATAACCATCCAATTCCCTTTTAAACACCTCAATTGAACCTGCCCCCACCACACCCTCAGACAGCTCATTCCAGATCCTGACCACTCGCTTCGAGAGAAAGTTTCTCCTCCTGTCCCCATTGCTTCTTTTGTTAATTACCTTAAATCTGTGCCCTCTCGTTCTCGATCCTTCCACCGATGGGAACAGTTTCTCCCTGTCTACTCTGTCCGGACTCCTCATGCTTTTGAACACCTCGATCAAACCTCCTCCCAACCTTCCCTTCTCCAAAGGAAACAGTCCCAGCGCCTCCTATCTATCTACGTAGCTAAAGTTCCTCATCCCTGGAACCTTTCTCGTGAATCTTTCCTGCACTCTCTCTAATGCCTTCACACCTTTAACTCAGAGTTAAGCACAGTTAGGAATTCCTCCCAGTACCAGACCAGTGAGCAATGGGGATACCCGAGGGGGTCAGTGATGTCCTTTCAATACACTGACCAGCTGGACCTCAGACATCACGGAGAATTTCAAGACTCATTAACCTCTCCTCTTAGCTGATGGACTTGGTTTCAGGTGAGATGCTGGAGGTGACTGAAGGGAATAGTCCACGGTTTGATTTCTCTGGTTCCATGTCTCATGGCGAACGCCCTGTTCTCCGGTCAGCTTGCTCTCTGCTGTCAGTCTTGTGTCTTACTCCTGAGGTCCAGGGTTTTGTTGGATTGTCGACTCAAATCCATGTCCCCCATTCTTCACTGGAACGTGGCCAATTAACCAAAACACCGCCTTCAGTACACTGATCATCCCACGCAACACGTGCATTTATATAGCGACTTTCACAAGCAACCTACGGCTGAATGATGATACTTTTGAAATGTAACCATTGTTGTCATGTGAGAAATGCAGCAGTCTGATTTTCGCACAGCAAGATCTCACAGACGCCCACGTGGCATTGGCCAGATCGTTTACCTTTTCTTCAAGTCACGTTGGGTTGAGGGATTGATTTGGTTGAGAAGAGATTCGGTTGAAGCGTTCAAAATCATGAGGGGTCCAGGCAGAGTAGACAGGGAAAAGAAATGAAGGATCGAGATCGAGAGGACGAAGGTTTAAAGTAATTGGCAAAGGAAGCAATGGAGACATGAGGGAATGCACTGCCTGAGGGTGTGGTGGAGACAGGAGGACTCCCCTGCTCTTTTTCGGTGCTATGGGATCTTTTATGTCCACCTGTTAGGGCCGGTGTAATCGAATGTGTTATCGGCCCTCAATATTTGGGCTGGGTTTGCTTCATGTTACTGCTCACTGTCTCTCCCTCTCTCCACACAGTGAGGTGCAGTTTGTTGTGCTGCAGAATGTTGCCTCCATGTCCATCAAGCGGAGGGTGAGTCATTGTTCGTGCCTTTACCAGTTGCTTCAGTAATCTGCAGTTGACCTGTGCAACTGTGCTTATAAATCAGCCTGATGGGTTTATCTGTTGTTACTGATGCTATAAGCATGTGGGAGAGGAGTCCCTTTGATCACATGTCTAGCCTGACTGACAGCACCAGGGCATGACTGGAATGTAGTGAGGGAACGACTGGTGGAGGTGGGGTTGGGTTTAATGTGGTCCAAGTGTGACTAATGTTGGGACTGGGAACGGAGACCTGTTAACATCGAGGGTGGGTAACAGATATCGACCACCAACTTGGATGAATTGCTATCAACCAGGAGTGAGTGGAGAGACTACAAAGGCTGGGAATCATTATCCTTTGGAGCAAAGAAGGTTAAGGGGAAGATTTAATAAGTGCGGTGGTGTGCTTTACTCAGGGAATCTGAGTTAGAATGGCGACACACACTTTCACATGTGAGTTGTAGTCTGGAGTTATGGTAGAGGGTCCAATGTCCTTCCCATCACATGGTTGATCAGGAATCTCTCCCACTCTTACTGCCTCCTGTTGGTATGTGTTGGTAGGATTGGCAGGCTGATATTCAACCTATTTAGGCCCGGTTATGAACGCATCTTCTTTGTCCATCAAGCCCAAGGATGGGACTCGAACCCAGACCCTCTAGCTCAGAGGCAGGGACACTACCCACTGCGCCACACAAGACCTGCAGATTTAATAGAAGAGTTCAGAGTGATGAAGGGCTTCGCCAGAGCAGGTGGGAGGAACTGTTTCCAGTGGCAGGAGGGTCGGTAACCCAAGGACACAGAGTGAAGATAATTGTCTAATGAGCTGTGGGGGTTGTGGGGGAGGGATGAGGAGAAAATACAAGGGAAAATGTGCAGAAAGTATAGAGGAAAGAGCAGAGGGAGTGGGACTAATTGGATCGCTCTTTCAAAGAGCCAGCACAGGAGCGATGGGTGGAATGGCCTGTTTGCCGAATGTCTGATTCAGTGGAGTTCATGAGTGAACAGATCTAAGCAGAAGCTTGACAAATGCTGAGAGGAAAGTAAGGATGAAGTTCTGGGAGTAAAATTAAAGGTGAGAATGACAGGATTAACGAACATTTGGTTCATGTTGAATTTTGAACCCATGTTGCTGATGAACGGTCAAATCTCTAATGTCATTGGACTGATCATTAATATCGCTTTGACTTTGATCTTTAAGGGAATGTTCGAGCTCCATTTGAAGAGTTTCTACATCAGGTCCACAGACCCTACCCAGATTAAAGTGTTGAAGGTGGGTCTGTACTCACAGTTCCTGTTGATTTCGGTGTCTGTGTTACACACTAGAAAAGCACCATTATCCTAACCCTCCTCTTCCCTTGTCTTGTGCAGTTGGAGGTCCTGACCAACCTGGCCAGTGAGACTAACATATCAACCATTCTCCGCGAGTTCCAGGTAAGGAAAGAGCAGCCATTTGTGTTACTCATTACCTCCTGTGCAAAACAAACTGTAATTAATACCAGCTCACTCCCACTGGGAGCAGGTATCCCTCCGCCCCATCTCACTCCCACTGGGAGCAGGTATCCCTCCGCCCCATCTCACTCCCACTGGGAGCAGGTATCCCTCCGCCCCATCTCACTCCCACTGGGAGCAGGTATCCCTCCGCCCCATCTCACTCCCACTGGGAGCAGGTATCCCTCCGCCCCATCTCACTCCCACTGGGAGCAGGTATCCCTCCGCCCCATCTCACTCCCACTGGGAGCAGGTATCCCTCCGCCCCATCTCACTCCCACTGGGAGCAGGTATCCCTCCGCCCCATCTCACTCCCACTGGGAGCAGGTATCCCTCCGCCCCATCTCACTCCCACTGGGAGCAGGTATCCCTCCGCCCCATCTCACTCCCACTGGGAGCAGGTATCCCTCCGCCCCATCTCACTCCCACTGGGAGCAGGTATCCCTCCGCCCCATCTCACTCCCACTGGGAGCAGGTATCCCTCCGCCCCATCTCACTCCCACTGGGAGCAGGTATCCCTCCACCCCATCTCACTCCCACTGGGAGCAGGTATCCCTCCATGGGAGTGAAATATGGTGGAGGGTTCACTGCCTCACTGGGAGTGAGATGGGGTGGAAGGATATCACTGCCTCCCTGGGAGTGAGATGGGGTGGAGGGATATCACTGTCTGACTGGGAGTGAGATGGGGCGGAGGGATATCACTGCCTCACTGGGAGTGAGATGGGGTGGAGGGATATCACTCTGACTGGGAGTGAGATGGGGTGGAGGGATATCACTGCCTCCCTGGGAGTGAGATGGGGGTGGAGGGATATTCCTGCCACACCTGGAATGAGATGGGGCGATATCTGGATCTGTGATATCCCTCCACCCCATCTCACTCCCAGTGTAGGTCAACCACTCCAGCTCAACTGATCTTCCAATATAATGTTAGCTAAACATTGACTCTAGTGATTAGAGAGCGATGATCAGAAAAATATCTTTACAGACGGGGAGTTTGGAAAGCGGGATTATCTAACAGCAGCTGTTGTAGAAGCAGAGCCTACGAATTTAACAGTTGTGCTGTCTTAAGAACAGAAAGTAGGTAGAAGAATGAGTGACTTGTCTCCCGGGAGCAACAGTTAGTGACTGAGGAGAAATAATCCTTGTGTAGGCTATTCATGCAATGCACAACACCCCAAAGATGCGGCATACAAGCAGGCTGCCTTGTCCGAGCCCCCCTGGTCTACCCCCCTCCCCCATCCCGCCTTTGTTCCAAATGCATGCCAGTTGTGAAGATAATGGTGTTTGGGGCCAATGAGAATCACCCGGAAACACTGAGTCCTGAGAGAGCAACTGGAGGAGGAGAGAGAAAAATGCACAAACTTGGGGAGAGAGAGGGGGAAACAGAAACTGGGGGAGAGAGAGGGGGAAACAGAAACTTGGGGGAGAGGGGGGGGGAAAACAGAAACTGGGGGAGAGAGAGGGGGAAACAGAAACTGGGGGAGAGAGCGGGGGAAATAGAAACTGAGGGAGAGAGAGAGGGAAACCAATGGGGAAGAGAGAAACAAACTGAGGGGAAATAGAGAGAAACAGAAACTGGGGTGGAGAGAGAGAAACAGAAATAGGGGGTGGGGGAGAGAAACAGAAATAGGGGGTGGGGGAGAGAAACAGAAATATGGGGAGAGAGAGAAAAACAGAAACTTGGGGGGGGAGATAGAGAAACAAACTGAGGGGAAAGAGAGAGAAACAGAAACTGGGGTGGAGGGAGAGAAACAGAAATGGGGGAGAGAGAGAAACAGAAATGGGGGAGAGAGAGAGAAACAGAAACTGGGGAAAGAGAGAAACAGAAATGGGGGAGAGAAAGGGAAAAACAAACTGGGGGAGAGAAAGAGAGAAACAAAAACTGGGGGAGAGAAAGAGAGAGAAACAAACTGGGGGCAGAGAGAGGAACAAACTGGGGGCAGAGAGAGGGAAACAGAAACTGGGGGAGAGAGAGAGAAAGTGAAAAACAAACTGGGGGAGATAGATAAAAAAAGTGAGAGAGAAACAGAAACTAGGTGAGAGTGTATAGAGTAGGAAGAGACTCTAGCGGAATGCAGTTTGGCTAAATGGCTGTTTCCGTGCTGATTCTATTTAAAAAACATTTATTTAATGATTATATAAAATCCTTTCCTTGAGTAAAGAGGCCGCTGACCTTTGTTACTCAAACTCTGGGTAAAGTGTCTGAAATTCCAGGTCTGCTAAGATAATCCTCTATTTGTCTTTCCACCTCAGCCACCCCATAATAACCCCAACACAAAGTCCCAGATCCAAATCCCTGTCTTCAGAGTAACAACAAACACAAGGGATTCTGGTGGTAAAGTTGTAATAATTCTCCTTTGATCAGATGGGCCCTGGAACCTATGGAGGTGGAATCATCTCATCCTTTGTTGAAAACAAGAGGTCAAACCAAGGTCAGGTGCATTGTGACCTGAATTAAATAGGCCGGCTGCACAAACACAATGGACAACCTAATGGGCTAGTGAGTTAGTTACTTCAGCTCAACTCTGTTAATTTATATTAAATCACACAATTGTTACAGCACAGAAGGAGATCACTCGGCCCGTCATGTCTGTGCTGGCTGTGCGAGTGAGTAACGTGCCTGGTGCCAATCCCCCACCATCTCCTCCTAGCCCTGTACCTTCTTTCTCTTCAGATAACAACCCAATTCTCTCTCAAACACCTTGATTGAACCTCTATCCACCACACCTTCAGGTAGCTCATTCCAGAGCTTAATCACTCGCTGCGTGAATAAGTTTCTCCTCCTGTCTCCATTGCTTCTTTAGCCAATTACCTTAAATCTGTGTCCTCTCATTCTTGATCCTTCCACCAGTAGGAACAGTTTCTTCCTATCTACTCTGTCCAGACCCCTCATGGTTTGGAATACCTCGATCAAACCTCCTCTCAGCCTTCTTTTCTCCAAGGAAAACAACCCCAACTTCTCCAATCTTCCACGTAACTGAAGTTCCTCATCCCTGGAACCATTTTCATGATCTTTTCTGCACTCTGTCTAATGCCTTCACACCCCTCCTAAAGCGTGGTACCCAGAACTGGATGCAGTGCTCCAGTTGAGGCCAAACCAGTGTTAATATAAATAACTTCCTTGCTTTTGTTCCCTATGTCCATATTTATGAAGCCCAGGATCCTGTTTGCTTTATTAACCACTCTCTCAACCTGTTCTGCCATCTTCAGTGATTTATGCCCATATACCCCCAGGCCCCTCTGCTCCAGCACCCCCGTCAGAATTATACCCTTTATTTTATATTGTCTCTCTGCCTTCTCCCTACCAAAATGAATCACTCCACACTTCTCTGATTAAATTTCATCTGTTGCTTGTCTCCCCATTCCTCCAATTTGTCTATGTCATTTTGAAGCTCTACACACTCCTCCCCACAGTTCACAATGTTCCCAAGTATAGTATCGTTTCGAGCTGCTGCTGTTAGCAGATTGTCTCTGGGAGACTGGCCTTTCTGACCCGTCTGCTGGGAACAGGAAGTTGAATTTTGTAAACACAACTTGCAGGGAGTTACCAACTCTCTCAGATTGCTGCGGCCCCTCCACAAATGCACAGCTAATCTCCAGGGCGTTGTCAGTAAAACACAACAGCTATGGAGCAGATTGCACATAATGAAACCTCCCAAGGAGCATTATAAAGGAAGATATGACCCTGAGCCGCAAATGAGGGACAGGTCACCAAAAGGTCAATTAGCGACGTAGGTCTTAAGGAGTGTTTTAAAGGAGAAGACCGAGGCAGAGAGGTTTAGGGAGGGAATCCTGGAGGTTAGTGCCCAGAGGGTTGAAGGTACTCCCACTAACTGTGGAGCAATTAACATGAGGGACGAGCAAGAGGCCAGATTTGAGGGAGTTTTGGATTTTAACCACACCTTTTTTAAAAATTTGTTCATGGGGTGTGGGTGGTGGATTTGATACCCATCCCTAATTGCCCTTGAACTAAGTGGCTTGCTAGACCATTTCAGAGGGCAGTTAAAAGTCAACCACTTTGCTGTGGACCTTGAGTCATGTGTAGGCCAGAGCGGTTAAGGACAGCAGATCTCCTTCCCTAAAAGACATTAGTGAATCAGATGGGTTTTTAACAATCGGTGATAGTTATCGTAGTCACCATTACTAAAACTAGTTTATATACTAATTTTTTAATTGAATTTAAATGTCCTTTGAGAGGGCATTTAAGAGTCAACCACTTTGCTGTGGGTCTGGAGTCACATGTAGGCCAGACCAGGTAAGGACAGCAGATTTCCTTCCCTAAAGGGCATTAGTGAACCAGATGGGGTTTTTCTTGGTCACCATTACTGAGACTAGATTTATATTTAGTTAATTGAATTTAAATTCCACCAGCTGCCTTGGTGGGATTTGAACCTATGTTCCTAGAGCATTAACAAAAATTGCTGGAAAAACTCAGCAGGTCTGACAGCATCTGTGGAAAGAAAGACAGAGTTAACGTTTCGAGTCTGTATGACTCTTCATCAGATCTAAAGAGAAATAGAGATGAGGTGAAATATAAGCTGTTTAAGGAGGGGTGGGACAGGTAGAGCTGGATAGGGGGCCAGTGATAGGTGGAGGCAAAGGAGAGATTGCCAAAGATGTCATAAACAAAAGGACAAAGGAGTGTTGACAGTGGTGATGTTAGCTAAAGGTTGTGCTAATGGTGACATTAAGGGTGGAAAGCAGGATGAGCAAGTGACAGATGGCCCTAGTGGGGGTGGGGTGGGGGACAGTGTGGGAGAAAAGACCAAAATAGGCTAAAAGATGGGGATAAAACAATGAATGGAAATCAATTAAAAAAAAATAATGGAAATGGGTATATAAAAATTTAAAAATAAATAAATATCTGAAAAAAGGGGATCGGAAAAGGGGGTGGGGATGGAGGAGAGAGTTCATGATCTGAAATTGTTGACTCAATATTCAGTCCGGAAGGCTGTAAAGTGCCTAGTCGGAAGATGAGGTGCTGTTCCTCCAGTTTGCGTTGAGCTTCACTGGAACATTGCAGCAGGCCAAGGACAGACATGTGGGCATGAGAGCAGGGTGGTGTGTTGAAATGGCAAGTGACAGGGAGGTCCGGGTCATTCTTGCGGACAGACCGAAGGTGTTCTGCAAAACAGTCACCCAGTTTATGTTTGGTCTCTCCAATGTAGAGGAAACCACATTGGGAACAACGAATGCAGTAGACTGAATTGAGGGAAGTGCAAGTGAAATGCTGCTTCACTTGAAAGGAGTGTTTGGGCCCTTGGACGGTGGGGAGAGGGGAAGTAAAGGGGCAGGTGTTGCACCTTCTGCACTTGCATGGGAAGGTGCCGTGGGAGGGGGTTGAGGAGTAGGGGTTGATGGAGGAGTGGACCAGGATATCGCGGAGGGAACGATCCCTGCAGAATGCCACCGGGGGAGGTGAAGGGAAGATGTGTTTGGTGGTGGCATCATGCTGGAGTTGGCGGAAATGGCGGAGGATGATCCTTTGAATGCGGAGGCTGGTGGGGTGATAAGTGAGGACAAGAGGGACCCTATCATGGTTCTGGGAGGGAGGAGAAGGCGTGAGGGCGGATGCGCGGGAGATGGGCCGGACACGGGTTGAGGGCCCTGTCAATGACTGTGGGTGGGAAACCTCGGTTAAGGAAGAAGGAAGACATGTCAGAAATGCTGTTTTGGAAAGTGACATCATCGGAACAGATGCGACGGAGGCGAAGGAACTGAGAGAATGGGATGGAGTCCTTACAGGAAACAGAGTGTGAGGAGCTGTAGTCGAGGTAGCTGTGGGAGTCGGTAGGCTTGTAATGAATGTTGGTGGACAGTCTATCACCAGAAATTGAGACAGAGAGGTCAAGGAAGGGAAGGGAAGTGTCAGAGATGGACCATGTGAAAGTGATGGAGGGGTGGAAATTAGAAGCAAAATTAATAAACTTTTCCAGGTCTAGACGAGAGCATGAAGCAGCACCGAAACAGTCATCGATGTACCGGAGAAAGAGTTGTGGGAGGGGGCCGGAGTAGGACTGGAACAAGGAATGTTCCACATACCCCATAAAGAGACAGGCATAGCTGGGGCCCATGCGGGTACCCATAGCCGCACCTTTTATTTGGAGGAAGTGAGAGGAGTTTAAGGAGAAATTGTTCAGTGTGAGAACAAGTTCAGCCAGACGGAGGAGAGTAGTGGTGGATGGGGATTGTTTGGGCCTCTGTTCGAGGAAGAAGCGGAGAGCCCTCAGACCATCCCGGTGGGGGATGGAGGTGTAGAGGGATTGGATGTCCTTGGTGAAGAGGAGGCGGTTGGGGCCAGGGAACTGGAAGTTGTTGGTATGATGTAGGGTGTCAGAGGAATCATGGATGTAGGTGAGAAGAGACTGGACAAGGGGAGAGAGAATGGAGTCAAGATAGCAAGAAATGAGTTCCGTGGGGCAGGAACAGGCTGACATGATCGGTCTGCTAGGACAGTCCTGTTTGTGGATTTTGGGTAGGAGGTAGAAGCGGGCCGTTGGAGGTTGGGAGACTATCAGGCTGGAAGCTGTGGAAGGAAGATCTCCAGAGGAGATGAGGTCAGTAACAGTCCTGGAAACAATGGCTTGATGTTCAGTGGTGGGGTCATGGTCCAGGGAGAGGTAGGAGGAAGTGTCTGCAAATTGACGTTCAGCCTCTGCAAGATAGAGGTCAGTGCACCAGACAACAACAGCACCACCCTTGTCAGCAGGTTTGATGACAAAGTTGGGGTTGGACCTGAGAGAATGGAGTGCAGCAAGTTCAGAGAGAGACAGGTTAGAGTGGGTGAGAGGAGCAGAGAAATTGAGACGACTAATGTCACGCCGACAGTTCTCAATGAAAAGATCAAGAGCAGGTAAGAGGCCAGTGGGAGGGGTCCAGGTGGAGGGAGAGTACTGGAGGCCCACCTATTTCCATTCTTATTATTTTTTAAATTGATTTGCATTCATTGTTTTATCCCCACCTTTTAGTCTATTTTGATTTTTTCTCCCACACCATCCCCCACCCCCACTAGGGCTATCTATCACTTGCTCATCCTGTTTTCTAGTCTTAATGTCACCATTAGCACATCCTTTAGCCAGTATCACCACTATCAACACCCCTTTGACCTTTTGTTTATGACATCTTTGGCAATCTCTCCTTTGCCTCCACCTATCACTGGCTTTCTATCCAGCTCCACCTGTCCCACCCCCCCACCCTCCTTAAACAGTATATATTTCACCACATTTCTACTTCTCTTTAGTCCTGAAGAAGAGTCACACGGACTCCAAGCGTTAACTTTGTCTTCCTCTCCACAGGTGCTGGTCAGACCTGCTGAGTTTTTCCAGCAGTTCTTGATTTGGTTTCAGGTTTCCAGCATCCGCGGTATTTTGCATTTTTCCTGGAGCATTAGCCCCTGGTCTCTCGGCTCCCAGACCGGAGACATCACCGCCACGTCAGCCTCTCCCCGAGACAGTGTTGCCGAACCATTATGATCATACTGCCTTCACTCTTTGTCTTTCTCTTTAGACGTATATCAAAAGCCAGGACAAGGATTTTGTGGCAGGCACTATCCAGGCTATTGGACGCTGTGCCACCAACATCAATGAGGTCCGTGATACCTGCCTCAACGGATTGGTTCAACTGCTGTCCAATAGAGACGGTAAGGGCCAAGCAGCAGATGGCCAGTAGCGAGCATTGAGCAGCAAAATATTTAGCGTCTGACGCGAGGTTCAAGCCATTGTAACTCCTGCCGCCCACCCGCAGGCGTGGCACCGGTGTGCGTGCATGCTCAAACACGCCCCTGTCTCTGACGCCGCTGGCAAGGTGGGGCTTGTCCCTATCTGAGTTACCACAGGGGGGGGGATCACCACCGCCGCCCCCACACAAATAAAACGAAATTAACGAGTTTATTAAAACGCTATGTGTGTCCTTCGGGTTAAGATTTTGTGTGAGGAGCACACGCTTTCTCGTGGCCCTGCTTGCTCAGTTGGGTGATAGTCAGGCTCTTAATTCCAGGGACACTGTTTCGAATCCTATGAGGGATAACATATTTCTTAAGTATTTTATTTGAAAAACTGTTTTTTCTTGATTTTTGCCCCCAAAAAAATGTTCTTCACGGTCTCTTGAGTCCAATGGGAGTTGGGAATCTCGTTTACTGAAATTTCCTGACTCACTGAATCATCAGAAGCAGAGGGAGCAGTTGATAAATGAGAGGTAAAGTGTTACAAGAAGCTTACAATTGATTAAGGACTGCACAGTATTGTTAGTCTGTGTCAAACCAATTTGTTTGTTTTAGTGCAGCAGCTGACGCATACAGGAAGTGCTCCCCCTGGTGTTTGTTTTTTGTTCTTTCATGGGATGTTGGCATCTCTGGCAAGGCCAGCATTTGTTGCCCATCCCTAGTTAACTTTGAACTGAGTGGCTTGCTGGACTATTTCAGCAGGCAGTTAAGACATTCCTGTAGTAATAGAGTTCCATGTGGGCCAAACCAGGTAAAGATGGCAGATTTCCCCTCCCTAATGGGTATTAGTGAACCATATGGGTTTTTATGACATTTGATCTTAGTTATCATGACTGACACTAGCTTTGAATTCCACATCCAGCGATCAAACCTAAATTCCACCAGCGGCTATTGTGCGATTTGAATCCATACTTTCAGAGCGTTAACCTTGTTCTCGAGATTGCCAGTCTAGTGGTGCTACCGCAACACCACCATCTCCTGTCATCCCGGTTAGCCCTCTCGCCAATCTCCTGCTGCCCCCGTCTCAGAGCAGACCTGCACAGCAAGGAGCTGCCTCGCCCTCTCCCCACTCTGTCACACACATGTCGTGTCTGTGCTCCTTGCCCCTTTGCCCCGTGGCACTGAAGATCGAAGCGGCTGGTGCCCAGGGATTTGCTGCTTTATAACACGGCTGCCATTCTATTGCAGAGCTGGTGGTGGCAGAGTCTGTGGTCGTCATTAAGAAGCTGCTGCAGATGCAACCGTCACAACATAGCGACATCATCAGACACATGGCAAAGCTCATCGATAACATCATGGTGAGTGTCAGGGTGAGGTACAAGGGCAGGAAGCTCTCCCTGAAATAATCCTTCAATTCCTGACTGCAGATATCCTTCATCGCCCTATTAATGGAGACTGAGGCCTGCATTTTCACTCCTGGGTCCGCAGCGCAGTCAGGACATTTCCCAGTTCCGTGGTGGGATAGAGGCCCTGGAGTTGGAATTTTTGTTCTGGGTGGGCGGGGTGAAAAAGGAGTCAGGCCTACAGCAGAGCCCCCCCACCCCCCGAATGTGTGCGGAGGCTACCAGGTGCAGAGATGCCAGCGCCAGAAAGGCTGCCTCTGTGCACTGGCACTGTGTGAAAGATCGGGAAAAAAATAACACATTCCCTAGCCCTCTACCCTCCCCACTCCCCCACATACTCCCCGTGCCCCATCCATGCCAATCCACGGCACCTTGTGCCCTGTAGCCATCCCCCTACCGCCCATAGTCTCTATGCCCCTGTACCCACCCCCCCGTGTCCCCCAGATGCCCTGTGCCAACCCATGCCCTGCACCATTGCAAGCAATTTTTTTTTCAACACTCCACACATTTTCTTCAAAAGTTTAAAGGACAGGTCTTTTAAACGCCCCTTTATGGCTCACTTTGACAGTTGCTTTTGACAGGTCCTCTTGACAGTTCTGACAGTTCACTTAGACAAATCCTTTTGGCCAGTGCTTCTGACAGTTTTGACAGTTGATTTTGAAAGGTCTGTTCTCACTTCCAATAAATTTGATAGTAATGAGTTTGTGCACTTTTTACGTACATTTATGCCTACTTTTAACAATTCCAAAGGGCACATGACCTATCCTAGAGATGACCCTAGGGATCAGATCCAAAGGGGTACCTTACCTCTCCCTGGCTATCTAATGGAACCCACCAAGTTCAGACCAGCTCTTACCTGGTCTGACCTGTATACAGTGGGTTTCCCACTCCTGACCAAACAAAATCCCACTTTCATGGAGGCAGCTGATGATTGGTGGTGAGCTGCTTCCAAAGAACCTGGTCCCGAATGCAGCCCTGCCCCTGCCAAAATAGGAAGTGCCGTGTTCAGAGTCAGGACTTGTGATTTCCGGGCTTGTCTGCCATTATCACCATGACAGAGAGGCTCTAACCTCTCGATGCCCTTCTTCAGGTGATCGAGCTCCTTACTCTTTCCAAATCCTTAGCGCAGTTGAGTCAAGAGTTGACCCAGATTCCTGGCCGCATTAATGCCCAAACATTTCACCCCAGAGGACCTCAGAATTCCTGACCATTGACGCTGGAATGTTTTCTGTATCTGTGGCTGCGATTTTACCACCATCTCCACCCCCCCCCCCCCCCCCCCCCCCCCCCCCTCACCCCCCCCACACCAACCCCACACACACACCCCCACCACCTCCAGTGAGTGGGGGGCCGGCAGACGGGTAGGGGTGTAAGATTGGCTGCCTTCTCGGTGGCACTGTTGGCACCATACCCATCACCAATCCATCATCGCTGGGGGAGATGGGGGCTTTCCATGGGCCAAGCGAGGCCTTTAAATGGCAAATTGACAGCTACTTAAGGACCTCTTCTCACCACTGGTATCTTATCTGCAGTGACGTGTGTGCCCAGTCTGCTTGGTGAGGCTGCCAGGTAAAACAGCATTTGCCTCCTGGTTGGGCACCCTGTACCCATTGGAGGCCCCCCCCCCCCCAACCCCCCGGACCCTACCAGCTTGGTTCCGGCGAAATCCCGACTTTGCTGGGTATCTGGCTCCCTGGCTGCTCTTTGCTGGGGGCTGCCTGTAGCTCCAGAAGTGACCACCACTCCCAGAACATCCCAAGAGTCAACGGGGTCCCTTTTGAAGTGCAGCCACCATTGTACAGTGGGAGGCGCAGCAGCCAATTTGCTGACAGGAAGCTCCCACAAACAGCAATGGGATAATAACCAATCTGGTTTTTATTTTGTGTTGTTATTTGAGGATTAAATATTAGCCGGGTCACTGGGGAGAACTCCCCTTGCTCTTGTTTTGAAATAGCGCCATGGGATCTTTTACCCCCGCCTGAGGGGGCAGATGGGCCTTCATCTCACCGAAAAGACAACCTCAGCGCTGTTCTGGAGGGTCAGTCTTGATTTTGAGCTCAAAAGCCTAGAGTGGGACTTGAACCTGGAACTTTCTGATACTGAAGTGAGGGTGTTACCAACCGAGCCGTAGGTGACACCGAACAGCATTAGGTGCAGCTTGGTGACACCTAAAGAGCAACTGATTTGCCGACACAGAAGCAGTTCACTGATTAATTTTCCCTCGTCCTCTCTCTCTGGGCAGGTTCCTATGGCAAGAGCCAGCATCCTTTGGCTTATTGGAGAGTACTGTGAGCATGTGCCCAAGATCGCTCCCGATGTGCTTCGGAAGATGGCCAAGTCCTTCACCAACGAGGAAGACATTGTTAAGCTTCAAATCATTAACCTGGCTGCCAAACTTTACCTCACCAATTCCAAACAGGTTCTGGTCTCTCCTGTTGTAGAGTGGATGAACGTGGGCAAGGATAGCAGGGGGGTTTGCGGGGAGACGTTGATGTTAAGACTTGCTCACAGTTTTACCGCTTAATGGGGTTGCCCCTTTTTATCCGGCAGCTGTGCCCCTTTTTCTAAGGAGGTGACCTCTGAGAAGGCCGATCTCTGATCCTGTTGGCGTTTGGAAAGTGTGAAAAGCTTTCTCGATGAAATTAAAATTTCATTGCTGAGGCGCTTGCGTTCTCAAGAAGAGACAGAGGCAGAGGACAGGTGGTGGCATAGTCATTGGATTTAGTATTCCAGAGACCCAGGGTAATGTGGGGTACGTGGGTTCAAATCCCATTATTACAGCCTGCTGGTGAAATTTGAATTCAGTAGAAGTCTAATGGTGACCATGAACCATTGTCGTAAAAATCCACCTGGTTCGCAGATGTCCCTTCAGGGAAGTAAATCTGCTGTCCTCACCTGGTCTGAATCCTTAACCCCCTTTACTAAATGCCCCCTGAACAAGGACAATTGGGGATGGGCAACAAACGCTGGCCTAGCCAGCGACACCCACACCCCATGACCGAAGAAGGAAAGGGTTGAACTGAGAGCGGCTGCCAGGAAAGTGGGGAAAATATCAAGCGCTCCCTTTGTACAAATGTACGGGTAGGAAAAGACCAGCTGGCCTTACACATCATGATGGCCGGAACATTCTGGCTCATCGTGTGCCCCTCCCCACACCTCCAGAGCTAATAACACTCTGCAAAAAAACCTCAGGTGATTGAAACCAGCCCAGGGCACCCACCATCAGTCTTTATTCATGGGATGTGGGTATCCCTGGTGAGGCCAGCATTTATTCTCTATCCATTTCAGAGGACAGTTAAGAGTCAAGCACATTCCTGTGGATCTGGAGTCACACGCAGCCAAGAGATTTCCTTCTCTGAGGGGGTTTTTACAACAGTTGACAATAGTTTCACCCTTACTGTATTCCAGATTCATTAACTGAATTCAAATTCTACCAGCTACCATGGTGAGGTTTGAACCCTTGCCCCCAGAGCATTAGTCTGGGCCTCTGAATTACTGGTCCAGCAATATTACTGGTATGTCTCCCCTATTCAAGTTAACGTTTAACCTTCTACACGGTACAATCTCTGCCCACATCCAGAACTGGGCCACTTCCCACTTTAAGGGGTAAAAGTTTTAACTCAAGAGGGGTGAACAAGAAAACACTGTGATTCAAGCACTCCCAACCTCCCGCCTGAGCAGGTATTGTGTGAGGTCAGCTTATTCACTGGGGGCATCACACTGACTGGGCTAGCATGTCTATACCAGCAGCCGATAAAGGGCCACTGGCTTGGATGTGCTGGTATGAGGAACACAGAAAGTTAGCGTGCAGGTACTGCAAGCAATTAAAGAATTAAAGAAGGCATGTTGGCCTTTATTGAAAGGGGATTGGAGTATAAGAATAAAGAAGTCTCGCTATAACTGTACAGGGCTTTGGTGAGACCACAGCTCGAATACTGTGTGCAGTTTTGGGCTCCATGTTTAAGGAATGGTAAACTTGCATTGGAGATGGTACACAAAGGTTTACTAAGTTGGAGCTTGAAATGAGGGGGGTGCCCAATGATGACAGGTTGAGGAAATTGGGCCTATGTTCTCTGGAGCTTAGAAGAATGAGAGGCGATCTCATTGAAACCTCAAATTCTGAAGCAGCTTGATAAGGGTGGACATTGAGAGATTTTTTTCCCCACTGGTCAGGGAATCTAAAACATGGGGGCATCACCTCAGAATAAGTGGCTGATCATTTAGCACTGAGATGAGGAGAAATTTCTTCACTCAAAGGGTTGTGAATCTTTGGAATTCTCCACCCCGAGATGGTGGATGCTCCATCGTTCAACACATTCAAGGCTGGCATAGACGGATTTTTGGCCTCAGAGAATCAAGGGATATGGGGAATGCGTGGGAAAGTGGAATTGAATCCCAAGATCAGCCATGATCATATTGAATGGCGGAGCAGGATCGATGGGCCGAATGGTCTACTTCTGCTCCTATTTCTTGTGTTCTCGGCTTCCCAGTTATTGCTGCCATGCTTTTAAACTCTGCTGCTGCTGCTGCATTCTCCCGCTTGGTGCGAGGATTTTGTCGCCAGTTAGCCATGTGCTTATTGATGAGGAAGAGGCCGTTTTATAGAGGAAAGCTTCTCCCCATCCCCATCACCTCAGTGACTGCTCAACTCTCAAGTGACCCAGGTTCATAATGGGGAGGTCAACTAAATGAGCCTTATGGCTGGGACCCTAGTCCCCTGCTCGGGTTCTGGCCCCATGATGGCAGCTTAGGCCTCATGCAAAGCCTGTCCTTCCAACATATTGTTGGCTCCACATTACGTGGAAGGAGTGGAAACCATCCCAATGCATCAAACAACGTTCACTTATACATCTTCTGATTATTCCACACAGCTTCTTCCTGTCTTTTTCTGTTTTTTTTACTCTTTCGCAGGATGTGGGTGTCACTGGCAAGGCCAGCATTTGTTGCCCATCCCTAACTGCCCTTGAACTGAGTAGGCTTGCTCGGCCATGTCAGAGGGCAGTTAAGAGTCAACCACGTTGCTGTGGGTCTGGAGTCACATGTATAGGCCAGACCGGGTAAGGGTGGCAGATTTCCTTCCCTAAAGGGCATCGGCGAACCAGTTTTTATGACAATCACTGGTAGTTGTCATGGTCACCGTTACTGGTTTTCAATTCCAGAAATAATAACTGAGTTTAAACTCCACCGGCTGCTGTGGTGGGATTATGAACCCATGTCACCAGAGCATTAACCTGGACCATGAGGATTACTAATTCGATGCCATTAGCACTACACCACCATCCCTTCCCCCGCCCGACTCTGTTGTCCTGCTCTAAGGCTCTTAGTAAAAGGCCGACCCATCGTCCGCATGCTGCTCGCCTCTTATACTCGCTTTGAGCTTTCTCTTTCCCCTTTAACCTCCAGACCAAACTGCTGACCCAGTACGTCCTTAACCTGGCCAAGTATGACCAGAACTATGACATCCGAGACCGAGCCCGTTTCATCCGGCAGCTCATCGTTCCCACGGAGAAAAGTGGGGTGTTGAGCAAGTACGCCAAGAAGGTGTTCCTGGCGCAGAAGCCAGCCCCAGTCCTGGAGTCTTCCTTTAAAGGTAGGAGAGTTCTGGTGCGCGGTAATGCTGACTTTGTGTTTATTAAGCTGCGGGAGCAGTGGGGATTACAATGGGTTTGTGATGTGTGTGAGCCCCAGTGTTTGACATGTCTGGCGCGCTGCTGATTGAGCACCCACACCTCCTATTTATCGAGTTGAACTGGTTGTTTTGTGCTGATCAGGGCTGACATTAAGGGGGCTCCACTGCTGGGTCTCAGGATCCAGGAGGGGAGGTCATTCAGCCCCTTCTGCCAGTTCCGCCATTCAATAAGACCACAACACCGACTGCCCACCTTGTTTCCATCATACCGATTTCGAGCAAATAAATAAAATAATTCGAACAAAAATGTATGGATCTCGGTTTTTAAATTTCCAATTGACCCGCTAACCTCAGCAGCCTTTTTTCGGGTGTTGTGGGGGGAGAGAGTTCCAGATTTCCACTCACTACCCTTTGCGTGAAGAAGTGCTTCTTGAACCCCTGAATAGCCTCTAATTTTCAGGCTTCCCCCCACCACCGTGTTCTGGGCAAATACCACCCCCCACCCGCCACCTCCCTCTCCACCCCGCAGATTCAGGATCATGATTTTGTAGCCTCACCTAGAACCATAGAATCGTACAGCAGAGATGGAGGCCATTTGGCCCTTCGAGTGTATGCTGGCTCTTTCGTAGAGCAACCCAATTAGTCACACTCACCTGGCTTTACCCATATCATTGCAATTTCCTTCTGCCCTCTGATCTGAACTTGTTACATCTGGGAAGATGTACCCCTGGGGAGGACCATCACAATTCTTGCCCTATTAGCTACTTTGCTAACGTAATCCAGAAAAAGAACTATGCATAACTTAACATACAAGTCAGGAGATAGAGCTCTCACTTAAGAAGATTTTAAAAACCTATACAGTTTACTTTTGATAATTTGGAGCAACCTAAATTCAATTAAATTCTTCATTAATCCAGACAATCAATTTAAGATACTCAGTCGAGTTTGTGCCTTATTTATGCTTGCTAGAAGCAACATACATTCAGAACCATCCTCTGCAAACAATATGAATATGTTTGAGCCTTGCACCCTTTTTGAATTACCTGGGAGCTTGGGGAGCCTTTTGTTCTCCATTGCTTTCTCCATGGCAACACCTCAGCCAATCAGAGTCGACTAGCCAACCAATCAGTCGACTACCCAACCAATCAGCTCCCCTTTTCTCCTGTTGTATAAATTGTTGTGAGCATTTGAAATTTGGAATTCTTGCATTTGTCCAGATGAGCACAAGACGCAAAGTGTCGGTAACATGTCTCTCTTTTCAGCAGTAACTCGGATTTTTAGCAACGTGGGAGTTTAGTGTTTAAAAGCTGTTTCAATTATCAGGTCATTTGATTGAAGCAGTATATGAATCATGCTGAGTTGTTGTTTTCTAATGTGGTCTCTGGTCAGGAGTTGATGTGAGTCAGTCCCGCGGGGTGACAAGCGATGCGGAGACAGTTTTTACAATTTTGCGAATCACCTTTCTTGGCAGATCGGGATCACTTCCAGCTCGGCTCACTGTCCCACCTGCTCAACAGCAAGGCCGGAGGTTACCAGGAGCTACCAGATTGGCCTGAGTCTGCCCCTGACCCATCAGTCCGCAATGTGGAGGTAAATGACCAGGTGTAAGCAGAATAACGGTCAACTGTTAGGATCGATGACACCTTGCATTTGTATAGCGCCTTTAATGCAGTAAAACGTCCCAAGGTGCTTCACAGCAGTGTCATCAAACAAAAACCTGACACCAAGCCATATAAGGAGATGTTAGGTCATGTGACCAAAGCCTTGCTTTAAGGAGTGCCCTATAGGAGGAGAGAGGGGCGGAGAGGGTTGGGGAGGGCATTCCAGAGCTTTGGGCCCAGGTAGCTGAAGGCATGGCTGCCAACGGTGGAGCAATTAAAATCAGGGAGCCTCAAGAGGCCAGAATCGGAGGAGCGCAGACATCCCAGAGGGCTGTGAGTCTGGAGGAGATTCCAGAGGTAGGGAGGGCCGAGGCCTTGGGGAGGGGGTTGGATTTGAAAACAAGGATGAGAATTTTAAAATGGAGGTGTTGCCCGACTGGGAGGACAGAGATCACAGGGGTGAGGGGTGAACAGGACTTGGTGCAGGTTAGGATACGGGCAGTAGAGCTTCAAGGGAGCTCAAGTTTGAAGGGAATGGAAAATGGGAGACGGACCGGGAGCGCATTGGAATAGTCCAGTCTAAAGGTAACAGAGTCCTGGATGAGGGTTTCGGGAGCATATGGGCTGGAGGAGGAAGATGTTACAGAGGTGAAGTAGGCAGACGATGTCTCCATCAAATCGCCTTGCTTCTTCAGTTGAGTGAGGGGCAGATCACACAGGTTGGCAGGTTGTGGGTTAGAGCCTTCTTTCCAGGCCCGAAGGCTTGGCGAAGGAGTTGGGCTTGGCGCTTTGCTGCATGGCACTTTAACTCTACAGCTAGCCTTTGGGGAGAATGTTGGAGGTGGGGACTGCCTTGAGATTTCCCTCACTGGAAAGTTGCAGGTAGCAGAGAACCGGGGAGAAAACTGTTGCCGGGATTTTCCAGTCCCGCTCGCCGCAGGGCCGGGAATTCCCGCCCGAAGTCAGCGGACATCCAATTTTTCCGCCCGGCCCACGATGGTTCCCGCTGCAGACGGGACCGGAAAATCCCGGCCTACGTCCTCAGACAAAGCCGGGTGTCTCAATGAAAGAATAAATAAGGAGCTTAAAATTAGAACTGGGTCATTCGGGGACAACATTGGGAAGCATTTCTTCAAACAAAGGGAGGTGGAAAAACTGGAACTCTCTCCCCTAAAAAGCAGTTGAGGCTGAGGGAGCTGGAGGGGGTGGGGGGGGGGTGGAGTTGGTTGGGGGGTCAATTGAAAATTTCAAAGCTGAGATTGATAGATTTTTGTTAGGTTTTACAGGACCAAGGCAGGTAAACGGAATTAAGACAATTGAAAGTGTTTGAATAAAGCAGGAGGGTTCATTTCGAGAGGCCTAGACTTCTTGTGTTCGAATTAAATCAAATTTGGTCAGACCACACTTGGGATATGGTGAATGATACACAGGCACTGGAGAAGGTGCATAAAAGATCCACAAGAATGAGACCAGAATTGAGAGAAAACATCTGAATGAAATGACTCGTTCATGCTAGGATACTCTTAGGGAGGGTACCTGCTTCATTGGTGCTTTGGGCCTTTAACTGCGATTTCTCCTAACGACAGAGATGCCATTGATATTTTAAAATATGTCCGTAACGTTTCATTTTAATTTTTAAAGAAAAGCTCCTTCACGATCACATTATTGCACAAGCTGGATTATTGAGATGATGTAATGCAACTTACATTAAATGGACAATTCCTGCCGCCTGTCTGTCCCCACTAGTCTCTGTGTGGAGAAGTGTAACAGGCCCGGGTTTAGTCATATTCATCCCCAGTCTGTCAGCAGTGTGGCTTCCCAATGATTTATCCTGTGAGGTGCTTTCTGGGAATTCTGGCTGTAGGAAATATGTGAACCTGGAGGATCGGTTCACCACATTAGAATCTGTTTATAGTGGTTTCACAGAATCACAGAACCTTCATAGAGTAGAAGGAGTCCATTCAGCCCTTTGAGTCTGCACTGGCTCTCTGAAAGAGCATTCCACCTAGTCCCACTCCCCTGCCTTATCCTCGTAACCTTGCACATTCTCTCTTTTCAGACAGCAATCCAATTTCCTACTGAATACCTCGATCGAACCTGCCTCCATCACCCTCTTAGGAAATTTGTTCCAGACTCCAGCCACCCTCTGGGTGAAAAAATGTTTCCTCATTATTACCCCTTCTGCCAATTATTTTGAATCTGTGCCCTCTAGTTCTTGATGCTCCCTTGAGTGGGAACAGTTTCTCACTATTTACCCTGTCTATACCCCTCAGGATCTTGAATACCTCTATCAAGTCATTTCTCAGCCTTCTTTTCTCCAAGGTAAACAGTCCCAACCTCTCCAATCTCCAATCTATCCTCATCTTCATTCCGGGAATCATTCTTGTGAATCTCCTCTGTACCCTCTCCAATGCCTTCACATCCTTCCTCAAATAGGTGCCCAGCACTGGACACGGTATTCCAGATGAGGCCGAACTAGTGTCTTATACAAGTTCAACATTACCTCCTTACTCTTGTAGTCAATGCCCCTATTAATAAAGCCTAAGTTGCTATATGCTTTATTAACTGCCCTGCCATCTTCAGTGACTTATGTACATATTATACTGAGGTCCCTCTGTTCCAGCACCTCCTTTAGGGTTTCTCCCTTTATTTTATACTGTCTGCCCATATTCTTCCTGCCAAAATCAGTCACCTCACACTTCTCTGCATTGAACTTCATCTGCCACTTGTCTGCCCAATCCACCAACATGTCTATGTCCTTTTGAAGTTCAAGACTATCCTCATCACAGTTGACAACGTTTCTAATCTTTGTATCATCTGCAAATTTTGAAATCATGCCCTGCACACCACAGTCTAGGTCATTAATATTTGTCAGGAAGAGCAAGGGGAGGTGGTGGCAGGGTGGTATTGTAACTGGACCAGAAACCCAGGGGTAATGCCCTGGGGACTGGGTTTGAATCCCACCATGGCAGACAGTTGAATTTGAAATTAGGAATTTAAAAGTCTAATGATGACTGTGAAACCATTGCCAATTGTCATAAAAACCCATCTGGTTCACTAGTGCCATTTAGGGAAGGAAATCAGCCATCCTTACCTGGTCTGGCCTACATGTGACCCCAGACCCACAGCAATGTGGTTGACTCTTAAATGCCCTCTAAATGAGGGTAATTTGGGATGGGCAATAAATGATAATGTAGCTGGTGACATCCACTTCCCATGAACAACTCAAAATAAAACACTGGCACCTGGGGAACTCTGTTACAAACCATTTTTCCAATCGGAAACATGTCCGTTAACCACCACTCAGCCAACTCTTACCCAAGTGCCTACTTTCCCTTTTATTCCATGAGCTGGAGTTTTGCTCACTAGCCTGTTGTGTGGTAAATGCCTTTTGAAAATCCATATACACCACATCAGCAGCATTGCCCTTATCAACCTTCTGTTATCAACTCAAAATACTCCAGCAATTTAATTAAACATGATTTTTCCTTAATTATCCTACGCTTGTCTAAGTGACTATTGATTTTGTTCTGAGCTATAGTTTCCAAAAAAGTTTCCCTACCACTGAAGTCAAACTGACTAGTCTATAGTTGCTGGCTTTATCCTTGCACCTCTTTTTGAACAAGGGTGTAACATTCACAGTTCTCCAGTCCTCTGGCACCTCCCCTGTGTCTAAGGAAGACAGGAAGATTATCACTAGTGCCTCTGCAATTTCCACTCTCACTTCCCTCCGTACCCTTGATTGGATCTCATCCGGTCCTGGTACCTTATCCATTTTAAGCAAAGATCGCCTTTCTAATACCTCCACCTTCTCAATTGTAACTTCTTTGAGTGTACCAGTTACCTCCTCTCTCACCTCGGCCTAGGTAGCATCTTCTTCCTTTGTAAAGACAGATACAAAGTACTCGTTCAATAGCTCCGCTACTTCTCCTGCCTCCACATGCAAGTCCACTTTTTCCCCTAATTGGCCCTATTCTTTCCTTTACCACCCTTTAATTATTTACATGCTTATAGAAGACCTTGGGACTCCCTTTTATGTTAGCTGCCAGTCTCTTTTCATGCTCTCTCCCTGCTTTTCTTATTATTTTTTCACTTCCCCTCTGGCCCTTCTATATTCAGCCTGATTCTCCATTGTATTTTGTACCTGGCATCGTTGTATGCGCACTTCTCCCTTCTCATCTTCACCTCTATCTTTCTTGAGATCCAGAGCGCTCTGGATTTATTTGTCCTACCTTTCCCCTTCAAGGGAATATACCTTGACATTTCCTGCAACGAAGGTGGCCCATTGTTCAGCCACCATCTCTTCTGTCAATATTTGATTCCAACTCACTCGGCTCAGATGCATTCTCACCCCATCAAAGTTGGCTTTCCCCTAATTAATTATCCCTGCTCTGGATTGCCCCTTGTCCCTTTCCATGGCCAACCTAAGCCTTATGATATCATGGTCACTGTCTCCTAAATGTCCTCTCACTGATACTTGATCCACTTAGGCCAACTTATTCCCCAGAACCGGGTTCAACAGCGCCTGTCCTCTCATTGGACTGGGAGCACACTGCTGCAGAAAATTATCTTGAACACATTCCAGGAACTCTCGCCCCTCTTGTCCCTTTGTGCTATTCCTATCCCAGTCTATGTTTGGATAATTGAAATCCCCCATTATAATTATTCTATAATTCTTACATCTCTCTGTAATTTCTTCACAAATTTGTTTCTCCACATCCCTTCCACTAGTTGGTCTATATACTACACCAATCAATGTTATTGCACCTTTTTCATTCCTGACCTCTAGCCTGAGAGATTCTGTCCTTGACCCCTCTGGAACATTCTCTCTCTCCACCACTGTAAGTCCATCTTTAATCAATATTTCCACTTGCCTCCACCAACCACCCACCTCCACCACTCATCTTCCTTTCCTGTCTCTCCCAAACATCTTGTACCCAGGAATATTCAGCGTCCAGTGCTGCCCTTCTTTGAGCCAGGGCTCTGTTATAGCAATAATATCATAACTCCATTTGTCAGCCTGTGTCTGCAGTTCACCGAGCTTATTAACCACACTCTGTGCATTCACATACATGCACGTTAATCCTGATTTAGGCTTTCTTACTTTCTCCCTTACTCTGACCCCAGATGACTTACTGTTGCCTACTCCGATTCTATCAAACTCTCCAAGTATTCTATTTACCTTGATACTACTCTCTGATATATCCTCCTTATCAGATAATAGTTCTCTGCTTCCCACTGCCAGTTTTTCTCCTCTCCACTCCGAATTTCCCTTCAGGTTCTCATCCCGCTACCAATCTAGTTAAACCCTCCCCACAGGACTAGCAGAACTGTTTAACTGTTGAAACTGTACAGGGTGCCCTATGAGTGTCCGCTGGTAATACTCTTGTCTCTCAGTTCAAGTACCACTTGAGATTTGAATGCAAAAATCAAGGCTGACCCTCCAGTGCAGTACTGAGGGGGTGCTGCACTGTCAGAGACGCTGTCTTTCAGATGAGACATTAAACCCTATCTGCCTGCTCGGGTGGATGTAAAAGATCCCATGGCACCATTTTGAAGAAGAGCAGGGGATTCTCCCTGGTGCCCCGGCCAAAACTTATCCCTCAATCAACACCGCAAAAGTAGATTTATCTGGTCATTGTCACATTGTGGGTTTGTGGGAGCTTGCTGTGCATAAATTGGCTGCTCCGTTTCCTACATCACAACAGGGATTACACTTTAAAAGTGCTTCATTGGCTGTAAACCGCTTTGACGCACACATTGGCCACAAAAAGTGCTATCTAGATGCAAGTCTGGTTAGCTAAGAGGAATTCTGTCTTTGTCTTTTTAAGTTGATCAATGTTATTGAAGCAGAAGGCCTCCCTCTAACTCCTGCATGAAATGTGGTACAATTGATGTTCCCGTACACTGCCTCAGCTTCAGTGCACTCAAGATGATAGACTAAATGGCTCTATCCTCTCCCTGATTACGTTTTCTTTGTGATCCTGACCAGTAGTATCGTAAAAATAGAGGCACAATGCCAGGGACAAATCCCAGCAGTGAGGCCTGACGACTTGGACAAGAGTTGGGACCATTGCGGTTCAGAGTGCGTTAAGGCTGTGAGTTGATGTTCGCAATAGAGGCCATAACAAAGCTCTCGGGGCTTGGGGGGGTGGGGGGGGTGGTTGCGGGTATTCCCAAGCGATTCATACCCTCGACAATTGCTGATCTTTCTTGGAGTGAAACACAAGCGTCTGATTCCTCAACAATTCCCGGATCACGGGATCCTCTGTAGATTGGCCATTGATGGTAAAGCAGGCCCAAGGGGCCAAATGGCCTACTCCTAAATTTCCTATACTAAACAGATTCAGGTATGTAAATTAGTGATCACGACAGTGGCCAAAGGCTAGGAATTGGAGCAGGGAAGGGTGGGTGGTGGGGGGGATGGGGAGAGGGGTGGAGTGTTGTGACGGGGAAGCCATTGCAGAGCTGTGGTGCTGCAGTTTGCTGTATTGTAGTTGTCTGATTGGGAGTGTCCTCTACAATGCTGCCCACAGGAGGAAGCACTCGCGGAAACGGAGGTGCGAATCGGATTGCTGGGAGACTGGAAAGAGGTGTGGCTGTGTGTGTTGTTTGCAGTGCTGTGTGCTTTTACATTGGGGATCACTGATTATTCAGTCACTCGGGTATCCACACAGATGTTGGATTCCAGATGAAGCTCATTTTATCTGGGCTCAGATTAAAATACACCCAGTGCCACATCAAACTGCAGAACCCAGTCACATACATTAAGGCTGGTTATTTGACAAGAACGATAGAGTTAAAAGATTCTGATTGGATTAATTTTGATTGCGGTCCCCTGAATGTTGAGTCCAATGGACACTGTTACCATGGCATTGGTCAACATGACGTTGGCAACCATTGGACGTATAAGGTACCACTTCTGCTCTGAAGCAAAGCTTTTCATCTCATCTCCCATGTCGCTATGTCATGTGCCACTAACCATGTAGTCCTGCCCACCGCCACATAATGCTTTATTGTCTTCACCCGCTTGTCCCATCAATTACACTGGTATCGACATCCACCAGCTAACGCCCACCCTCTTTATGAAAAACCACAGTAACAAGTTGCTGCCAACTGGTGTGCCCTCCATTGTCGGCTCTCCCACACCGGCAGCAAGAACTAACCGAGGGATTGAATAAGGATTCTACCGGTTTTGGGTTTTAACAAGGAGCCATACCCTATCCCTCTGACGAAAAACGTGTGTTCATTTTAGCTTTTTGTATTGAGATCACCCCTTAACCGGGCAGGAAAAGACATTGGAACCGAGAGTGGGTATTCGGCTACCTCAATGGTCTTTGAACCTTTTTGTCCACTTGGGCGGGACAGAAGACCCTCTCTTTGCCACTAAATGTAATAAACTTATGTTTTTTTTTAACATGCATCATAAGTAAATTATTAATTCATGCCAGAAACAAAAGTAAAGACATCTTCATAGTACAAAAGAACATGTTTATTTAAAGATTCTAAGATGTGTTCTAGAATCATCACAATAATCTTCTGAGAAACTAATATTTATCTTACATCGATTTTAATCAAACAATATCAACCAGAACTTAAATCTTGTTAAAAAACAACATTGTTGTTGACTGTGCTTATAACGCATGAACAGGAGCAGGTCTGGTTGTGTAATGTCCTGCGAGTGTTGGGGAGTGAGGATTATGGCCTGTTCCCTTGTATGGCCTTGGCTGTGGTGTTGTGGGCTCCCAGTGGCCTGTTAGCCACACTTTGGGAACTGCTGATCTCCCTCCCTGGCATAATACCCATTGGCCCCCGGCCTTGCCCATTGGCTCCCTAGCCATGCCCATTGGCTCCCTGGCCTTGCCCATTGGCTCCCTAGCCATGCCCATTGGCTCCCTGGCACAATACCTATTGGTTCACTGGCCTTGCCCATTGGCTCCCTGGCAATCCCCATTGGCTCCCTGGCCATGCCCATTGGCTCCCTGGCAATCCCCATTGGCCACCTAGCCATGCCCATTGGCTCCCTGGCAATCCCCATTGGCCCCCTGGCCATGCCCATTTGCTTATGTTTATTCATTTCAATGGATTGGGACTGGATTCCAGCAATGGAGATGCAGTCTCTTGTGTTCGTATTGTGCAATGCGGTTGAAACAAAACTTCTCAAAACCTTTATGACTGGACCCGGGAGCAGGGACCCAACCATTTTGTCCCTGATGGTTAACAAAAGCTTTACAATGAAGGAGTAGTGAAAGAGCAGCTTTTCTGTTCTCTAGATGAACAATATTAGGAGCTTTGCATGTTGCTTTGGTTTGTTTGACTGATAATTATTACAAATACAAATAGTTGTGAATTAGCACTGATTTCAAACCATATATTGCTCCAGGTTCCATTTAATTTTTCTCACTCTCTGAAGCAGAGAGCTGCTCCCAGGCAACAACACAAAGTCATCAAGCATCGGTTTGGAACACATCCGAGACTGGTTTAGTTAAAGTCAGCCTCTGTTTCATTGATGGACTTCATAGCATTTCAAAGTCTCGTACGCACATCTTCACACATCCATCCAGCTGCATGCAGTACTGTCCTCGGCCATGTGACCTGACCATGCTGCGTTGCCATGTTGGAGTTTGGGTTAAGATGCTCGACTCAACTTGTGGTAACCAGTTCTGCCCGGGTTGATCCTGTAATGCCCATTTTGGATTAACAGCTCCCAGCTTGGCACAGTAACTGCTGGAGTAACTTATACTGAACTGGGTGTTAGCTGTAGCAAGTAGGGTGCATTTTGGCAGAAGGAATAGTTAGAGGCAACACGTATTTAATAACACAGTTCCAAAGAGTGCGCACGGACAGAGGGAACTGGCAGCTCATATGCACAGATCTTTGGAGGTGGCAGGATGTATTGAGAGAGTCATTAGCGTGGTATTCAGTATCTCGGGCTCCATAAATTGAGAAATTGAGTACAAAAGCAGGGAGGCTATGCTGAACTTTCACCAAGCTCTGGTTAGGTCACAGCTAGAGTGTTGTGTCCAGTTCTGGTCACCACATATTCGGAAGGCTTGAGAGGGTGCAGAGGTTTACCAGAATGGTTCCAGGCATGAGGGGATTTTAGTTACAGGTTAGGTTGGAGAAGCTGCAATTGTTTCCCTTGGGGCGAAGGAGAGTGAGAGGAGATTTGTTAGAGGTGTACAAGATGATGACAGGTTTAGATAGGTGGAATGTTGGCATTTGTTTGCAAGGGGAATAGCATATAAAAGTAGGGAGGTTTTACTGCAGCTGTTCAGGGCCTTGGTGAGACCACATCTGGAATACTGTACATTTTTGACCTTCTTGTTTGAAAAAAGATAATATTGTGTTAGAAGCAGTTCAGATAAGGTTCACTTGACCCATTGCTGGGATGAGGGGCTTATCTTATGAAGATCTTATTCATACCCAAGAGAATGAGAGGTGATCTTATTGAAACATATAAGATCCTGAGGGGACTGGATAGGGTGACTACCCAGAGGATGTTTCCTCTTGTGGGGGAGACTAGAACTCGAGGACTTAGTTTAAGAATAAGACAGGGATGAGGAGAACGTTTTCTCTCTGAGGGTCGTCTGTCTGAGGAATTCTCTTCCCCAGAAAGCAGTGGAGGCTGGGTCATCGAATTTATTCAAGACTGAGTTGGACAGATTTTTGATAGTCAGGAAAGTCAAGGGTTATGGGAGGCAGACAGGAGAGTGGAGTTGAGACCACAACCAGATCAGCCATGATCTTATTGAATGGCGGAGCAGGCTCGAGAGGACCGAATGGCCTCCTCCTGCTCCTAAGTCCTGGGTTACTGTGTTCCAATGATATGGAAAAGCTGACTCCATTAGTTGATGATAAGGACTAAGGGACACAGATTTAAGATTTCGGGCAAGAGATGTAGGGGGTGTGGGGTGGAGGATGTGTGGAAGAACCTTTTTGCGTAGAGAGTGATAATGACCTGGAACTTGCTGCCTATGAGGGTGGAAACAAAGACCATGAATGATTGCAAAAGGAAATCAGACACGCACTTAAGAGAAATAAACTTGTGGGGTTAGAGAGGAGGAATGGGACTAACTGGATTACTCTACAGAGAGCTAGCCTGGATTCAATGGGCCGAATGGCCTCCTGTTCTGTAATGACTGTATGACCCAGTAAGTACAGTACAGCACCTTACAGCTTGCACCCGCTTCATTCCAGTTTAAACGATCTTACTTCAATATCATACAGCTTCATCTGGCAATAACCTACACCAATATCATAGAATGGTTATAGTGCAGTAGGAGGCCATTCAGCCCATTGTGTCCACACTGGCTGTCTGTAAGACACCTGGTTCCACTCACATACCTTTTCCCTGTAACCCTGCAAATCTTATCTCTTCAGATTCTCTTTCGAATGCCTTGATTAGGCAGTGCATTCCAGATCCTAACCACTTGCTGCATCACAGAAGTTTCTCCTCATGTCACCATTGCTTCTTTTGCCAATTACCTTTAATTAACATCCTCTGATTCTTGACCCTTCCACCAATGGGAACAGTTTCTCCCTGTCTACTCTGTCCAGACTCCGCATGATTTTGAACACCTCTATCAAATCTCCTCAGCCTTCCCTTCTCCAAGGAGAACAATCCCAGCTTCTCCAATCTACTAATATAACTGAAGTTCCTCATCCCTGGAGCCATTCTATTGAATCTTTTCTGCACCCTCCCTATTACCTTCACATCCTTCCAGAAACATGGTGCCCAGAACGTTTTAAAATTTATTCTTCCATGGGATGTGAGTCTTGGCAAGGCCAGCATTTGTTATCCATCCCTAATTACCCTTGAAATGAGTGGTTTGCTAGGTCATTTCAGAGGGCAGTTAAGAGTCAATCACATTGCTGTGGGTCTAGAGTCACATGTAGGCCAGACCAGGTAAGGATGGCAGATTTCCTTCCCTAAAGGGCCTTAGCAAACCAGTTTTTATGATTATCAGTGGTAGTTGTCATGGTCACCACTACTGGTTTTCAATTCCAGAAATAATACTTGAATTTAAATTCCACCAGCTGCTATGGTGGGATTTGAACCCATATCCCCCCAGGCACTGGCCTAGAGCCTCTAAGTTATTAGTCCAGTGACATGACCACTACGCCACCATCCACCAACAAGCTAACGGCAATACTGCAGTTGAGGCTGAACCAGTGTTTTATAAATGTTTATCAACACTTCCTTACTCTTGTACTCCACACCCCTATTTATAAAGTCCAGGATTGCACATGCCTTATTAACCACTTCCTGAACCTGTCCTGCCAACTTCGATGGTTTTTGCACATATACACCCAGGTCCCTATGCTCCTGCACCCCCTTTAGAATTGTACCCTTCAGTTAATATTGTCTCTCCGCATTCTTCCTACCAAAATGAATTAGTATCAACGACCTACCATACTGTCACCAAATTCAGTCAGGTATACACACTATTCAGCAGTGATTCACCGTACTCTAATCGTCTACCTTTCACTCCAGTAACTCACTCCAGTAACGTGTGGCTCAATATAGGGTCTCACCCAACTTCTGTTTGAAGTTTTATTATTGTACCATGTTACCCCTCCCCTTCCTTGCCTACTGCTACTTCCAGGCCTCTTCCTGTCACTTTCCTGATGACAATTCTCACTGGCTTAGCGCTAATGCGTTAAGATTTCATATCAGAGAAGAGGTCCTGTTGAACGGAGCAGAGCTAGAATGAAACCAAGCTATGTTACACAAGGCGATGCAATGGTCACTATGGAAACCACCGGTGCTACTCCGCAAATGGGACTGTCGACATGGCACCGAGCAGTGAACCAGCAACACTTCAACCCAGATACTGTTTCGTTTCCAGACAGCCTGTTCCCAAATGAAGTTTGACCAGTAGAAAGTCAGGCAACTCAACTGCTGAAGGAAAGCCAGGCCAAGTTAGTTACAAATCCCCAGACTAAGTTTCCAAACACTTTATCGAGCTTTCGTGCTGAGGCTTCTGCTGTTGTAAGGCACCAGTCGGTACCACTGTGAGTGGGGGAGGGAGGAGGATGTACAATGCCCTGTTTAGTACTGTCCATAGTTATTAGAGGACGTGAGCTGGATTATACTAAAGGATGAGTATCACTATTCAAGTGGGTGTTATTGTGCTGAACTGAGTAATGCTGTACCCAAGGCAGTTAGTGCTGTACTGAGATGAACATTACTATAGTGAGCTGGCTCGTACTCTGTAGCATGTGGGGCCATCCAATATGGCCCAGTCCGATATAGTATCAAATTGGGCCATACTGTACTATATAGGACTACATAGAATATACAGCACAGAAACAGGCCATTTGGCCCAATCAAACCACCATGCTGGTGTCTAAGTTCCATTCGAGCCTCCTCCCATCTTTCCTCATCAAAATCAACCATTGTAACCCTCTGTCCCTCCTCCCTCATACACTTGTCTAGGCTCTCTTTAGCTGCATCTATACTATTCGCCTCACCCGCTCCCTGTAGCAGTGAGTTCCACATTCTCGCCACACTTTGGACGGAATTTAATGCAGGTGACGAGGGGCTGAAGAGCCAGTAGGAGCCCTGTGTCACTCACATTGGGCAAGGCCCACCGGAGTTAAGTGTCTATCGGGCACCTACCTGGCCACCATCGGGCCTTCCCAGGACTAAAGAGCCGGGGGGTGGAAATCCCACCTCTAAGGAGCTGCCGGCCAATCTATTGTGGGCAGTGCCACCCGAAGCGGTGGCCAGCTGTCAGCAAGGCACCCATGAGAGGCTTAGGATCAACAGGAGAGTGAGGCCAAAGGGGAGTGAGGACAGGATGGGGGTTGTGGGGTAGGGTCATGGTGGGAGGAGGGGAATCGGAGGCAAGGGTGGGGGGTGATGGCTCTCTGCAGGCCCCCCACTTTCCGATGCTGGGTCCCTCAGTCAGGAAGCTTTTCGGGTTTCCTGACTGATAAATATGAGGGAGGTTGGATGAGGCTGTTAAGTGGGCATTAATTGCCCATAAGGCCCTGAATTCATCTCCAGGCAGGAAGACTGTCCATGAGCCTTCCTGCCCTGGACTTAATGGGCCTACTGCTGGATTGTGGCTGGGTCCCAAACAAATCCTCCCAGTGATTAAATGCCCCAGTCTGGGAACTCACCTCTGGGCATTGGGGCAAGGTGATGGTTGGCATTAAATTCCACCCTTTGGTTCAAGAAGTTTATTCTGAATTCCCTACTGGATTTCTTGGTGACTATCATATATTGACGGTCTCTAGTTATGCTGTTCCCAAGAGGAAACATTCTCTCTGCATCTGGACTATGCTGGGTCATACCATATTTGAATCTATTACATTTAGTAGATTTCTTTGAGGATGTAACGAGCAGGGTAGATAAAGGGGAACCAGTGGATGTGGTGCACTTGGATTTCCAAAAGGCATTCGATAAAGTGCCACATAAAAGGTTACTACACAAGATAAGAGCTCATGGTGTTGGGGGTGATATACTAGCGCGGACAGAGGATTGGCTAACTAATAGGAAACAGAGAGCCAGGATAAATGGATCATTTTCAGGTTGACAAACTGCCACAGGGTTCAAGGCCAGGGCCTCAACCAGTAACGATTTATATTAATGACTTGGAGATGAAGGGACTGTTTCTATTGCAGCTAAATTTGCTGACGATACAAAGGTAGTCAGGAAAGCAAGTTGTGAGGAGGCAACAAAGAATTTGGAAAGCAATTATGGATAGGTTAAGTGAGAGAAAAAGTTTGGAGTATAATGTGAGAAAATGCGAGGTTTGGCACGAAGAATAGAAAGCAGAATGTTATTTAAATGGAGGGAGATGCAGAATGCTGCAAACAGAGGGATCTGGGTGTCCTTGTACATGAATCACAAAAGGTTAGCATGCAGGTACAGCAAGTAATTAGGAAGGCAAATGGAGTGTTGGCCTTTATTGCAAAGAGGATGGAGAATAAAAGTAGGGAAGTCTTGCTACAACTGTGCAGAGCATTGATGAGACCACACCTGAAGCACTGTGTACAAATCTGGTCTCCATACTTAAGAAGGGATATACTTGCATTGGAAGCAGTTCAGGTAAGGTTCACCAGGCTGATTCCTGGGAGGAAAGATTGAGCAGGGTGGGGTTATATCATTGGCTTTTAAGAGTATGAGAGGTGATTTTATTGAATTTTATAAGATTCTGAGGGGGCTTGACAGAGAGGATGCTGGGAGGATGTTTCCCTCGTGGGGTTAAACTAGAACTAAGGGCCTCCCATTTAAGACAGAGATGAGGAGGTATTGCTTCTCTGAGAGGGTTATTAATCTTTGGAATTCCCTACCCCAGAGAGCTATGGATGCTGGGATCATTGAATATATTCAAGACTGAGTTTAGATGGGTTTTTGATCAGCGAGGGAGTGAAGGGTTATGAGGGACAGGCAGGAAAGTGGAGTTAAGATCACAATTAGATCAGCCGTGATCTTAGTGAATGGCGGAGAAGGCTTGAAGGGCCAAGTGGCCTCCTCCTCCTCCTATTTCTCCTGTTCTTAGGAATCAAATGGGCCATTATCACACTGAATTTATGATAACGTGGAAGGCTGAGTAATTCCTACACTTTGTACCTAAGCTTGACGCATGTGCCCTGGGGAGGGGAGTGCGGGCCTAGTGTGATTTGTGTGTCCTCTTGCCTGCATGTTGCTGCTAAGGCCTACAGGCATCTTGAGAGCATTGGCTATAACAGTCCCACTTACAGCATGTGCTGCAAATCCAAGCTAATATTCATCCCTGCCCTCCACTGACTGTGTCCATCTGCAAACCATTAATAGATTGGATAATGAACCATGGAATTTAGTAATTACAAGACCAGTGTCCCAATGCCCCCCCCACCCCCCCCCATCATACTCTGACCCAAAATCGCCGCCTGTTTTATCATTTGATTTTCCTTTTCCTTGGTGTGGAACGGACGAATGATTATTTAATGCCTCCCCTCCAGGTTTCTGAATGGACTAAGCCCAGCGGCAGAGAGAAGAGGAAGGAGAAAGTGGAGAAACCATTCTATTCTGACTCTGAGGCGGAGTCTGAACCTACAGAATCAGCCGACAGCGGTTAGTAATGTGCGATGTCGATCGCGAGCAACGGAAGTTGTAATTTCACCGTCTACTTTCCCGGGATTGTTTGTATTTTATTTTGTGTGCGCACCTCTTAAACTGCCAACCTGCCTGTGATGGTTGCTCAACATGCAGCCTTCCTACATCAACTGGAAAGCAAAAAGACGCATTACCCAATTGGATGATGCTTCACTGTCTTTCTTTCCCTGTTTTAAATATTTTTATATCCGGTGAAGAGAAATGTTCAAAGAAAATGACAAAAAAACGCCAATTTATTTTTTAACGTCCCTATGATTTCTCTCCGGGGTTGCACACAGCAGTGTCCTGGAGATTGATCTCCAGTCCCTGGAGACTCCAGGCCAACTCTCTGTGGGTAGCCCTCCTCCTTAAAGTGCCAACCCCGCAGCCCCTGTGGACCCTGGAAGACAGGGATCTGAGACCTACTGAGAACGTAGGAATTGTGGACACTCCCTGGGAATCGTGCGCAGACCTGCAGGATGTGTCTGTGGTGGTCACACACCAGCTGCACATTCAGCGAGTGGAAGTCCTTGCGGTTGACGTAGTTGGCCGCTTGTTGCCACGGAGATCTGAGCGCCATGTGAGTGCAGTCGATGGCGCCCGGCACCTGTGGGAAACCTGAGATCTTCGCAAATCCCAGCGCTCTTGCTTCCTGGCTTTCCTGATCCCGGGTGAAACACACAGAGGTGTGCGGCCTCGCGAGTATGGCGTCCGTGACCTTCTGGATGCATTTGTGGTTGGCGGCTTGTGATATCCCACAGAGGTCACCTGTGGAGCCCTAAAAGAGGAGCCACTGGCATAAAAATTGAACCCCACTTTCAAGGCCACTGGCAGTGGATGCCCTCCGGGTCCCTGTGGCACCAAATCCCGCAGCAGCTGGCAGGTGTGGCTGACCAGTTCCCTGGACATGTGCAGCCTTCGTCCACTCTGGTTCTCGGTCATCTGCGGGAATGACAAGCGCCGTCTGCAGTCTAGCTAGGCACCAACCAGCGACGGCTCGCTGTGGCTCTTCAGCAGCATGTGCAGGAGCACCAGCCCCCCCTTCTTCCTGAGGGTGCTGTTCCTCTCCTTGTGCAGCCAGACGCCTCCATTCTTCTCTTCTTCTTCATCTCCGCTCTCTGTAAACCATGAAGCATACAGCTAGGTCACCAGGCCCCATGCTCCTGATGTACTCCTCCTGCAGAGGCCTTGGCTGATGACACGCGTGCAGTGGCCTCGGAACACAGCAGAGAGAAGGTACAACAAGGCCCAGGCTGCAACTCGCACCTTGGAGCAGACCATTGAAATGTTGAAAATGAGGTTTGGGTGCCTGGACCGGTTTGGAGACCTGCACAGAGGCTGTCACGCATCGTTGTCACCTGCTGTGTCCTTCACAGCCTAGCACTGCAACAGGAGGGAGGCTGGGGTAGGGGTGGACCTGGCTGAGGAGGAGATGGAGGAGCTGCACGTCTCCTCCGACGAGGAGGATGCCGACAGGGATCAGGGTGGGGAGGTCCTCGAAGACAAGGATGGCGGCCATGAGGCCATCACATTGTCCAGACGAGGCAGTCGTGCTCGGGAGGCCCTCACAGCTGCTAGATTCCTGGAGGATGGTGACGACATACAGTGAGGAGACACCATAGATCGTGAACGTTTGGCTCCAGTCTGGCTGATGGCAGCGCACATACCCTCTGTGATAAGGCTCCTGTCATGGGGACGCAATGGATGGCCTTAGTCCTTACATTCCAGGAGGATTCCACCTGCAGTGAGGACACTCCATAGATCCGCTGATAGCTTATGTGAATGTCTGACCTCTGACCTCACTTGTGCTCTGTGAACAGGGTCATATGAAGTTTGGAGCTTTCATGATTAAGGGTGTGATTTCATGATTGATTTTTTGGGTGTGAGCACGGAGAGACCTGGAGCCAAGGTGGGTGAATGGTGTTGCTGTTGACACACAGGTCAGCCATGATCCAAGCGGCTGGAGGGAGCTGGAGAGTTTCCTCGTGTTCCTGAAGGCTGCGTATAGCTCCTGCACCAACCCCCACCCCCCCCTCCGCTTGCAAAAGTCAGTTCCAAACCAATTGACGTAAAGAAAGACAGCAAAACACAGTCAGAGCAGAGAGTGGGCCTTCCACCCCCTTGAGGAAGTCCCGCCCTCAAGGGCTGCAGGCCAATCAGATTGGCCAGCAGCTCCAGCGGTCCCAGCAGCGCCAGAGCTGAGTAGTGGTCACTGCCGGGACTGCAAGCAGAGCAATGGATCCCGGACAAAGGTAAGAGCCGCGCCATTAGGGTGGGAAGGGATCCAGCACCCTCGGGTGGGAGGGCGGGATTTGGAGGCCAGGCAGGGAGGAACAAAGGAGGAGGGTACAATCTTGGGGGTGGTGCCCCACCAATGCGCACAGGGCATCCCCACTCCTCCCCCAAATGATGGTCCCACCCAATCCTTTCCAATCCTCTTCTACGCTGCAGGATGAGCGAGAGAGACTCATGAGTTAGAATGGGTGCACCAAGAACCCCTCTTAGTGCTGGAGAGCGTTGGCCACCACTTGGACGGCCAGAGATTAGTGAGCTGCACGGCTGCCCGAAATCCCACCCACCTCCACCCCACCCCACCCGACCAATTGGTGGCAGCTTCACCCACTGGACTGCACGCAGCGGGTCCCAGGGCATCCTTCATGAAGGGAGCCCTGCAGGACCACGCTGTCACTGGTCACAGATGCTGGTGTGATGGGGGCCAGCCACCCCTCAAAGCTGCTGGGAGCACAGAGAGAGAGAAATATGGAGCTCTCTGCCGCCAGCCAAGGGCATTCAAGCAGCAATTGATAAGCCCCATCGAGGTGCAGGCATGACTGACGTGTCCAGTGACAGTGAAGCTGCACCATCAGTGTAGGGAGCACAGGGAAGAGGCCCTGGACTGAGACACCTGCCTTTATCTTGTACAGAAAGGTTTCACATCTGAGTGACATGAACACTGCTCATCAGAACAAGGAGCCACAGGCCTGGGCATTCTTGGGAGTTTATTAACAATAGTGAACATTATGTACAAGTGGTTAACACCCGTGTCCAGGCTGTGAAACTAATTCTTCTTAACTTTCCTAACCCAGCCACTACGTCTTGGTGCTCCCCCGAACATCCACAGTGGAGGTGGGTACAGCCGGCTGACTGCTACACCCCGTCTGTGACGACCTTGACAGGCGTCCTCTGGAGGCTGAGACCTGGAGGGCCCCGGCCTGCTTTCAGGGTCCTGCAGTGTGGCAGTGGCACCCTCCTCGGCCTGTGGAGCTGGAGCTGCTGAGGTCACAGGAAGAGGGGATTTGGATGGGCCGGACATTCCCAGAGTCACCTGGGTGGATGGTCCCGGACTGTGCACCTGCTGATCCTCCTCCCTATGGGTGCCTGAGGGCCCCTGGCTGACTCCTTGAGGAGAAGGGAGAGCTGGAATGAGATCAAATTGCCCCACACCCCTCTCACACTGACACCGTTGGAGGGCAACTGTGGCATCAGCGATGGAGTTGAGTCTGCACAACAGTGCAGGAGCGACGTCTTGGACCAAGGTCTCCATGGAGTCCGCCATCCTACTAGTGTTGACCTCAGTGCTTTGGCATGCTGGTGCTATCACCTCAGCCTGAAGACGGACGGACTCCTTCATCGTGCTTTGCAATCTGAGGAGTGCAGCGGACATCCCTTCCTGATGTTCCCGAGCTTGTCTTTGCAGCTCAGCAGCTGTGACATGACCGAGTCCAGAGGCTTGTCATCTGATTCGGACTCAGCAGATTTCTGGCCTCCAGCAGCTCCTCTGAGTGCTGGAAACCTGGGAGGTCCCTGCCCCTGCCTGCTGTGGATCAGACAGTGCACTGCGCTCACCAGATTGTGATCCCGAGGCTACTCTAAAGCTCGGTCCCACCGGGGTGTGTGTCTCTGCGCTGGTGGAGGGTGTGGGTGAGTGCTGTGATGGGACTTCAGGGAGGGTGCCTCCAGATTCCTCTTCAGGGCCTGACTCAAGGTGGGTGTGGGAGAGTGAACGATGATGTCCCTTGAACTGGCAGTGAGTGAGGGCCCTGATGATGTGTGATGGGTTTGTGAGTGTGTGAGTTGACAGTGATGAGAAGAGTGACTCACCCTGGCGGAACTGAGATCATTCACCCTCTTTCGGCACTGGGTGGCTGTCCTCTATTGCAGGGCATCGGTACTGACCACCGGGTGCCACTGCTTCCCATGTTGGATTGGTGACCGACCCTGTTTGCTGGTCTTTGCCCAGAACGGGGGGTAGAGGGCATCATGGTGACCCCCACTGCATCCAGTAGACGCTCGAGGGAGGCATCACTGAATTTGGGGGCAGCATGTGTCCTCTCATTGGCAGCCGTTAGTTCCCAGCGGCTTCCTATCCCTGGAAGAGAGCCGGCTCTGTGAGGGGGGGCAGCCTTTAAATATGGCGCCCGGATTGCTGAAGGCCTGAGGCTTTGGCGGGGCGGGGGAATCGGAGGTTGCCCCACCAGCGATCCGGCATGTTTCCCGGGAATGAATTATTAATGAGGCGGAACACGCCGGAAAGGGGACGACACGGCGCGGAAAGCTGCCAGCAGAGTAGCCGATGGATAAAATGTCCTTTTCCCCCACCACAAGGAGCGTGAATCGGGGCCGATCCCGCCCTGTGTCCCTGGCCCCGGTCAGCACCCCTCAGTGAACACGTGCCTTAAAATGAGGACCCGGCTGTTCAGAAGCGAAATCAGAAGCACTTTTCCACACAAGGGGTGGTGCTCTCCATAAATCTAACACCCCACCCCCACCCCCCCACCCAGCCCAGAAAAGGCTGTGGAGGTCGGCGGGGAAATATTGGGCTGCATTTCCCCCTCCCAGGGTGGGAACCAGGAGTCGAGGGAGATTTTCCATATCCCAAACCCCACCCCACCCCATGGGGTTAACAGCCGCCCCTTTGGGACTTTCTTGGAGACGCCCCTTTCGTCGTCATGGAGACAGGTTGTATGTCCAATTAAGGGCGGAGGGCGGGCCGTTTGAAGCTGGAGGGCCAATCAGAGGCATTCCGGTTTGAGAGCAGCAGCAGGCTGCAGTAGCGGGTAAGTAAGAGAGAGGGCACTCGGGAACACGGCCCACCAGCCCGTTGGTATTTTTGGGCCCCTGTCTGCCTCCATTCCCAACCGCGGCGGGACCCAAAAATCCTGCCCCTTGTGGAGGCCAAAATCTGCAATGGAAGGGGTAACTTTTGTGATGCTAAAGGTTCCTAGGAGCCCCAGAATGACTAGGAGATCCCCGTTGGCTTTCAGTCCTGGCGTGATGGGTGAGGGGAGATGTCTAACTGCTTGGAGGCGGCTACCCAGTAGCTGGTTGGGGTGCGAGTGTCCCAGAAAGGCCTGCAGGCCCATCCTGCCTGCCTGGGCGAGGGTGCAGCCAAAAGCTGCCCTCTGGAGGGACTCCACCACCTCCTCTGCCCCTCCCATTGGGTGGCCCTGGCTGCACTTCCCTGTGTTTTATTTTATTTTAAGTTTTTAAAAGTCCCAGAGTGAGATGACTCTGACGTTCAACGTCCAGCTGAAAGACATCGCACTGACACAAAACAACTGGGCCGCAGGCACATGATGTAGGCCGAGCTCATCGTTTCTCCAGCCTTCGGTGTGAACAGGGGATGGCACTGGCTGAGAGTCTGCTTGGAGAAGCTGATCAGAGTGTATTTTCATTTCCATCAGAGGAGAATTGTGTACAATGTGGGGGCAAACTCATGAATTGTATTCCTGGTCTGGATTGTCATGAACACTAATCAAAAATCAGTCTCGGAAACAGACAAGTTCAGTGGGACCTTCCACCCCCCTGTACTTGGATCGTGGCTGATCTGCATCTCAGCTCCATTTACCCTCCTTTGACTCACTTCCTCCAATACCTTCACCTCATTAAAGTTCTATCTCTGCCTTAAAAGTTTCTATAGCTCCACAGCCTGTTCAGGGAGCGAGTTCCAGATTACCACTGTTCCAATTCCTGATTTCACTCCGAAACAGCCTAACTCAAATTTTGAGATCGGGGCTGCCTCTTTGCTCTGGTTTTCACCCCCAGCAGACGAAACGGTCTCTTCGTCTCTGCTCCATTGAGTCGCTTTATCACCGTTTTTTAACACGGTTGGGCCTAGTGCAGGCCCAGCCCAGTTCAGCACATTGGACGGATCCCCAGTGAGGTCAGAGGGCAGTGTGGTAGGAAACAGAGGCCACACGTGCAGGATTGTCTTTCCTCCTTTACCTCTGGCACCTGGCCTGCTGTCCTCATAGATGAGGAAAGCCTGAAGTCTGAGTCTGTCACTGGACTAGTAATCCTGAGGCCCAGGCTAATGCTTTGGAGACATGGGTTCAAGTCCCACAAGGGCAACTAGTAGAATTTAAAACTCAACTAATTAATCTGGAATATAACTAATCAGTAATGGTCAGTTATCATCAATTGTCATAAAAACTAGTTCACTAATGTTCGATTGTCGTAAAAACCCATCTGGGTCACTAATGTCCTTTAGGAAAGGAAATCTGCTGTCCTTACCTGGTCTGGCCAACATGTGACTTCAGACCCATAGCAACTTGGTTGACTCTTAAATGCCCTCTGAAATGGGCGAGCAAGCCACTCAGTTCAAGGGAAGTTCAGGGATGGGCAACAAATGCTGGCCTTGCCAGCGATGCCCACATCCCATGAAGGGATGAAGAGCAAGGTTGGCGCAATCCCTCTCCAACACCCACAGCGTTGGACTATATCATCACCAGAGTTTACAGCCTGAATACAGGCCATTCAACCCAACTGGCCCTAACACCATAAATGTCGGCTAATGTTCACAGAGTCCCCGACTGCCAGTGAGTCTGAAAGCATGAGTGAAATCGAAAGTGAGAGTGGCTCAGGGAGTGACGAAGAGAGCGATGAGGAGACCAAATTGGACAATGAGAAGAAGAAGAAAGTGAGGAAGGAGAAGAGCAAGAAGCGAGATGAGAGCGAGGACAGGTCAGTGGAGTTGTGCGACGGAGAGCTGGTACTTTCAGCCCAGCCTTCCGCGAGGCTGTGCCTATTTTTGTTACGCTGATGGAAGGAGGTTTCCAACTGCTAAATAATTAAAATGCATCTTACAGGGGAGTGTGGAGGAGATGAGACCATTGAATAAGGGGGCAATCTGGGCTCATGGGGCAGGGGTAAGGTGAACATTTAAACTAAACAAGTTTTTTATGATCTTCACAGAGTCCAATAACTCTTAAAAAGAAAATTAAGCTTCTGGTTTATTGTTGAAAGGGTGACACAACAAGATCTCACATTTTAAGACTTTTACTGTAACAATAGAATAAAAGCACTTTAGGCTAAACACTGTATTTATGTAGGCAAGATATACTTTAGACCCAGAACAGCCAAAAAACACACTTTAAAAGTTTCCTTTTAAAAAATTATTCATGGGATATGGGCATCACTGGCTAGGCTAGTATTTATTGCCCGTCCCTAATTGCCCTTGAAAAGGTGGTGTTGAGCTGCCTACTTGCACTGCTGCAATCCATGTGGTGTAGGTATACCCACACAGTGCTGTTAGGGAGGGGTTCCAGGGTTTTGACCCAGCGACAGTGAAGGAACGGCGATATATTTCCAAGTCAGGATGGTGAGTGGCTTGGAGGGGAACTTCCAGGTGGTGGTATTCCCATGTGTCTGTTGTCCTTGTCCTTCTAGGTGGTAGTGGTCGTGAGGTTGGAAGATATTCAATTCTACCGGAACCTGTCCAAGGTGATTCTTGCTCCCGAGGGTTTACTTCTGTTATTTTCCTTCCTCAGTCTAGGAAATTTTAATCTCGGCACGATCTTTCACAATGAGGTTTTACCTCCTGGAGATTCTTCCTCTAGCACAAGCTAGGCGAATCTTCCAGCCTTGTTTTAATTTCTCATGAATAGGTCTTTTCAATCCAAGTACATGCTCCCATCTGCATGGCGAATCACAGCATATTGATGTATACAGTTGTCCCTTTCCAAATCCTGGAAGACTAACCATGTCTGTGAATTTTCAGGGATAACTTTGACCCTTCCCCTCTTAAAGCCCTTCTCCATGGCAATGTGAATCACATGGGACTTGCATCCAGGTAGAAAAGCTGATTAATTATCCTTGAGACCCCAACTTCCTTCTACCTTGGTGCTAAATGGACATTTTAAAGCACACTGTTTACATTCGCAACACTTTTATGGGACTTTGGAGACTCACAGTCCGTCCACTGTTAGCACCCCAGCTGCAGCCATTGTCTGCAAGTGTAAACACCCTGCACCTGCTTCCCAGTAAAACAATCTGGGCCCCCTTTAATCTCAAAATCAAATCACCGAGGCCTGATGTCAGGCATACTTCAGAACAGGTCACATGACCCCCCTTCATTTTTACCCTAAATTAAAGACACAGTCCCTGATACACAACAATCTTATAAAGCTCATAACTGTAACAAAGTAAACACCAATGTTAAAATAGCAATCAGAGGAAGGATGTAAAGATACATTGAACATCCTCCCAACAGAAGTACCTAGGATTTGCTTGTCTCCTGTTGACCCAAACAGCCTCCAAAGTCATCTCCGCATCATTCTATAGGGTTCAAATGGACCAAACCACTTGCCGTTGACTCATTCAGTTCAATGTTTGCGTCTACTTTTCAATGGCCAATGGGAGACAGTAGTGGTAATATCATGGATTAGTAATCCAAAGGCCCAGTCGAACACTCCAGAGATATGAGTTCAAATCCCACCAAGGCCAGTGGGGGAATTTAAATTTAATTAATTAATAAATCTGGAATAAAATGCTAGCCTCGTTAATAATGATCATGAAACTTACAGATTTTGGTAAAAACTTATCTGGTTCACTATTGTCCTTCAGGGGAGATTTGACCTCCATGTGACTCGAGATCCACAGCAATGTGATTGACTCTTAGCTTCCCTCTGCAACAGTTGAACAAGCCACTCAGTTGTATCAAACCACTACAGGGTGTACTGTGGGTGTAACTACACCACACGGACTGCAGCGGTTCAAGGTGGTGACTCACCACCACTTTCTCAAGGGAAATGAGGAACATAGGAGCAGGAGAAGGCCATTCAGCCCATCGAGCCTGCTCCACAATTTCAATACGATCGTGGCCGATCATCCACTTCAATGCCTTTTCCCCCACACTATCGCCATATCCCTTTATGTCATTTGATATTTAGAAACCTGTCAATCTCTGCTTTAAACGTTCTCAGTGACTGAGTTTCCACAGCCCTCTGAGGAAGAGAATTCCAAAGATTCACAACTCTCTGAGTTAAAAAATTTCTCCTCATCTCGGTCCTAAGTGGCTGCCCACTTATTTTGAAATTGTGTCCCCTGGTTCTAGACTCCCCAACCAGGGGAAACATCTGACCTGCATCTACCCTGTCTAAACCTTTAAGTATTTTGTAGTTTTCAATGAGATCACCTCTCATTCTTTGAAACTCTTGAGAACACAGGCCCAGTTTCCCCAATCTCTCTTCATAGAACAAGCCTGGGGAACCTTCACTGCGCTCCCTCTATGGCAATAATATCCTCCCTAAGGTAAGGGGATCAAAACTGCACACAGTCTTCCAGGTGCAATTAGAGATGGTCAATAAATGCTGGCCTAGCCAGCAACACTCACATCCCGTGAACGAATAATATATTTTTAAAAGCCCAGTCAGTCCCATTCTGTAGAGTTGAAACGGAGCAGATTTTTCCACACCTGGAACTGACACTTGGATTCACTGCTCTGATATTCCACACTTATGAGAGGAATTGGGAATTTGCGGATTGTGTCACTTCATGGGTGGGGACTGGGGAGTCCTCCCGGTCCTTGTGTTACAGTGCCCAATGAGACGAGGATGAGAGTGGGTCTCACTTCTTCTGTGTGAGGGCCTCACTACAAGCTGAGTAACATATCAAACAGATTCCACGCCAGAATTGATATCTTGGGGTGAGCTTCTGTCCTGGGGGAGCCCCTGGATTTGGGCTAGTCAAGTGGACAGACCTCAACTGCTCAGGACTCAGGCTCTGGAATTCCCTCCCTCAACCTCTCCGTCCCTTTACCTCACTTTCCTCTTTTTAAGACACTCCTTAAAACTTACCTCTTTGATCAAGCACTGTCCTAATGTCTACGTATGTAGCTCTGTGCTAAATCTGACTTGGTAACGGTCCTGTGAAGCACTTTGAGAAGTTCTTCCACATTAAAGTTGCTTTATAAATGCAAATAGAAAATGCTTGGAATACTCAGCAGGTCTGTGGATAAAAGAATAGAGTTAACCTTTTAGCTCGTTTCTGAAGACAGGTCAGTGACCTGAAACGTTAACTCTGTTTTTCTGTCTCCACAGATGCTGCCAGATCTACTGAGTATTCCAAGCATTTTCTGCTTTTATTACAGATTTTCAGCATCTCTGTTATTTTGCCTTCATGTAAATGCAAGTTGTTGTTATTGTTGGAAATTGGTCTGATGTGATAACTCGGTGACTGATCAGGACACTTGTCTGATCTCTGTATTGAGACTCATTCTGTGACCCTCCTTGGTGTGTATGCGTGCATGACTGTGTGTGTGTGTGTGTGTGTGCGTATGTGTGCACGTGTGTGTATGTGTGCATGCTTATGTGTGTGCGTGCAAATGCATGTGTGTGTGTGTGCAAGTGTGTGCGTGTGTGTGTGTGCAAGTGTGTGTGTGCGCACACCTGCGTGTGGTGTATGTGTGTGCACACGTGTGTGTGTGTGTGTGTCTGTCTGTGTGTGTGTGTGTGTCTCTGTGTGTGTGTGTCTCTGTGTGTGTGTGTGTGTCTCTGTGTGTGTGTATGTGTGTGTCTGTGTGTGTGTTTGTGTCTGTGTGTGTGTCTGTGTGTGTGTGTGTATGTCTGTGTGTGTTGTGTATTTGTGTGTGTGTGTATGTCTGTGTGTGTGTGTGTGTGTGTGTGTCTGTGTGTGTGTGTGTCTGTGTGTGTGTGTATGTGTGTGTGTGTGTGTCTCTGTGTGTGTGTGTCTCTGTGTGTGTGTGTGTCTCTGTGTGTGTGTCTCTGTGTGTGTTTGTGTGTGTTGTGTGTTTGTGTGTGTGTATGTCTCTGTGTGTGTGTGTCTCTGTGTGTGTTGTGTGTGTTTGTGTGTGTTGTGTGTTTGTGTGTGTGTGTATGTCTCTGTGTGTGTGTGTGTGTGTGTCTCTGTGTGTGTGTGTGTGTGTCTCTGTGTGTGTGTGTGTGAAGCCTTGTTCCTGGAAGACGGGTAATCTTTTGTTTTTGTTGATGTGTTTGCCAGTGGGCAAAGTGAAGGTGAAGAGAAGACAGTGAAGAAACGGAAAGACAAGGAAGAATTGAGTTCCTCGTCTTCCTCCTCCTCCGATGAAAGCTCGTCTGAGAAAAGCTCGTCAGAGTCGGAGTCAGAGGAGGACTCTGAGTCGGACACGGGTAAAAAGAGCAGGAAGAAGGTGAGCCAGTTACAAGTCTGTCTGTGTTGTTGTGCATTTAAAGGATGCAGGAAGCCGGCGTTTCATGTACTGGACCAACCCAGAAATCAAGAGTTCAAATCTCATCAAGGCAAACTATTGAATTCAATAATACAAAAGCAAAATATTATGAATGCTTGAAACTGAATATAAAACAGAAATTGTTGGAAATACTCTGGAGGTCTGGCAGCATCTGTGGAGAGAGAAACAGTTAACATTTCAGGGCAATAACCTTTCATCAAAAGTGGAAAACGATGGTGGAAAGGTCTGGTGAAGCGTTAACTGTTTCTCTCTCCACCGATGCTGCTAGATCTGATAAGTGTTTCCAGCATTTTCTGTTTTTATTCATTATTGTTATCGAAATCAAAAATTCTGGTAACTTGACCGCTGATGCCGGAATGACTGCAGAGTTTCCAGATAGTTCTAGACAAGCACCAGGTTCATTAATGTCCCTCTGTGAAAGGGACCTGCTACCCTGCTTATTAATGATTTCATGGGATGTGGGCATCACTGACTGGCAAGGCCAGCATTTGTTGCCCATCCCTAATTGCCCTTGAACTGAGTGGCTTGCTCGGCCATTTCAGAGGGCAGTTAAGAGTCAACCACATTACTGTGGGTTTGAAGTGACAAGTAGGCCAGACCAGGTAAGGACAGTAGATTTCCTTCCCTAAAGGGCAGCAGTGAACCAGATGGGTTTTTACGACAATCGATGGCAGGATTTAAACCCATGCTCCCCAGAGCATTATCTTGGACCCCTGGATTACTAGTCCAACAACATTAGCAACCGCACCATCATCTCCCCTTACAAGGTCAGGTCCAGGTGGTTGGCTCTTTGAGGTGAACTTCTGCTCTCCTGCCATTGATTTGGACAAGGAGCCAGGAAATGCCTTCAGAAAACTGCGTGTACCCTTGGACTGATAACCTTCAGCCCAAATCGGGATGGGCAACAAACATCTGTTTGGATCACCTGCATCCCAAGAGCAAATTTTAAGAAAGTTCCTTCTCAGGCTCCACCCACCCACATGTGCCCAGATTGTCCTCTTTCCCGACAGTCCCTTCAAACCTACATCTTTCATTTCCCTGCAATTTGGAAACTTTCTCCCTTCAGACTTGTCATTACTTTCAAAGTCTGCCTTTACATAGGATATCGGGCACAGAAACAGGCCATTCAGCCCAACCAGTCCTTGCTGGTGATTATACCCCACTCCAGCCTCTTCCCATCCTTTCCCATTTAAATCAACCATTGAGGCTTAGGATTGAGGGCCCCATCTTCACCTGGTCTTGAAGAGAAGTTGGGGGTGAACTTGACTGTCCTCGACCAGTTCTAAATTCAGTCGAGAGTTGGGCCCCTGCCGGACTGGAGGGAGCAGCAACAACCACAACAACAACTTGTATTTATGTAGCGCCATCAATGGTAAAACATGCCACAGGCTTCGATAGGATCGTTATCAGGCAGGATAATTCGGCAATATTCCTGGATTTCCTCAGTACAGTCATGGAAAGATGCCATAACCTGGCGCAGGCTTCTTCGGTCATCAGAGTGAGGCCCCCACTTATTCTGGGTTTCTGCCTTTGATTCCCATCCCTCCAAACTTCATTTGGATTTTACTTTTATTCTTTCACAGGGTGTGGGTGTCGCTGGCAAGACCAGCATTTATTGCCCATCCCTAATTGCCCCTTGAGAAGGTGGTGGTGAGCCAACCTCTTGAACCGCTGCAGTCCCTGTGGTGTGGGTACACCCACAGTGCTGTTAGGGAGGGAGTTCCAGGATTTTGACCCAGCGACAGTGAAGGAACGGTGATATATTTCCAAGTCAGGATGGTGAGTGGCTTGGAGGGGAACTTCCAGGTGGTGGTGCTCCCATCTATCTGCTGCCCTTGTCCTTCTAGGTGATAGAATTCAGGGGTTTGGAAGGGGCTGTCGAAGGAAGCGATACATAAACATCTGCCCGCACATATCATCCAGTGTAACATCAGGCCATATTTGTGGGGGATGGGGGAGGGAAGGGAGGAGTTTAAATTAGTAACATTGTGTAGGAAAACCTCAGGATTCAAAACCTTGGCTGCAATTGAAGTTTGTTTTTAATCTTAAGCCAACAAAACATAGCTGGGTTCCACCACTCCACTTTTTATTTTCACTGTTTCGTCATGGGATGTGGGCCAGAGTTGCTGCCCATCCCTAATTGCCCCTCAACTGAGTGGTTTGCTGGGCCATTTCTGAGGGCAGTTAAGAGTCAACCACATTGCTGTGGGTCTGGAATCACATGTAGGCCAGACCAGGTAAGGATGGCAGATTTCTTTCCCTGAAGGGCATTAGTGAACCAGATGGGTTTTTGCACTGGTGCAGACACAATGGGCTAAATAACCTTCTGTACAATACCAATTATGTGATCTAATAATTGATCATATGACCTTTATGCTCAAGAAATTCCACCAGTTGCTGTGGTAGGATTTGAACTCACACCCCCAGAGTAATTGTTTGGGCCTACTAGCCCAGTGATATTAACACTGGAACACCTTATCCCCCTACCTACATCCCCATCATCTCAATGCAACTCCTCTCTTCCAATCCTTCTTCATGAGCTGGACATCCGAGTTTCCTCATAAGTGGCTGAAGCACCCGTCAAAACTATGCATCTTGGGAAAATGGGGTACAGTGCACCTGGTCAGACTGGACAACCCAGATTCCATGCCATTATCGAGTCCAAATGCAGGGTTTTGGGGGAAAGTTGCAGAATGGTGTGTGATGAGGTATTGGGGGGATGTGGTTGAAATTGGAGAACCGGAATATTAAACGCAAACAAATAAATCCTGAAACTCTCATTGGCCTTTCCTTCCCGATGATTTGCCTCAATCTTTTCTTTTAGTCTTCCACAACGAAACCACCTCCTAGGCCGCTCGATGCTAAACAGAAGGAGATCTCCCTCCTCGACCTGGATGACTGTGAGTCTTTTGCATTCAATAGTTCTGAGAAGAGTTAAAATAGGCATTAAGATTACTCTAAAGTGTCTGCATTGAGCTCACCTCTGAAATTCTAATGACACTTTGAGGCTCCAGATTATCAAGTTAACCGTATTTAAATAACTCTGCTTGCTACCAGGTGTGCATATGCTAAGCTGACGGCAAAATGTCCAATTTTTACCTATTTCTGCCAGCGTTGGGGCTCAAAAGTTGCGTTGCCATGCCAGCGACACCATTACCATTGTCCGGAGGACCTCTGTATGGGTGTCTTAGGCACTCGCCTGTTTCCGGTTGGGTCCTATGATGTACAGATGTCGCTGCCTTGGTACCAGGCATAGAGGCTGTTTAACCATCCATTTAATGGGACAACTGCAGGTTGCTCTGTAGTTTCGAGGGTTTAGGGTTTGATGATATTGATGGGAAGCCAAAATACCTCCAATTGGCCCCACAAAATGTGTTTTTTGTTTCACTCCAGAACTGGTGATGCGCACAGCAGGCGGCTTTCCACTTCCTTTACACCCAGGGCTCTGAAATAATCCCGATTGATTGCCAGGCTATTGAGAGGGGGTTTTGGGATTATTTTTAGATGATTCTCAGGATGCGGCCGACTCTGTCAAGGCCACATTTTTTTGCCTATCTCTCATGGCTGTGAGCAGGCGATGTTTCCATCACTACTAGATCCTCACTCGTTTGATTGTTGTGAAGGAATCGCTGTGACCTGAAGCTGTCAGGACTTGATATAATTATTGTGACATTTTCCAAATCTTTAATTAATTTGGCCAGAACTCCATAGTGTGAAGCATTTGATATTCTGTTAATCGACGAGCCAGGTACAGGGATTCGGCAAAAGGATTTCAAGAGTTGCGATACATTTTGCTCTTTTGGCTTTGGCAAATGATGTGGCTGTGCTAAATGTATCCTCTTGATCTAAACCCAGATTGTTCTGGAATTTTCTCTGGGTGTTTTAGTGCTAAGCTCCTGTCAATGTAACATCGCTACAGCTCAAACTTGAGCTAAGGTGGTAGCTCTTGTCCTGGGCTGGAGCACCCCTTGTTCTCTGGGCTCAATCTCTATTTTGTGGTATTTCTGTGTTAGAACTGTCCATGGTACTGAAATATAGCAGTGTAGTAGAGCAACATTGGACAGTTCCAAGTTATTAACTCTTGCTCACTAATGCAGCAACAATCTAAATGTCTTGTTATGGATGCAGCAAGATCTGGACAATATTCAGGCTTGGGCTGATAAATGCAATGTAACATTCATGCCACACAAGTGCCCGGGAACGAACAAGAGAAAATCCAACCATCTCCCCATGACATTCAATGGCCTTACCATCACTGAATCCCCCACTATCAACATGCCTTAGGGTAGCCATTGACCAGAAACTGAACCGAACTAGCCATATAAATACTGTGGCTGCAAGACCACATCAGAGGCTGGGAATTCTGTGGAGAGTAACTCACCTCCCGACTCCCCAAAGCCTGTCCACCATCTACAAGGCACAAGTCAGGAGTGTGATGGAATATTCTGTACTTGCCTGGATGAGTGCAGCTCCAACAACACTCAAGAAGCTCAACACCATCCAGGACAAAGCAGCCTGCTTGATTGGCATTCCATCCACCACCTTCAACATCCACCCCCTCCACCACTGATGCACAGTAGCAGCAATGTGTACCATGTACAAGATGCACTGCAGGAATTTACCAAGGCTCCTTCGACAGCACCTTCCAAACCTGCGACCTCTACCATCTAGAAGGACAAGGGCAGCAGACACATGGGAACACCTGCGAGTTCTCCTCCAAGCCACACATCCATCCTGATTTGGAACTACATCGCCATTCCTTCATTGTTGCTGGATCAAAATCATGGAACTCCCTCCCTAACAGCACTGTGGGTGTACCTACATCAAATGGACTGCAGCGGTTCAAGAAGGCAGCTCACCACCAACTTCTCAGGGCAATTAGGGATGGGTAATAAATGCTGGCCCAGCCAATGATGCCCACACCCTGTGAAAGAGCATTTTAAAAAGTCTTTTCACATTTAGTTCTTTTAGAATGTGATGCATTTTAATATTTTGATCTGCATTTTCCTTGATTTAACTATTATCTTCATTTTACTTGAGTCCTTGAGTCCATGAGATTTTCAAATGTGATTATCATGTGTAGGGGGGCTATCTAAGATACAGCAATGCAGTTATCCATGGCGGAGCCTTTCTGGAAGTTTCCAGTTGCAATTATGTCAAGTCCAGGCCGTGTGCTTCCTTTTCGCTGTAGCGGCAATGGACAGATGGGCCCCTCCAGGTATTCACCCAGACCTGACCAGATTGATGATGAGTTAGGAGGAGGCCTGTCTTCCATCTTAACCACAGGAAGGTGGAGGTGGAAAGTGCACTCTCAGAAATGGCCTTCAAATCTGGTTGCGGTCCAAAAAAAGCAGGTACCGGCGGACCACCAGGCTCGAAGGTCTCCGGAGAGATTGAAAGGAAAAGAGCCTCTTTATCCAATTGAAAGGGAGCATCACATGCCGGGAATGCAGCCTGCTTGCTTTTCCATTAGCGAGGGAGTGAACATTGGGCCAGGGTGGAGGACGTTCCTGGATGATTTTTCTCCTCTGCGCTCCAATATCGCGATGCGCAACACCCGGGCGGTAAAGACAGAAATCTAGCCCAGTGTGCGCTCCCAGGGACTTGGCTAAAAAATAATGTACAGAGACCCACAGTATGACTCCCACATGGGCGCAGATTAGATCTCCCAAAGCCTAAACCTGGGCCTGAATTTCCCCCTCGCTGGTCACGCGCTATCGGTGGGCCCGGGAGCTGTCTGGAAATGGGCCCAGGAGCTGTCGGGAAATGGGCCCCCGACGGTGTTTTCACGCTGGCTGACCAATTAACAACCAGCCAGCCTGAAATGTGCACTGGAAAGCTCAGCGCTTGCCAGGGTGTGAGCAGGAAGGGACCTCACCGCAGGTGCCGGTGAACGCTTCCACTGAGGCCCCCCCCCCCGCCTGAAGGCAGACAGATACCTCAGGGAGCTGCGGACCGCCGAATAATAACATAAAGCGCAAAAAAATGCTGCAAAAAGTGTCCATGCAGCACAATCAAGCAGCTGAAAGGATCCCTCATGAAAATACTGTCCCCAGTACCCAGTACACACTTCTCATGTTATTTCCGAACGGAGATCTCATCCCACCCTTGGGTGAGGTTTCATCAATAACGTAAAGGCCGCCCGGCTGATTGACCCGTCCGCCAACCGTACAGGTCACGAAAAGTCACTGACGATTGTGCCGTCAATGGGCTGAAGCGCCCGCTTACCAGTCGGCGGGCACTCCTCCTGCTGCCGCCGAGCGAAACATTGCCCGATGTTATCGAGACGCTCGCCGACATCATCTCGTGCGACTTTACGCCTGTTCAGAACATAAAATCCCGCCCCTGGAGTTTCCATTGCCTTCATTTAGCGCGGTTCACCCAAAATTGGCCAACCCAGTCAACGGTTGCAGACTTTCAAGTGCAGATTAAATATAATAGATGCAGGTTTAAATACAAGGGCGGATAAGAGGCCAGGGATTCTGCAGTGAGTAGCTCACCTCTTGACTCCCAAAGCCTGTCCACCATCTCTTTTTTATCATTCTTTCATGGGACGTGTGCAGCACCAGCATTTGTTGCCCATCTTAATTGCCCTTGAGAAGATGCAGTAAGCTGCCTCTTTGAACTGCTGCAATCTGTGTGGTGTAAGCACACCCGGCACTTACTGTTCGGGAGGGAGTCCCAGGATTTTGACCCAGCAACAGTGAAGGAACGGCGATATTGTTCCAAGTCAGGATGGGGTGTGGCTTGGAGTGGAACTTGCAGTTGTTGGTGTTCCCATGCATCTACTGCCCTTCTCCTTCTAGGGGGGGTTGAGGTCGCAGGTTTGGAAGGTGCTGTCGAAGGAGCCTTGGTGATTTGCTGCAGTGCATCTTGTAGATGGTACACACACTGCTGCTACTGTATGTCAGTGGTGGAGGGAGTGGATGTTGAAGGTGGTGGATGTGGTGCCAATCAAGCGGGCTGCTTTTTTTCTGGATGTTGTCGAGCTTCTTGAGTGTTGTGGGAGCTGCACTCATCCAGGAAAGTGGAGAGTATTCCATCACACTCCAGACTTGTGCCTTGCAGATAGTGGACAGACTTTGGGGAGTCAGGAGGTGAGTTATTCTCCACAGAACTCCCAGCCCCAGCCCCTGACCTGCTTTTGTAGCTACAGTGTTTATGTGTCTGGTTCAGTTCATTTCTGGTCAATGGTAATCCCCCAGGATATTGACAGTGGGGGATTCAGTGATGGTAATGTCATTGAATGTCAAGGGGAGATGGTTAGATTCTCTCTTGTTGGAGATGGTCATTATCTGGCACTCGTCTGTTATAAATGTTACTTGCCACTTATCAACCCAAGCCTGGATATTGTCCAGGTTTTGCTGCATATGAACATAGGCTGCTTCAGGATCTGAGGAGTTATGAATGGTGCAGAACTTGGTGCAATATTCAGCAAACATCCCCATTTCTGACCTCATGATGGAGGGAAGGGCATTGAAGCAGCTGAAGATGGTTGGGCCTAGGACACTACCCTGAGGACCCAGATCAGGTTGCAGATATGTGTCCTGTGGTGATATTGGCATGTGTCACTAGCCACTGTCAGTTAGATCAGGTGGCCCATTTAGTGTAGCAGCACTGGAGCACATGGATGTTCAATGAGGGCTGTTTGTGCGATTTGTGAAAGTTGTCCGGAGTTAATGCTTCTCTTTCACCCCTTCCCTTCCTTTTTTTCTCTTCCACAGTCAGCTCACCCTCAACCTTCCAGACCAGCCCCTCACCGAACACATTGTCTAAGAGCCTCAACCTGGATCTACAGGGGCTAACGTTAACTGACACAACCCTACCATCCGAGGTGAGTGTTGTGATACCTTGATGTTCAGGTTAAGCTGAGAATTTAATTTCAAACCCTTACCCACAGGATCCAGTGAATTCGTCAGGTGGCTTTTTTTTTATTGCACGTCCTTGTTTTTAAAACCAGAATTACTGGCTGCCTGCTTTCCGGTTGAATGTGGACTGGGCGGGGGTGGGGAGGAGGGGGTTTTTGGACGAGGGGTCCTTCCTTGAGCTCCCTTGCTCGTTAACACAGCCTCTGCCGTTTTCCACTGGAGGTGATGACAGATGTTGAGTGCATCTGCCCAAATAATAGCAGCGACTTTCATATGACTTCCAGTAAAAGCATCTGACTGCCTTTGCCGTTCCTTAAATATCTCGCTCCACGATGCCAAGTGTCAGGATTTCAGGAAAAGTGGCTGCCTGGGGCTTCTTATGGCCTTCGAGCTGTGGCTCAGTTGGTAGCCCCCTCACCTCTGAGTCACAAGGTTCCAAGTTCAAGTCCTGCTCTAGAACTTCAGGACATAAGTCGAGTTGTCACTCCAGTGCAGTACTAAAGGAGTGTACCACCTTTCAGATGAGACATTCAACTGAGGCCCCATCTGCCTCCTTGTGTGTATGAGACCCCATGGCACTATTTTGAAGAAGGGCAGGGAGTTCTCCCCGGTGCCCCAGCCAACATTTACCCCTCAATCAACATCACAAGAGCAGATTGTCTGGCCATTGTCACGTTGCTGTTTGTGGGAGCTTGCTGTGCACAAATTGTTTCCCACATTGGAACCAGTGACTACGCTTTAAAAGGACTTCATTGGCCGTAAAGCACTTGGAGATGCCTGGTGGTCGTGAAAAGTGCTATATAGATGCAAGTCTCTGTTTTTTTTTTGGTGTTCCTGGTTGCTTTGCGTTGCTTTGACAGGTGAAGGAACATTTTAAATGACCACTCCTCTTCCCATGGCAAAAGTGATACATGGATTTGTTAGGGTCGATATAGAGCAGCTATCCCCCACTTACAAAGGGATCCAGAGAAGCAGGAGGATCTATAAAAGTAGCGCCAGGACCTTTTCAAAGGGCAGTCGAGAAACACGTTCTGGTTGGTAGGACTCTGGAACTCGCTCCTTCAGAAGACTGTGGATGCTGGATGATAATTGGTGCTTTTGGGACTGAGAATGGAGATGCAGGTCAGCCGTGATCTAACTGAATGACAGAGCAGGCCCGAGGGGCCGAATGGCCTCTTCCTGACCCCGTGTTTTTAATCCCATGGCGGGGGGCAGCAATCTAGACTCCCAGTTTGGAGCTGAACACCCCCCCCCCACCCCGACCTAGCGGAATCCCTAGACCGGTGGCAACTGACGAAGCCCCTCCCCTCCCCCCCCATTCAGGGTCTCGGCCTTTGTCGTCTGTTTCAGGTGGCGAGCCCCTCGCTGGGGGGGGCGAAAACCTACGAGCTGCTGCACCGCCTGACGGGGGAGGGGCTGTCGGTGGAGTACTACTTCAACAGGCAGCTGTTCAGCCCGGATCACACCATGGTATCTGTCCAGATGCAGTTCACCAACAACTCTGAGACGGAATTCAAAAACCTCCACATCAGCGAGCCCAAACTCCAGCCGGGAATGAGGATGCAGGGATTCAAGGAGATTGGTAAGAATTTGGGCAAAACAGTAAACATTCTGGAGATATTCAGCAGAACTGGCAGTATCGGTGGAGAGAGAAAATCACATTTCAGGTGTTTCAGGCCCGTGACCTTTTTTGTCCTCTCCCCAATACTTTTTTTTTGTTGCTCCCTTTTGTTGATTCCCATGCTCCCAAAAACCACGTGGAGATTGTCCATCCAACTCACACTGAGCAATGCCACAGGAGGTCAGCTGGCCAGGTGGACATAAAAGATCCCATGGCATTATTTCGAAGAGTCCTTCCCGGTGTCCTGACCAGTATTTATCCAAATAGCCGTTTGGTAGCTCAGAACTTGAGTATTGTTAAAAAAGAGACTTGTTGAAGCTTTTCATCTTGCACTCATCAGGACACTCGCAGTGTCCTGATGAGTGCAAGACGAAAAGCTTCAACATGTCTCTTTTTTTCAGCAATTCTCAATATTTACCCCTCAATCAACATCACTAAAACAGATTATCTGGTCATTATCATAATGCTGTTTGTGGGTGCTTGCTGTCCACTATGTTTCACAGAATCACACAGTGCAGAAGAGGCCCTTCAGCCCATCGAGTCTGCACCGACACGTGAGAAACACCTGACCTACCTACCTAATCCCATTTACCAGCATTTGGCCCATAGCCTTGAATGTTATGAGGTGCCAAGTGCTCATCCAGGTACTTTATAAAGGATGTGAGGCAACCCGCCTCCACCACCCTCCCAGGCAGCGCATTCCAGACCATCACCACCCTCTGGGTGAAAAGGTTTTTCCTCACATACCCCCCCAAACCCCCTGCCCCTCACCTTGAACTGATGCCCCCCGTGAGTGACTGTTTCCTGCACTACTTCAGAAGTACTCAGGGTTCAGAGGTGCTTTGGGATGTCAATAGAGGCCCAGACTGAAACACGATTCTATTCTTTTACCTTCTTTCGTTCCTTACCCTCCCTGCTAACTTCCCGTCAACGTGACCCAGCGAGTCTCCAGCCTGGTGAGGTCGTCGCCGATACGCTGGGCATCGACTTCTGCGATTCCACGCAAGCGGCCAACTTCCAGCTATGGTGAGTGAGGGTCACGTGGGGTTGCTGCTGTCCTCGGAGCCGCGCGTCTGGCCCCTCCACAAAAACCTCGGTTGGTTCAAGTTTTCTGCTGCGGGAGAAGCCAAGACGACAAAAAAAAACAACCTTTTCGATGCTGGGAATGAAAGAACCAGAGCACTGTTAGGAATTTATTGAGTTCGCGTTCACCCGATAATTCTTTAACTAATTCAATTATGCGACTGTGTAAAGAACTTTATAAGACAGTTCCCTGCGTGTGTAATCTGAAATTTATGGGATCCTGAGGGAACGTGACAGGGTGGAGGCAGAGGGGATGCTTCCTCTTGTGGGAGAATCTAGAAATAAGGGTCATTGTTTCAAAATAAGTCACCATTTAAGGCTTTTCTCTTAGAGGGCGGTGAGACTTTGGAACTCTCTCCCTAAGGCAATTGAGGCAGAGTCTTTGATTATTTTTAAGGCAGAGGTAGGTAGATTTTTGATAAGCAAGGAGGGGGAGGGGGTAGTGAAAGGGCATCGGGGGTAAGGAGGGAATGTGGAGTTGAGGTTATAATCAGATCAGCCGTGATCTTATTGAGTGGGGGAGCAGGCTCGAGGGGCCGAGTGGCCGACTCCTGCTCCTGATTCGTGTGTAGTGGATATAAATGGACCGACAACATTCACACAGGCAGCAGTTCGGCGGGAAGCACATTAAAAATACCAGGACAGCTGGTTACACGATGCAGACTGATTCCAAAAGCAATGGAGGCAGTCTCTACTTGCTACGCTAAAGGAAAGAGCCTACGTTTATTCGGAGCTTTTCACTCCCTCAGGACGACCCTGAGCCTGCCTTTGGCCAGGGCCCTGTTTAACGGCAGACGGTGTACTGGAATACTCCCCTGGGCCTGGAAGAGCAGAGAAACCTGGGCCATCTCACAGAACTAACGTTCACTTTAGGATACAGATAGAGTCAGAAGAGAACAGCTGCCCTCCCTATTGCAAAGCATAAAACTGGCATGATATTTAGAAACATAGAAACTAGGAGCAGGAGTAGGCCATTCGGCCCTTCAAACCTGCTCTGCCATTCATTATGATCATGGCTGATCATCCAGCTCAATAGCCTGATCCCGCTTTCTCCCCATGCCCTTTGATCCCTTTCGCCCCAAGAGCTATATCGAACTCCTTCTTGAAAACATACAATGTTTTGGTCTCAAGAGGCAGGGGCCTCTGACACATCTCCTGGGCCGGGTGGCCTGAGTCCTTTATTCCTGTCAACAGTGACTCCCTGCCCGCCTTCACATTTAGTCTTGGAGTGGTCTTAATTTTAAGTCAATAAATGACCCACTCTTTGGGTCAACATGACCCCAAGAAGCCAAAGAGTGTCTGCTTCCCAATGAGTGAATGATGAGGGCGTGGCAGGAAGATGTTTCCATTAGTAGGAGAGACTAGGACCCGAGGGCACAGCCTCAGAGTAAAGGGAAGACCTTTTAGAACAGAGATGAGGAGAAACTTCTTTAGCCAGAGAGGGGTGCATCTATGGAACTCATTGCCACAGAAGGCTGTGGAGGCCAGGTCATTGAGTGTATTTAAGACTGAGATAGATAGGTTCTTGATTGGTAAGGGGATCAAAAGTTACGGGGAGAAGGTGGGAGAATGGGGTTGAGAAACTTATCAGCCATGATTGAATGGCGGAGCAGACTCTATGGGCCGAATGGCCTGATTTCTGCTCCTATGTCTTATGGTCTTATTAGGGCAGGGGCACTTTGTAAATAGAGGCATGGAGCAGAAAAACAAGGAGGTGATGCGGAATCTTTATAAACACTGAAATAAAGCAAAATCCTGCAGATGCCAGAGATCTGCAATTAAAACACAAAATGCTGGAAAAACTCAGCAGATTTTTATGACCCTTCTTCAGGACTGGGTTCCAAAGTCATATGGACTCGAAACGTTAACTCTGCTTCTCTCTCCTGCTGAGCTTTTCCAGCACTTTCTGCCTTTACTTAATAAACACTGGTTCGACCTCAACTGGAGTATTGTTTCCAGGGGTGAGCACTGCACTTTAGGAGAGATGTGAAGGCATTAGAGAGGGTGCAGAAAAGGTTCACGAGAATGAGTCCAGGGGTGAGGTACTTCGATTACAAGGATAGTATGGAGAAACTGGGGCTGTTCTTCTTGGGGAGAAGATTACGATGAGATTCGATAGAGATGTTCAAAATCATGAGTTTGTGGCGTAGACTGAAGGCCATGGCTTCAGCCTTCTCAATATTTTTGTTTGCAGATGACACAAAAATAGGTGGGAAGTGGTGAGGATGACACAAGGAGTCTACAGAGGGATACAGAGAGGTTAAGTGAGTGGGCAAAAACTTGGCAGATGGGATATAATGTGTGAAAATGTGAGGTTCTGCACTTTGGCAGGAAGAATAGAGGAGCTGAATATTATTTAAATGGAGAAAGACTGCAGAAAGGCTGCAACACAGAGGGACTTGGGAGTCCTTGTGCATGAATCCCAAAAAGCTAACATACAAGTTCAACAGGTAATAGGGAAGGCAAATGGAATGTTGGCCTTTATTTCAAAGGGAATGGAGTATAAAAATAGGGAAGTCTTGCTAAAATTATACAAGGCACTAGTTAGACCACACCTAGAATACTGTGAACACTTTTGGTCCCCTTATCTAAGGAAAGATATACTGGCATTGGAGGCAGTCCAAAAAAGGTTCACTAGGTTGACCCCGGGTATGGAGGGATTTTCTTATGAGGAGAAGTTGAGTAGGTTGGGCCTGTACTCATTGGAATTTTGAAGAATGAGTGGTGACCTTATTGTAACATATAAGATTCTTAGGGGGCTTGACAGGGGAGATGCTGAGAGGCTGTTTCCCCTTGTGGGAGAGTCTAGGACCAGAGGGCATAATCTCAGAGTAAGGGGTCACCCATTTAAAACAGAGGAGGAATTTCTTCTCTCAGAGGGTAGTGAATCTGTGGAATTCTTTACTGCAGACGGCTGCAGAGTCTGGATCATTAAGCAAATTCAAGGTGGAGATAGACAACTTTTTAACCAGTAAGGGAATCAAGAGCCATGGGGAAAAGGCAGGAAAGTGGAGTTGAGGATTATCAGATAGTCATGGTCTCATTAAATGGTGGAGGAGACTTGATGGGCCAAAGGGCCTACTTCTGCTCCTACATCTTATGGTCTTTCATAATCATGAGGGGTCCAGACAGAGTAGATAAGGGAAACTGTTCCATTGGTGGCTTGAGGAGCCAAATGGCCTACTCCTGCTCCTGACTGGTAAGTTCAAAAGTTTGTGTAAAATATGACAGTCATCACTCAATGTCATTCAAGGTTGCTGTGGAATTGAGTTGTGGTGCTTTTATGGCTTTTTTTTCTCAGCTCCCAGACCAGGCAGTTTTATATGTCAATCCAGCCACCGGTGGGGGAGCTAATGATGCCTGTCTTCATGACTGAGAACACTTTTAAACAGGAACAAGGTGAGTGTCTCTATTAGCCACTCACTCCAAAGGAGGCATCTCCATGCGTCAGTAATAAATAACTGCACTGTCTCCATTTTAACACGTGATAGTCTTGCAGGTTTATTAAGCAAAGCCTTTAATGAAACTACAATTTTAGTTGCCCCTGGACACCCTGTCGTCTTTGCGATGAAGAGAAGGTGCTCTCTGTATAAAAAGTTGATCACTTGATCACCATCCCTCATCTCTTTATGCTGTGAAACTAGTTGCTGACACATCCGTGCAGATAAGCTGAGGTTGAACCGAAAGGAGTGTGGAACCCCTCTCCCTGTCTGAACTCGGAACCTGTAACATTGTTTTCATCCTAAGTCCCCAGGCAGGAAATTCCCGGGATCAGGCAGAACTCCGGTTTGCACCCTGTGCAAAACTACCCTCTGTCAACTTTCATGTTTCCCTTATCCCACCCCCTTGAGTCAACTGACCCATTTATTAGTGATTTCGTATGACTGGACTAATAATCCAGAGAATTTGTGTTCGAATCTCACCAGTGCATTTTGCAAATGTGAATTGGCTTAACTGAAGATTAAAATTAGACATTAAAAAGCTGGCATGAGTAAAAAGTGACCGTGAAGCTGTTGCATTGTGGTTAAAAATTTAACTGGTTCACCGCTGGTGCTTTTTAGGGAAGGAAATCTCTCATCCTTACCCGGTCTGGCCTAAATGCAACTCCAGACCCCAACCAATCTCGCCTGCTCTCTGAAGTGGTGCAGCAAGGCAAGTGGGTGCCTTGTTTCCAGGGCACCCAGAGATGGGCAATAAATGCCGGCATTACCGATGCCACCCGCATCCCAAGAATCATTTAAAAGGCAAAGGAAGTCGATGCAGGAATTGAGCCTGCCAACCTGATTGCCGAGGCTCGGGTTTTAGACGGTTTGTTCCGTGCGTGTGCTGGCCTTGCTCTGATCCTCGCCTCTCAAAATCTCACCCACATGCTGGCCCTCGGGAACATCATCTCACCCACATGCTGGCCCTCGGGAACATCATCTCACCCACATGCTGGCCCTCGGGAACATCATCTCACCCACAGGCTGGCCCTCGGGAACATCATCTCACCCACATGCTGGCCCTCGGGAACATCATCTCACCCACATGCTGGCCCTCGGGAACATCATCTCACCCACATGCTGGCCCTCGGGAACATCATCTGAAAGCCCAGTGAAAGCTTTCCCGCAAACGCTGATGGACAACACCTCCTCACCGCCACCTCTCCCTCACTCCCTCTCTTGTTGCTAAATTATCAGACTGTTTTTCCACACCCGGTACTGGATGAGCAGAAATCTCCTCCGATTAAATATTCACAGGATCACAGAATTGGTACAGCACTGAAGAAGGCCATTCTGCCCATCGTGCCTGCACCGGCTCCCTGAATGAGCATTGCACCTAGTGCCCATTCTCCCTATAACCCTGCACATTGTTCCTTTTCAAATAATCATCCAATTCCTCCTTGAATGCCTCGATTGAACCTCCCTCCACTACACTCTCAGGCAGCACGTTCCTGATCCGAGCTACTCGCTGTGTGAAAAGATTTTCCTCATGGTGCTTTTGCTTCTTTTGCCAGTTATTTTAAATCGGCGCCCTCTAGTTCTCAATCCTTTCACGAGTGGGAACAGTTTCTCCCTATCTACCCTGTCCAGACCCTTCACGACCATGAAAATATTGGGATCACTGAAGCCATGGTCTTCAGTCCGCACCACAAGATTCTGTTCCCCAGCTACCGGCTCTATCCCACTACTGAGGCTGAACCAAACTGTTCGGCTCAATAAAAAAAGCAAAGTATTACTTAAACAGAGGACGGCTGCAGAATCCTGAGGTGCTGGGGGATCTAGGTGTTCTAATGCATGAGTCATAAACAGTTAGTATGCAGGTACAGCAAATAATTGAGAAGGCTAATGGAATGCTATCCTTTATTGTGAATAATTGAACATAAAAGTAAGGATGTTATGCTTCAGTTATACAGGGCAATGCTGGGACCACATCTTGAATACTGTGTCCAATTTTGATTTCCTTATTTAAGGAAGGATGGTAAATGCATTGGAGGCGGTTCAGAGGAGGTTTACTAGATTGATACCTGGAATGAGCGGGTTGTCTTATGAGGAAAGGTTGGACAGGCTGGGCTTGGTTCCGCTGTTATGCCCTGGCAGATGATGTGTGCCAGGCAGGCCAGATCCACAAGGGAAACTTGGCCACACTATCACAACGGTTTTGCAATTTGTATTTATTATGACAAGATGTGTTCATTCAGAAGCAATGAGTCCACCAAGACTTTTAGAGAGTTTAAAAGTTAAATTAAAATATTTATTAACAAATAAAAGATTTCAAGCACATACATATGACTACACTCACTTAATACTATAATAATTCCTAAAATTCCTATTTAACCTGACTCTCAGTTACACCCCCTTTAAGGCAACAGTCCAAAATAGATTTTTTTAAAAACAGCAAGTTAGCATAGTACCACTTGACAGTGAAATTCCAGATGGCTTTCTCCAACCTCAGTTACTGGACACAGCAGGCTTATGTACAAATGGCTGGAGGTTGCTTCAAGGCTGTTTCACACACTCCTGTTAGATCTTACATGGCCCACACCACATACCATTTATTTCACCTTTATATATGTTTCTCACTCTTTAGTTTGTAAATTCCATTATTTCATATGTCTTTGGGAACTGGACTTTTCCCATAATATAAAGACTTACATGTTGCCAATATTGTCAGTAACCTTTGGGAAAAATAAACACACTTCTTAGCCTTGCTCACAGACTAACATCCTTTTGAAATCCAAACCATCCCTTCACTTATGTAAAAATGCAAATTCCCTTCACACCTTACATGCTAAGAGAGCATCCATGTTTACTCATTAGCATTTCGAGTACATTTCTACACCTAGCTTCTTTTGATAATTTCAAGCTTGCAATCTACCTGACTCCAAATGTAATAAAATCACATAGACAGAACCATCTACGCTCACACCCATAAACCTACTTTACAACAAGCTAGAAAAATATTATGAAAATTATTATACTTTTGTAATACCACTGGAATTTAGAAGAGTTGGGGTGACTTGATTGAAGTATACAAGATCCTGAACGGTGTCAACAAGGTGGACATGGAAAGGATGGTTTCTCTTGTGGGTGAGTCCAGAACTAGGGGGCACTGTTTTAAAATTAGGGGTCACCCTTTAAGGACAGAGATGAGGAGAATTTTTTTCTCTCATAAGGTTGTGTGACTTCTCTGCCTCAGAAGGTGGTGGAGGTGGGGGTCATTGAATACTTTTAGGGTGGACGTAGATAGATTCTTGTTAGGCAAGGGAATCAAAGATTACTGGGCGTAGATGGGAATGTGGAAATTGAAACACAAATGGATCAGCCATGATCTCATTGATTGGTGGAGCAGGCTCGAGGGGCCGAATGGCCTATTTTTGCTCCTAGTTCTTATGTTCGTATGTTATTTGTTCATCTGATTGGGTTTCAGTGCCTTATCAATCCCACCACGGCTGTGCAAGCCCATCAGCCTGTGGTCGCTTCTTGCTGTCAGCAGTTGGCGGGGATGGGGGGGGGTAGTAGTAGTTTGTAGGGAGACGGGTGGTTTCTCCAAGTACATACCAGCAATCTGCATCTTGATAAGACATGGAGAAAGCCACTCACACATATCGAGAGAGGCCATTGTCTAAACCAGAAACCTGAAAGGAAACTTACAAAATCAAATCAAATTGCCATTTCCGGGGGGTAATGCTGCACCCCAGCCCCCGGGGTGCCCACCAATCGGGGAAGGCCTCTCGCGTACCGGTGGACACCGCATGCTCCCTCTCCAGGGCCGCCTAGCCGCAGGAAGGAGGCAGGCAGTCAGGCTGGATGACCCCTTCGACCGGCCACTGCCTGGACCTATTAATGGCCGCCTTGGCCAGGCCCAGGAGCGGGCTTACAAGGAGGTCCTCCTCCCTTCCCGCCTCTTCCCGCAGCGGCTGGCCAGAGACCAGGAACGTGGAGCTGAAGCGCAACCAAAAATTGAGGAGCAGCCCCCTCAAGTAATGAGCAAGGGGCTGCAACCTCGGGCAATCTACGTGGAGGCAGAACATGGGCTCCCCTTGCCCACGGAGAACACACGCGGCCTGGGGGTCCATGAGCCACCTTAACCTAGGGTTGCACGGCGTGGCAACACCCTCCACACCAGGTCCCCCATGGGGAAAGGGAGGACTCCCATGAAGAGAGCCCCTCCCCTGGAGATCCCCTTTTTATATTCCTTTAAATGACAAAATCAATAAATTAAACAAAGATCTACAAGTGGAAGGGGATGACAGTCCCTCGCGGAGTCCTGTATCTAAAACAAAACGTCAAAGGAAACTTACAAAATCAAAATAATATGTCATTTCCCAGGGGGTGATGATGATGCACCTCAGACCCTGCAGTGACCTGTCGTGTAAGGGTCTCCCTCTCTTATATGTGCTCAAAGACAATTAATACCCATCACCTGTTTTTAATAACGTTAATAAGGTAATTGAAAAATCTTCACGCTGTGATCTAAGACATTACAATAGGTCTCTCTCCATTGGACTTCCTGACATCTGGGGATTTCCCTCTGGGCTTTCCCGGAGAAAGACTGACAGACTCCACCCCCAACCGTGCTGCAACGAAAGCTTGCATTTACGTGGCTGCCTTAAAGGAGCATCGTCAGGTCAAAATGGCAACTTATACCCTTGTGCCGGGATTTTCAGCCAAGCTTCACTTCCTTTTAAATGTGGACCTCCTGCGGCACTGCCCAGGGGAGAGTGGGATTCACCCTCAGTGAATAAGAAGCCGGAGCTTTAGTTGTGAAGCTTTGCCATTTTTTCGGCGGGGGGGGGGGGGGAGCGATTTGTACCTACACCGAGCGATTGCGTGCCACAGGATAGTGATGACCAAATCAAGACTGTGTGGCATACATTAGTTTTTAATTCATTTGTGGGAAATGGACATTGCTGGCAAGGACGGTGTTTATCGTCCATCCCTTGTTGCCCTTGAGAAGTGAGCTTTGAGCTGTCTTTTCCAGTGAGTAGGGTGTCCCAGGGCTTTGACCCGGTGACGGTGAAGGAATGGCGAAATAATTTCACATCAGGATGGTGAGTGGCTTGGAGGGGAGCTTCCAGGTGGTGGTGTTCCCAGGCACCTGATGCCCTTGTCCTTCAACGTGGTGGAGGTCATGCGAATGTCATATCGATTAGCGGTAAGACCCTGCACTGTTCCCCTCGGGTGGTACAGCAATGCTTTGGAGCTTCAGCGAATTTTAGTTGAGTGTGGGTCGTGACCTTCCATGCGTGGTTGGCAATCACAGCCGCACTCTGCTGCTGAGAGATTTATCCTGTGGAAGGAGGCCATTTGGCCCATCCTGTCTCCACCTGCCCATGAGGAACCATTCAGTCTAGCCCCACGTCCCAGCTCTTGGTCCCAAGCCTCAGAGGTGATGCCACAGCAAGTGCATATCTAAGTGCTTTTTAAGTGATATGTGGGTTTTTGCCTGACTAGGGTCGCCAACTATGATTAGATGTATGGCTGGAGGTTTCACCGCATGACTTGCCCCCTCACTCCAATCATTAGTTGGCCAACTTGTCCATCCTTGTGACGTACAGCCTTCCTACATCAAGTGGAAAACAAAGAGACTCATTACCCAACTGGATGATGCGTGACTGTCAGCCAAACAGCCTTTTCCCCCCATTTTCAATATTCTTATATTTGGCAAAGAGAAATGTTCAGAGAAAAAAAACCAATATTTCTTAATGCCCCGAAGATTTTACTCCAGGATTGCGCACAGCAGTGTCCTGGAGATTGATCTTCAATTCCTGGAGACTCCAGGCCAATCCTGGAGGGTTGGCAACCCTAGCCTCTCACGCAGTGAGTTCCCCAAACCCACCCCCCACATAGTTGAAGATAATTTCCCCTCGAACGCCCCATTTAAACCCACCTCTTACCCTAAATCTCTGGTTAGGGACACTTCAACCAAGGGGAATAGAGTTTTCCAATCCACTCTATTTAGACCCCTTATAATTTTACTTCAATTAGATTCTCCTCAGCCTCCTCTCTTCCAGAGAAAATGACCCCAGCCTATTCAATCTTTCCTCATAAGTAAAATTCTCTAGTCCAGGAGATCCTTGTAAATCTCCCCCGGTACCCTCTCCAGTGCTATCACATCGTCCCAACAGTGCAATGCTCACCATACTCCAGCTGAGGCCTAACGCAGTTGCAGCATAATCTCCCAGCTCTGTTACACACCCCGTATTTCCCCTTTATCTGCCTGTCCTCCTCCCTTCAGATCTGCAGACACGGTCTCCCAGGCCCCTCGGTTCTGCTCCATTTTCAGTATCCTGTCATTTATTGTGTATTCCCTTGTTTTGTTAGCCCTCCCTGAATGCATTATCTCACACTTCTCCAACCAAGATGCCAGCTACTCCCCAAAGACTGGAAAGGCTGAGCTTTGGAGTAACACCCTGAACGAGGGGGACTTGCTGTCAAAGAGGCCGACGCTTGGGTGGGGAAGGAATCTTTATTGAGACAGCATATTGATTTATTCAGTCTCGCAGCTCCCCTCCCACTCAACCCAGTGTCCCAGCTATCCCCTATTTTACGGGGCCTGAAGGAGCATTATAGGAGGCGGGAGGATCGAACAGTTGGGAAGGAGGGCAGTGCACGCCGTGCCTGTTGTCTTGCTGCCATCATGGCACTTTTGCCAGCGGGGCGGAAGGGGGCAGATGGCACTCCTGCCCAGAGCCCAATTGAACCATTTACCTGGCCAATTAAGGGCCTCTTCCCACTGTTGCTGTGCGGGGAGGCTGCCAGGTGAATTCTTGCAGAAGGAAAAAAACCAGTAAAACTTGGGAAACGTCTGGTACTGGTCCGAACTGGTCCTTAAAATGGAACTCCAGTTAGAACCAGTACCAGTCATTTCCAAGTTTTATTGGTTTTTCCTAATCTTCCTGTGGGTTCGGTAGCGATGGAGTGCAGGGCAGGGGGTTGCGGGTAAGGGGGGGAAGAGCTCTCCAGATCAGGTACAGTGTGACCCACAGAAGCTGGAAAAACACAGCAGGCCTGACAGCATCTGTGGAGAGAGAAACAGAGTTAACGTTTCGAGTCCGAGTGACCCTTCTTCAGAGCTAAAGAGAAGTGGAAATGTGATTGCCTACTGTTTTGGGGGTGGGGGGGTGGGGGGTGGTGGTGATGGGGTTTGGAGCAGGCGGAACTGGATAGAAGGCCAGCGGTAGGTGGGGGCAAAGGAGGGATTGACAAAAATGTCATGAACTGAAGGACAAAGGGAGTGTTAATGGTAGTGGTGACTGCTAGGTGCTGATAGTGGTGTAAAGGTAAGAAAGCAGAATGTGATTATAGCAGAACAAGGGTGGCATTAGTTAGCAAGGTCAGATTTCCAGCATCCACAGTATTTTGCTTATATCTTAGGGCAGGAGCTGCTCCAGGTAAACTCACCACAGGGGTCAATCGTAGCTTGTTGCTTGAGTAGAGGAAAGCCTTTCACAACCTTGGGATGCCCCAAAGCACTTTCCAACCCCTGAACTACACTTAAAGTGTGGTCACTGTTGTAAAATCGAAAACATGGCAATCAATTTGCACAGTAAGATCCCACAAATAGAAATAAGTTAACGATCAGATTGGTTTTAATGATGTTTGAGGAATAAATATTAGTCAGGAGTTGGATGAGTTGGATGATCAGCCATGATCATAATGAACAGCAGAGCAGGCTTGAAGGGCCGAATGGCCTACTCCTGCTCCTAGTTTCTATGTTTCTAGATCACCCAGGCAAAACTCCCTTGTTCTTCTTTGACCTATTGCCATTTTTATGTCCACCCAGGAGGACAGGGAGGGCTTTGGTTTAAGCATCTCATCTAAAAGGCAGCACCTCCGACAGTGCAGCACTCCCTCAGCCGGCCAACCTAGGTTAGGTTATGCCTTCAAGGCTCTAGAGTGGGGCTTGATCTTACAATTTTCTGGTTGAGAGGTGAGAGTGCTAGCCACTAAGCCACAGCTGAGAGGAATGGATGAGGCAGTGGGTTTTCTTTTGCTCTTTCATGGGGTGTGGGCTTCACTGGCAAGGCCAGCAGTTGTTCTACACCCCGACCTGCCCATGAACCGAGTGGCTTGCTCAGCTATTTCAGGGGGCAGTTAAGGGTCAACCACATTGCTGTGGGGTTGGAGTCACATGTAGGCCAGACCGGGTAAGGACAGCAGATTTCCTTCCCTAAAGGACATTAGTGAACCAGATGGGTTTTTACAACAATCAATAATAGTCTCACGGTCACTATTACTGAGACTAGCTTTCAATTCCAGGTTTATTCGTTGAATTTAAATTCTGCCAGTTGCCATAGTGAGATTTGAACCCATGTCTCCAGGGCATTAGCCTGGGCTTGGGTTAGAACAGTACCCTATAACCTTTAGCTCTGAGGCTCAGTTCATCATCATACCAGAGGAGACTTAGGCTTTCTTCAGTCCTCGTGGGTTAGAACATGGAGCCTGCCTATGAACTGTTGCCCAAGGGGTCTCAGGTGCCCTCAATAACAACAACTTGTATTTTTATAAGCACCTCAAACATAATAAAACTTGCCAAGGCATTTCAGAGGAGCATTGGAAAACAACATTTGATACCAGGCACGTGGGTCAGGTGACAAAAGCCTGGTCAAAGAAGTAGGTTTTAAGGAGTGTGTTAAAGGAGGAAAAATATCATTTTTCTTTATTCTTTCACTGGATGTGGGTGTCACTGGCTTGGCCAGCACTTATTGTCCATCCAGATATTTCAGAGCTTGGGGGCTAGGTAGCTGAAGCAAGCCTACCAGTTGGCAGAGTGATTATAATTGTGGATGCACAAGAGGCCAGAATTAGAGGAGTGCAGATATCTTGGAGGGTTGGAGGAGATTACAGAGATAGGGAGGGGCAAGGATATGGAGGGATTTGACATTTAGAATCAAGGCCTTGCTTGACCAGGAGCCAGGGTCAGTCACGGTGAGCATGGGGATGATGACAGGGGAATGGGTTGCTCTGAGTTGAGACGCGGGCAGCCGTCAAGTTTACGGCGGGTAGAATGTGGGCAATCAGCCAGGAGTGGGTTGGAATAGTCGAGTCCAGAGGTACTGAAGGCTCGGACAGAGGCATTCTGATTCAGCTCTGTGAAACCTGGTGTGAGGTGAAGCCAACTCGACTCCACAGGGATTCGGCTCTAAGTACAACTCGTGTAGTCATCACAGTCGATTCTTTTTTACCTCGTTGCACTTTGTTTTCCCCACTTGCTCTCATAGAACAACTCTTAAACCCCAGCGCTGGTAAGTAGACGCACAAGTAAAGGGGTCAGTGTGTAACCATGTGGATGTAAGGTCCAGCTGCACATTGCTCCTTCCCTTGACCTCGCTGTGTTTGTCTGTACTGTCTGTGCTTTCTAGTGGTAGAGCATCACCTGATTCATGTCTTTGCTCTTTGGAGAGTTTCTGTTTCTCGTTTTGAGTCCAGTGGTGTTTGGCACACATCCCTCCCCTCCTCCCGGCTGGTTTAGCACTCACTCGGATGCAGCGGTAGCATTTTTGCTGCATCGTTCAGACATTGCATTGCTTGCCGCATGTGTCATTGTGAGGAAAATGATGCGTTGGCTGTTTGACTGTTCTCATTTCCCAGGCCTCTTCCTGCCATGTGAACACAATGTGGGTGGGGGAGGCAGGGTTGTGGGGCGGGGGTGGTGGTGGGGGGGGGGGGGGGGGGGGGGGGGGGTGGTAGTGGGGTGGTGTTGGGAGGGGATGGGGGGGTGACGACGAAGAATGTTGAGAATCCCAAGAGTTAGGAAAGAGGAGAACGCTGCTTAGGAAGACCAGGTCACCCCTCTCCCTGTGGCTTCGTTTAGCCGCAGATCAACTGGGATCTAGTTGAATGGCGCAACAGTCTCGAGGGGCTCATTCTTCTCCCTCTAACCCCCACCCAGAAGCCACCATCACCGCACTACAACCGTTTTCTGTTTTCCTCCTCAGCAGTGGTCCAAGGTAGGATTCTCTAAAACTGTGAGAAACACGGTGCTGGTCGATCACTAGCTTACGCTGGTCACCAGGGATCAAACTGACAGGTACCTGGGAGTGAATCAAGTGCCATTACGCTGCGATTGGCAGATTCTGGGGATTGATCCACTAGCCTGTGGTCAACCCCAACCCCACAAACCATTCAGCAGTGTGATCAGGGAGAAGGAAGCCGATGGGAAACCCCGGAACAAAGTGAATTGAACACAGGTTGATGCCAGTGGTTTTGCTACATTCTGAATCTCTGACAATGGCAGAGAGCGTGGTGTGTTTTTGCAATGATATAAAGGCACCAATCGCTCCTGAGGGATTGTGTAAACATGTTGTGGGCTCATTCGTTTAGACTAGGCACAGGGGAACATATGCACGTGGATAGAAAGCTTTTAAAGACATCAGAGCTGCAGAGCTGTGCGTGTGTGCTCTGTTGAAAAGCAAAAGTGAAACCGAACCTGGATTGCATGCTGCGATCCCGTAAAGGCATATTACAAGAGAGGGGCTGCAGGCTATGGGCAAGGAATATTGAGGAGGTGGACCGATAGATTCCGGATAACACAGATAGATTCCCTCGGGCTATTCTTGGGCATCTTGTAAGGGTGGCATTCAGTGGAACATCGAGGGGCCTCGCCCCTCGCCACTACCCCCATTACACCTCCGGTTGTCCACCCACTGAGGAGGAAGACCATTCAAAGACGATTAGCCTGACAATAAATGAGACCATCTCCCCTGTCCTAACTTGAAAGCAAGAGTTTTCCTAAGTACACCCACCACGGTATCTACTGCATCAGACTGCTGTACCTTCTCGCTGCTGCTAAATCTTAATGGGGGCGTTGATTTCCCCAGAGCTTTTCGGGTGGATGACAGGATCAAAGTGTTTCCCAATCTCAATTTTGCCATCAGCAGGTCCTCCCGGCCAAGGAATAATCCACGGTGTGACAAACTGAGAAAGGGGATAGCGGAGACCCTGTTAATTCCGTAAACGCCCCCTTGTTTAGTGTGTGGGTTTCCAGCCCTACCCAGAACAGGCCTGAGCTTCGTTGACTTTGTTTCTCGATAAGGAAAGCATCTTTGTTTTGTTAAGGGATGGGGGGACGGAATTGAGGCATTTCAGAAGTGGCCTAACCCACCTCTCTCTCTGTGACATAGGGAAACTGATGGGAATGAATGAAATTAAGGAGAAACTGACCCTCCCAGAGAAATGCCGGAGCGACCAAGCAATTGTCCAGCAGGTGATGTCTACTGCTAACCTTGGGCGTGTGCCCTGTGGACTGGACAATGAATACAGGTAAATGGAAGGGCCTGAACTGACCAAACATTTGTCGGAGTTTTACCTTACCAGCTGTTATTGTGGGGTGTGGGGAATGATTTCAACTAGACAAAGAAATACTCTTAGGTGTCAAATTTCAAACGATCACAACAATTTATAATACAGGAGAAAAGAGTGATGATTGGTTGGCAAGCCAACTCTGATTGGCTGAGGTGTTGCCATGGACAAAGAAACAGGGAACCAATCAGCACTCTTTTCTCCTGCAGTGTAAATTGTTGTGATTTATTTGAAATTTGGCATTCTTGCATTTGTCTGATGAGTTCAAGATAAAAAGCTTCAGCGAAATGTCTCTCTTTTCAGCAAGATTCAAGTTCTGTACTACAAAGCGACTGTTTATTTTAGGTGTAGGCAGATTGAAGATGATGATGATGAAGGTTTCATGTGGAATGATCCTTCAAGAATGTCATTATCTTGCCCCGAGCCAGAATAAATAGTCAGTTCGACAAAGTATCAAAACACGACTGTCACTTGTGGAACCCGACCTCTCTACGAGTTAGTGCATTCATCAGGGATGGGGACAAAATTGAAATGAATAAAAATGATCCTTCAGAAGCAATTTGTTTGCCAATCGCATTCAAATTTGTTACTCCAGGTCGCATAACATAAATAGCATAGATGTATTTAAGGGGAAGCTAGATAAATACACAAGGCAGAAAAGAATAGGCTGATTGGGTGAGATGAAGTGGGAGGAGGCTCACTGACATGGACGTGCTGGGCCGAATGGCCTGATTCTGTGTTTTCGAGTATCCAAATTACATGGCCTACTGGTGAAACAATGATGCTGCAGCATAGTGTCCCAAGATCATCACAGTGGTACATTCCCAATCCTGGCTGTAACACTAGTGGAGGTTCTAGTTCTGGTCTTTCCCTATATGGACAAGGCAAAATGTCTACGTGCTATTAGATATCCCTCAGCAACTGATTAGGAGTGGACATCATGAAGTGAGGAGAAACTAGAAAGGAACATCTGTGAAGATGCTTGCAAAAAATGCCCATCCAATATTTCTATGGGAATAAGATGGCATGAATGCAGGAAATTAATATGGATCAGCCTCAGTAGAGCAACATTGGCTTGATACTAATCTATCCATATACTGAGAGACCCATCACAGCGCACACTAATGTCCCCTATAATGCTAATAGAATCCAAGCCGGTTGGTGAAGCCAAAACCAAGACATGGAGCTTTTCTTTATTGAGAGAGTTTATTGACTTGTTCAGTCTCACAGCTCTCGTCCCACACACCCAGTGTCCCAGCTATCCCCTATTTATAGAATTTTTTTTTGAAAAACAAAATCTGCAAAGTAAATTAAAAATCAATAAGAGCCTCTGGTGGGGCACTGTAACTAAAACAAAAGCATGAAAGGAAACTTACAAAATTAAATCAAAATGTAATTTCCAGCAGGGATGGTGCATCCCAGCCCCCGCAGTGCCCACTGATCATGGAAAGCCTCTAGTGCACCAGTCAACACAGTGCACTCCCTCTCCAGGACCTCCGGGCCACGATAGAGGGGCAGACAGTCGGGTCAGAGGACCCCCTCAAATCCCCTATTTGTATGTGCTCAAAGACAATTAATACTCATCACCAGTTTCCCTGAATCTTAACAATGTGATTGACACTAACAAACCTTAAACATGTAATTGACAAGATATTAACTCTTAGGAATGGTAATTGGATCAAAACACAAACTATGCAAGTATGGTTAGCCCAACTGGTGGATATAAGTTACGGTCCTATTCATGAGGCTTTGTGACATTATCTCTGAATTATCCCAGAACTGAACTACCTGCCAATCTATACTGAATTGCAAGAATGAAGAGATTTGTCTTCTAGGCGGTGCTCATCTGGAGGTGTGAGACATCATCTTGCCAGGGGGAGCAGTTGAAGCAATGGCCTCTTGCACCTTTTAAGAGGGAAAATGTTTAAACAGATGCAGTGGAGAAGGATGGGGGTGCAGTGAGATTAACCGTAGCAAAGGGTTAGCACAGCCACCATAGGCTGAATGGCCTCCTGTGCTGGAAACCTCAATGGCTTCCCCCACCATCACCCAAGCAAGGCCAGGTGTTGAGTACTGGGAACTATGTGCAGAAGCCAAAGTTATTTAAAAATGCAATCTTAGTCACTATTAGTAATTTTGTATTTAAACATAATGCAGTTACTGCCCAATTGAAGACTTTCAGTCAGAGGGTTTGCTCCTTTGCTGGGACCTGTGACGTGTGCTATTAAACTGCCTTTAAACAAGCTTCTCCTTCCTGATAGGTTCGCTGCTCGAACAGTGAGTGGTGGCGCTTTGGTTCTCGTTACCCTGGTAACCAAAGATGGCGGTGCTGCCCAACTGACAATAAACTGTGAGAAGATGGTGATTGGCACGATGATGGTGAAAGACATAATGCAGGCACTGACCCAGTGATGCAGCTCCGACGTCTCTCCTTCTCATGGGGTTTGGAAGGGGGAAGCGGGAGGGGCTACCTCCTGGCTCTTGCAATCCTCAAGCTGCTCAAGAAACCCCACCGAGCGCAGGAGAATCAGCGCGACAGAAAGAAAACAGCATCCACTTAGTTAGGAGGGGAACCTTCTCCAATTTGGTTTGCCAACCCTCCAGGATTGGCCTGGAGTCTCCAGGAATTGAAGATCAATCTCCAGGACACTACTGTATGCAACCCCGGAGAAAGAAAATCATCGGGACATTAAGAAAAGTTGTTTTATTGTCATTTTCTTTGAACATTTCTCTTTACCAGATATAAAAAATATGGAAAATGTTGGGGGGGGCTGTTGGGGGCGGGGGGGAAACACACACACTCTTTGGCTGATAGTCAAGCATCACCTAATTGAGTAATGAGTCTTGTTGCTTTCCAATCGGCCTAGGAAGGCCGTGCATCACAAGGATGGATGTGTTGGCCGATTCATGGCTGGATTGGGGGAAAGTGGGGGAAAGTCATCTTATGAAACCTCCAGGAATACATTCAATCGCAGTTGGCATCCCTCTTTCCCATATCCCTTCTATCACACATGGGACCCTGAGTGAAGGAAAGTTGACTGCGTTCCTTCATTCTCCTGACACGGCTGAAAATTGAGCACCCAGCCCTTTGTCCTGGCCCCTCTCCATTGAAGAATTTGAACTCTACTGGTGGGCAGAGCCCCTGAATAAGGGATTTCCACCCCCCCAGTTCTATTTGAGATGCTCGCTGCAATGAGGTCGGTGTGATCGGATTTTAATGACGTGTGCTTACTCCTTTTGATATTCCCTCCCTCCGACTCTCTCTCTCCATTAAGACCTTATTTAACCCCTACCTCTTTGACCGGGCTTTTAGTGTCCCCCCCACCCCCTCCTCACTTTGGTCTCCTGGACCGATTTCGCTTTAACAATGAGGTACTCCATCTCCTGGGCTGGTCTCTTGTAGAATTGTGATTGTTTAGAAATTGATTTGCTGATGTGATGTACATCAAACTGAGTCTAAACCATCAGCAAACTACACTTCCTGCTAAGCAGCCCAAAATGGCCGCATGTCCCTGTAAGAATCAATATTTTCCATTTTGATGGCCAAGAATGAAGAAAAAAAATGCCTTTTGCATTAACAATTCCAAATACCATTGCCACATTTATGACGGGGATGTTCTTTTGAGACAGATCTTTCTCGATTTCCCCTCAGCTTGAGAATTCCTTGGGTAATACCTCAACATTCTCCATCAGCAGCAGCTAGCCAGCCTCTTGGGCCTTTACTGGGACAGGGATTGTGGGATATCGTGGGCACTTGCCTCTTCTCTGAGATACCCCCTTGGGTTGGCTGGTGGTAGGCAGCCCTGAGACAGGAGGCACCCGGTCCTTCTAAGTGACACCCAATGGGGAGAGCTCAGCACTGAGGCAGGCTAATGGGAGATGCTGTAGGTGTGAGTCTGGGTGAGGTGTTGGGACCAGAGACAGAGGAATCCTCTCTTCAGCTCTGGAGAAGGGTCATATGGACTTGAAACGTTGACTCTAATTCTCTCTCCACGGATGTGGCCAGACCTGCTGATTTTTTCCAGCATTACCTGTTTTTATGACAGAGGAATTAGTTTTAGGCGGAGGCTTTTCAAAATGGAAAGCCAAGGAACAAGCTCTGGACCTGGGCAAGATACGTGCCTGGGGTTGGGCTGCGAGAGAGGCTAAGAGACCCGCAGAGTGTTTGCAGGTAAAGATTGGCCAATAGCAATCACTTTGACTAATGATAAGAACAGATCCCATTGGCCAATAAGATGATTAGAGTAAAGGAGCTGTGGATCACATGGATCCAAGAACTAAATAGATTTCTAATGAGACAATAGCCTAAATTATACAAAAAAAAAGACTCCAACACAATGCTTTTAATAATATACTAGTCAATTACCTGTGCTATTTCACAAAGAGAGTCAAAACTAAAGTGTAATCTTTAGATGAAGTGAGTTTGTTAAAAGGCATTAATTGGACTAGGTCATGTTGATGTCATTCACCCCCCATTTTAGAGTCATACATTTTGTCCTTATTTTTTCTATCTACCCTGTAAATAGTGATGGAAACTGCCCATGTAAACGTCACACTGTAATTACACCCTCCCACCACTGGTGACACTGCAGCCTCCACCAGAGCGAGGGTAAATGTAACATGAGAAATCTGCTTGGACATTCTTTGGCAGCCTTCCAGCTCGTGAGGCGATGGTTTGCAAAGCGCACCACCAAGGTGGCGGTTAAACATTGTATCTGCCGTCCTGCCGTGTGGTGTTAACGCTGCAGTGAAACTGGAGTGTCCTCTCTCGGGTGTGAGCTTGGGCAGAGTTAATGGACACATTGGACTGCCCGAACATCAGGCCTGTTGGCCTCCCTGCTTGGTCCAAAGGAATGTAGATCACTGCAGTTGGCACTGAATTGGTGAAAGGAGCTTCTAGAAAGGTGACATATTTGGATATCCACTCCAGGTTTTTTTGCCAGCGGTTACCCCTCTAGCCATTCACGGAATCCACGGCAGTAGAGCTTTTCACCCATGGCTGCGAGTTTGGTTTATGAGCGCTAGCACATGTTTCGCACACCGCGTGCCTGAGGTCAAACCTGCTCCACGTTCCTCTGAAGCTTTAACCCAGGTACATGAGGGACATGAGCGTGTTGTCATGAGGAGGCACAGCAGAGGACTCGCTGTTGGAGAAGCTGCTAGCCAGTAGTCTAGGTTGAAATCAAGAAGCAAATTTGCACACAAAAAGCAGCAAGTGTGCCAACTCTCTATGCCCACACACTCAGATGCATCACACATCGACCTGTTGGTTACGCCCTGCATAGATAATTCCCATCAAATATGTGGAAAATAGGGATTTATGTAATGGGAAAATGGATTTTTAGTTTGGATGTAGCTGCATATCGAACATTCTACAACACTATCTGAAAAATGTTCTACACTGTTCTGATCCGAAATTGCAAACATTTATTCTATTTTCATGTGCTTTTTAATTATATTTAATTTGTACTGAATTCTCCAGAAACACAAAACGTGTGAGCATTGCATCCCTACAAACAAAATATTTAAGCTCTTGACAAATAGGGCTTCCTGCAACACTGTTGAATTAATGTTGTACTGCTCAAAACTGATCGTTATAAACACAATTGGAAGTTAAAATGGAATGCTGGCCAAACATTTAGCGATTAAGATGTGTTTAAAGCTCCTTTTGTGAAAAGACAGAATTGTACGTTGGTTCTCGTGTCATGCATTGTAGCACATATTCTCAATACGGACTCTGCATGCCTTACCATAGAGCCATAGAACAGGACAGCACAGGAACAGGCCTTTCAGCTCATCTACTTTGAACTGGCTCTTTTGAAGTGTTATCCAATTAGTGCCAGCTCTCCACTTCTTCCACATATCCCTGCAATTTCTTCTTGTCTTTTCCATACAAGGAAGGTATGGAAGATGTCTTTTAATAACTTCTCCAACAGCAATTCATTTTCACCATCCAAAATTCTGTGTGGAGGAAGGAGCATTAGGAACAGGAGGAGGCCATTCAACCCCTCACCTACTCCACCATTTAGTGAGAGCACAGCGGACCCGCATCTCAACTCCCATCTCCCCGTCTTTGTGTCATCGATCCCTTGATGCCTTTCCCTAACAAAAATCGAACACTCTGAAGATTTTGATTAATCTCAAAAGCCACAGCTTTCTCAGAGAGAGAGAGTTCCAAATTTCCACTGGCATGTGTGTGAGGAAAATGTTTCCCTGGTTTCACAGTCCAACGGCCTGGCTCGAATTTTCAAATTGGGAGCAGGTCCTTATAGAGAAGGCGGAGAACAACTGCAGAATGTGGCCATTACCCCTCACGTATCCATGGGTGAGGAAGAAGGGACCGCACTTGTGGGGTTGGGGGGGTCTTTGGCAGGTTGAAGGCCACACCTCTCCTTGGTAGAAAAACCAGTAGAAATTTCGGATTGTGGTGAGGGTTCAGAATTTCTCCTCCATCCTCCCCCATGAAAGAGGTTGATGTGAGAAATATAAATTCCATCCCTCAACATCATGGGCTCTGACTTCTACCTAACCCTGCAGGTGGGTTCCTGATCTGGCCTTGGCTCAGACTGGCGAACGGGCCTGAGAGGAGCTAGGTTGCTCACTCCCAACACTCCAGTTTCCAATCGAGAGCTGGGACACAGGACTCTTTTCCCCTCTCTTTACTGGTCACCTTGTAGGGTAAGGCAATTTATCCCACAGGCCATTCCTCCCAAAAAAACCACACCCCAGCTCCCAGAACCTAACTCTGAACAAACTTGCAACATTTCCTGAAATCATAGTTGAAGTTCACCAGAATCGTACAGTGACAGTGAGATCACACCAACATAGAGACAGTAATAAAACCCTGATTTCCCCCACCTGCCTCCTCTGTTGTTAAGGGTGAGAGAGAGAGAGGACCTATTCCTTCATTCAGTTAGCTGTGTGTTTTGTTGGTAACTAGTTCCCTGCTGGTGTTGTCTTTCCAGTGGCTGTGTTTGGTTGTGCAGTATTACATGGCTGGTTGTGCAGTATTACATGGCTGGTTGTGTCGTATTACATGGCTTGTTGTGCAGTATTACATAGCTGGTTGTGCAGTATTACATGGCTGGTTGTGCAGTATTACATAGCTGGTTGTGCAGTATTACATGGCTGGTTGTGCAGTATTACATGGCTTGTTGTGCAGTATTACACAGCTGGTTGTGCAGTATTACATGGCTTGTTGTGCAGTATTACATGGCTTGTTGTGCAGTATTACATAGCTGGTTGTGCAGTATTACACGGCTTGTTGTGCAGTATTACATGGCTGGTTGTGCAGTATTACATGGCTTGTTGTGCAGTATTACATGGCTGGTTGTGCAGTATTACACGGCTTGTTGTGCAGTATTACATGGCTGGTTGTGCAGTATTACATGGCTTGTTGTGCAGTATTACATAGCTGGTTGTGCAGTATTACACGGCTTGTTGTGCAGTATTACATGGCTGGTTGTGCAGTATTACATGGCTTGTTGTGCAGTATTACATGGCTGGTTGTGCAGTATTACATGGTTGGTTGTGCAGTATTACATGGCTGGTTGTGCAGTATTACATGGCTGGTTGTGCAGTATTACATGGTTGGTTGTGCAGTATTACATGGCTGGTTGTGCAGTATTACATGGCTGGTTGTGCAGTATTACATGGTTGGTTGTGCAGTATTACATGGCTGGTTGTGCAGTATTACATGGCTGCCTACACCACTGCTTGGGCAGGTTAATTTATTGTACTAAAACTTAAATTAAAAAGCTGCTGAGAAACCCAAAGCTTTGCAAGACTCTGGCATTTATTCATTGATCAGTTAGTCATAGAGGTCTACAGCACAGAAAAAGGCCCTTCGACCCATCGAGTCTGCGCCGGTCAAACAAGTACCTAACTATTCTAATCCCATTTTCCAGCACGAGGCCCATATCTTGTATACCATGGCATCGCAAGTGCACATCCAAATGCTTCTTAAATGTTATGAGGGTTTCTGCCTCTATCCACCCTTTCAGGCAGTGAGTTCCAGATTCCCACCACCCTCTGGGTGAAAAAATCCTTCCTCACATCCCCGCTAAACCTCCTGCCCCTTACCTTAAATCTATGCCCCCTGGTTATTGATCCCTCCACCAAGGGGAAAAGTTCCTTCCTGTCTATCTATGCCCCTCATAATTTTATACACCTCAATCATGTCCCCCCCCCTCAATCTCCTCTGCTCCAGGGAAAATAACCCCAGTCTATCCAATCTCTCCTTATAACTAAAACTCTCCAGCCCAGGCAACATCCTGGTAAATCTCCTCTGCACTCTAGTGCAATCACATCCTTCCTATAAAGTGGATTCCAGAACTGCATACAATACTCTAGCTGTGGCCTAACCAGCGTTTTATACAGTTCCAGCATAACCTCTCCGCTCTTATATCCTATGTCTCGGCTAATAAAGGCAAGTATCCCATATGCCTTCTTAACCACCTTATCTATCTGTCCCACTAACTTAAGGGACCGGTGGACATGCACACCAAGGTCCCTCCGATCCTCGGTACTTCCCAGAGTTCTACCATTCATCGTGTATTCCCGTGCCTTGTTTATCCTGCCCAAGTGAATCACCTCACACTTATCCAGATTAAATTCCATTTGCTATTGATCAGCCCATCTGACCAGCCCGTCTATATCCTCCTGTAATCTAAGGTTATCCTCCTCACTATTTACCACTCCATCAATTTTCATGTCATCCGCGAACTTACTGATCAACCCTCCTACATTCAAGTCTAAATTGTTTATATATACCACAAACAGCAAGGGACCCAACACCAATCCCTGTGGAAGCCCACTGGACACAGGCAGCAAGTCACAAAAACACCCCTCGACCACCACCCTCTGCTTCCTGCCACTCAGCCAATTCTGGATTCAATTTGCCAAATTGCCTTGGATCCCACAGGCTCTTACCTTCGTTATCAGTCTCCCATGTGGGACCTAATCAAAAGCCTTGCTGAAATCCAAGTAGACTACGTCAAATGCATTACCCTCATCTACACACCTGGTCACCTCTTTGAAAAATTCAATCAAATTGGTCAGACATGACCTCCCCTTAACAAAACCACGCTGACTGTCCTTGATTAATCCCTGCCTCTCCAAGTGTAGACCAATTCTGTCCCTCAGAATTGCTTCCAATAGTTACCCCACCATTAATGTGGGTGATCTGCCTTTCCTTCTGCGCTAATAACACAAAATGGCCCATAAACCATCCAGCATCAGCTCACTGTATTGGTTCAACAATGTGTTATATCTGAGTGTGGTTCATTATAACGACACTTCTAAAGTAACTTGCTAGGCTGTAAAGCACTCAAGAACACCCTGTGGTTGTAAAGGGTGCTACATAAACGCAACTGCTTCTTGAGCTTGAGTGCTGGTCCATTCCCAGGAGTCGTCATCAGATTCTTGATCTCAGACGGGCCCTCACCAGAAGCTGATTGGCTGCGAGATGCTTCCATTGCTGAAGAAATTCTGGAGGTTCGCTCCTGGGGAACGCGACTCTGGTTGAGGGGGTGATGGGCTGACTGGGCCCCTTGTGCTGGAATCCCTCTGATTCTATGAGGTAAATACAGAAGAGGGAGGCTGTTCAGCCCATCTGAACTTACCCACCCAAAAAAGCAATTGAGATCACTGTGGTCCCATGAGCAGAAGGGAGAATGGCATTGACTGAGAGGGGATAGCTGGTCACATGCCTGCTGTCAACATTTGGAAATAATGGCAGCACAGGAATTCCTAAAGAGAGGAGTAATAATAATTATTGAAGTGGGGAAATTGTTTTAAGGAGCATTAGTTAATCATTTTGAAACAAATCACTTTAATCCCAACAGTAAAGTGACTCTTTAGCTCTGAAGAAGAGTCATACGGACTAGAAAGGTTAACTCTGTATCTCTCTCCACAGATGCTGCAAGACCAGCTGAGTTTTCCAGCAGTTTCTGTTTTTATTATTATTAATGAAGTGACACTAACTCTCTCCTGCAGGATTTGACCCTAGGAAGACTGACTGGTTTCATCGTCTACAGGTTGCCCAAGTGTGCCCTTCACTTGAGGCCAGTGTTTTTGAGTCCGGGTATATTTTGGGATGGGCAATAAGTGCTGGCCTAGCCAGCGATGCCCACATCCCATGAAAGAATAAAAAAAAATTGGACAGAAGAGCACAGAATGAGGTCATTTGGCCCATCCTACCTTTGCCTCCCTCTTTGAAACAACTACCCAATTAGCCTCCCTCTCCAACTTTTTCCCATCGCCCTGCATTTTCTAAAGTTAATATTCCCTGAAGTAGGGATCCAATTCTCTTTGAAAGTTAATATTACTTCCACTCCCTCTTCAGACAGTGAATTCCACCACAACTCACTGCATTAAAAATAATTCTACATTTTCCCCTTTGACTTTTTTGCCATTTATATTTAACCTGGGTCCTTTGGTTACTGACCCTCCTGCCAGTGGAAACAGTTTCTGTCCATTTATTCTATCAAAACTTGTCAGGATTTTAAATACCTCTATTGAAGAGGTAATGGGGGAGGCGATGGCATAGTTGCTACACTAGTAATCCAGAGACCCAGCGTAATACTCTGGGGACCTGGGTTCAAATCTGACCACAGCAGATGGTGGAATTTGAATTCAATAAAAATCTGGAGCTAAAAGTCTAGTGATGACCATGAAACCATTGTCAGTTGTTTCCTGGTTCACTAATGTCCTTTAGGGAAGGAAATCTGCCATCCTTACTGTGTCTGGCCTACATATGACTCCAGACTCTTAAATGTACCCTGAGCAAGGGCAGCTAGGGATAATAAATGCTGACCTGGCCAACGAACAACACCTGAATGAAGGAAAAATAAATAAATTGCCCCTTAGCCTTTGCTGCTGGAAGGAGAACAACCCCAGCTTCTTAAGCCTCCTCAGGTAACTGAACCCACCGCCACCCCCCACCTCCCCTCCCATGTCTGGTACCATTCTAGTAAATCTCCCCTGTGGCCTTTTCCAGCCCAAATCATCAGGGGTGGGACTTTGAGAAATCTGCCCTTATTCTATTTCAGCTCCATCTGTATCCTGTCACTGTTCAGGCTAACCTACAAAACAACATTCCCAGTGGAAATCATGAAATACAATTGGTACAACTGCTGCGGGGAGCTGTGCCATAGAATGGAAATAAGTTATGAGCAAGAAATTATATTTTCCTTTAGTATCTGCCACTCGGCATTGATTCAGAAGGTGTTTGCTGTTTTTTCTGGGGTGTAATCCCACGAGCACCTCTGAGTACTTCACCCACTGGCTCTTCTTCATGTGAGCCTTGGCAATGACAGTCGGCAAGCTACTCCTCCATGGGGTAGTACTGGCCAGGACTATTCTGTCTCTGTCTCTCTGTCTCTGTCTCTCTCACACAAACACACATTTATGCACACACGCACACTCACACATAACAGAGTGAAGCATCTCCCACCAGCAATCAAGCACTTCTAGTATAAGGTACATCACTAGTAAAACTCCCTTTCTGCTGCTTCGCAGCTAATGTCACAGGAGAATTGGTCATTTATGGCACTTAGTTTACAAACATAACAACTCCCTGTCAGCAGTATTACAGTATCTAACTTTTGCTCATTCAACCCATTCATTTAATCAGAGATCAGCCATGATAATGTAACATCTTAGGAAGCAGGGGATTGTTGACCATGTAAGAACCAAATTGATTGATAACCTAGAAACAGCCAATTGGTTATTCGGTAGTACAGAACAGTGTGGTATTGTCACTGCAAAAACAGAATTACCTGGAAAAACTCAGCAGGTCTGGCAGCATCGGCGGAGAAGAAAAGATTTGACGTTTCAAGTCCTCATGACCCTTCAACAGAACAGGTACTGTCACTGGACTGGTAACCTGGAAACCTAGGAGCAATGGTCTGGGGACCTGGGTTCGAATCCCACCACAGCGGATGGTGGAATTTGAATCCAATAAAAATCTGGAATTAACAAAAGTCTAACGATGACAGTGAAACCATTGCCGATTGTCATAAAAACCTATTTGGTTCACTAATGTCTGTTAGGGAAGGAAATCTGCCATCTTTACCTGGTCTGGCCTATATGTAAATCCAGACCCACAGCAATGTGGTTGACTCTTAAATGCCCTCTGAACAAGGGCAATTGGGGATGGACAATAAGTGCCGGCCAGCAATGCCCACATCCCATGAATGAGTTAAAAAAAACGACTATTGGTGAAAGAGACATGATATCGAAGCTCTTCATCTTGCACTCATCAGGACAGCTACACAAGAATAAACCAACAGTAAAAGGAGCAACAATTTATACTGCATGAAGAGAGAGTGCCGATTGTTTGGCAAATGGACTGTGATTGGTAGTTGCCATGGAGAATGTAGCAGGGAACAATTAACTGCCAAGCTTTTGCTTCAAATTCAAACAAAGCAGGTTGGTGCTGATTTCTCAAGGCCTTGCCATGGGGAATGAACCAGGGAATGGCTGTTCCCCAAAGCTTTTGTTTAGTTGGAAAAGGCATAACGTGTGGACATGCTGGGTCAAAATCCTGGAATTCCTTCCCTAACAGCACTGTGGATGTACCTACACCACCTGGACTGCAGCGGGTCAAGAAGGCAGCTCACCATCACCTTCTCAAAGGCAAGTAGGGAGGGTCAATAAATGCTGGCCTAGCCAGCAATGCCCAAATCCCATGAAAGAATAAAATAAAAATGTTCCTTCTGCCTGCAAAGGACAGGGCCTTGTGTGTGAATTTATGTGGCTTCTAGCATGCATAAGTGAGCCACACTGAAAGCCTGACTATTATTTTTTAATTGGCTTTCAGCATATTCCTTAGCACAATCAGGATTGTTTAGCTAGTGTTGTCCAACTACAGAATCAATCCAATGTTGGATGCTAAGGTTTGAGTTTCACGGGCATGGGCTGGTTGGGTACAGTCAGTAGTTTGCCTGTTGAGAACAGCCAAAGGGACATGCTGTTTGATACGATCTGCCCATTAGTGGCCATTTAAGGGCCTCATCCCCACCCCACCAGTATTTCACCCATGGCAGGGGAGGCTCACACCATGCAGGAAGCCCAGTAGCTTAGCAATGCGGACTAGTGTCAGGCAAGTGGGTGTCGGGGTGGAGGGGGGCCTCCTTTGTGGGTCCCCTGGTCCATTAGAGGTATCCCCTTACTCCACCCAAGATCTTACTTTACTCCCCCCTCCAACTGACCTCTCAAACCAAGCACCCCCCCCCCCCCCCCCCCCCCCCCCCCCGCCCCCCCCCCAATCCCACTCACCCCTCACTGGGGCTTGACAGCCTGGCCCTGGCCCTGGCGATACCCTGGACTTACCTCTGAATCCACTCTTCAGACCTGGCTAGGGTCCCAGAAGTGGCCACTGCTCCCACTTGGTGCCACCAGGTGGGGCTACAGAGCATCTGGCCATCCAATTGGCCAGGCAGCTCTTTAAGGCGGGACTTCCTCTCTGGAAGTCTCACCTTAAAGTAACGGATACTGCGCCCAATGTTAAATTGGTGCAAGGCGGCATCATAGGCGGACTTTTTAGTCGGTCGGGGGAGGGGGCAGGGACCATGTGACCCCATATAATCCACTGCCTCCATCCAAGTCCCAATCCAAGGTTTGAGCACAAAAATCAAAGCTGATGTCCCAGTGCAGCACTGAGGAAGTACTGCACGGTTGGAGGTGTTGTCTTTCACATGAGGTGTTAATTAAAGGCCCTGTCTGTCTGTTTGGGTAATAGATCCTATTATCCTACATTGAAGAAGAGCACGGGAGTTATCCCCATTGTCCTGGTCAATAATCAACGTCATAAAAAACAGTGCTGTTTGTGGGAGCTTGCTGTGCACAAATCCCTACAGCACGGCAGATTTGTTCCTGGATATTGGAGGGTCCTTGACCGTGTACACGTAGGAGGGGCCGAATGGCCTCCTCCTGTGCCATAATTTTGTCCCTAGAGTGAACACTCCGCCTTCTCAATTCTTGTTCCAATGCCCAAACCCCATGAAAGAATAAAATACAAACGTTCCTTCTGCCTGCAAAGGACAGGGCCCCGCGTGTGAATTTAAGTGGCTTCTAGCATGCATAAGTGAGCCACACTGCAAGCCTGAATGTTAATTTTAAATGGGCTTTCAGTGTAATTCTTACGGAGGTACGGAGTCTGAGGGGAGACAATCAGCCAGGTGACCACGGCCTACACTACTCCCTCAGGGGAAAGGGAAAAGTTCCTGCTTAGAGCACACGCCAAGCACCAGTTGGAATGTCAATGAGGATGGCACAGACGTCACTAATAGAAATAAAATCAACAGAAGTGCTGCTTCTCAAGGTGGAGGCAACCAATGGACTTTTTATAACTAGAACAGAATGAAACTTGACAAATGAAAGTGTAATGTTGCTCTTGGTGTCAGGAACAGCACGGTGAGTGTACCGACACCACGTGGACTGCAGCGGCTCAAGAGGGCAGATCACCACCACCTTCTCAAGGGCAGTTAGGGATGGGCCATAAATGCTGGACTAGCCAGCGATGCCCACGTTCCCGTGAATGAATCAAAAAAAAGTCCAGTCCCTGCGTCACCCACCCGTCGCGGGAGGCGTCAAGCGTACAGCAGGCACTGCCCGCTCCCTCTTCAGGGGCACAGCCGCAGAAGGGAGGCAGGCAGTCAGAACTGATGGTCACTTCCCCACCCCCGCCCCACTGCACTGCCTGAGCATGTAGCTGGCGAGATTGGCCAGACCCGGGTGGGGGGCAGTAGAAGCACCAAGGTCAAAGCAAAATACCGCAGCTGCTGGAAACCTGAAATAAATCTGAAATCTGAAGAAGGGTCGGACGGACTCGAAACGTTAACTCTCTCTCCACAGCTGCTGCCGGGGCTGTCAGGTTTTAGCAGCATTTTCTGTTTTTGCAGCAGTAAAAGCATGGCTGTTAACACATGGAGACAAATTCAATGTTCAGTAAAGGACCTGATAACACATTTCGAAAGCCAACATCTTTACCCTTGGCCCTTTTTTGTATCCATCAGCATCAATTCTAATGCCAAGAAAATGCTGCCAGTACAATACCAGGGAAATCTTCCCTGCGGCAAAAGTTGCTGTTCTTTCAGTTATTATCTTTTTGTTCAATTGTGATATGCAGTGTTGCTGGCGGGTGTAATATTGATGTGTTGCTCAATGTTGTTTTCCCTTGTATCAGTGAGACTAGTGTACAAACTATTTCACCTCATTCTGCGGGATTGATTTAATTAGATTGTCCCTGCACCCCATGCCAATGTTACATCATCTGTTTTGTAGTTTATTGAAGTCTTTCTCATTTATTTCATGCCATGGATGTGTTTTCCTCAATTATTTTGAATCGAGACCCTTGTGACGGCGGCTGTACAGGGCCTTGGTGAGACCTGGAGTATTGTGTGCAGTATTGGCCTCCTTACCTAAGAAAGGATACACTTGCGAGAGCGAGTGCAGTGAAGGCTCACCAGATTGATTCCTGGGACGGCAGGATTGTTGTATGAGGAGAGATTGGGCCGGCTAGACCTGTATTCACTGGAGTTTAGAAGAATGAGAGAGGATCTCACTGAAACATATAAAATTCTGACAAGGCTGGACAGACTGGATGCAGGGATAATGTTTCCTCTGGCTGGGGGGGTCTAGAACAAGGGGTCACAATCTCAGGATACGAGGTAGACCATTTAGGACTGAGATGAGGAGAAACTTCTTCACTCAGTGGGTGGTGAACCTGTGGAATTCTCTACCACAGAGGCTGTGGAGGCCAAGTCACTGAATATATTTAAGAAGGAAGTAGATAGATTTCTAGACAATAAAAGTATCAAGGGATATGGGGAGAGAGTGGGAGTACGGTGTTGAGATAAAGGATCAGCCATGATCATATTGAATGGTGGAGCAGGCTCGAAGGGCTGAATGACCTACTCCTGCTCCTATTTTCTCTGTTTCTACATTCCTGTGTGTAACAAGAACGAACTGCATTACTGTAGCACCTTTAAAATATTAAAGCTTTCCAAGCCATTTCACGGGGAAACCAAATTTGACACTGAGGTACATATTAGGTCAGGTGGGTCAGAATCCTGAGCCTGAATTTTTCCCCTTGTCGGGTGGGCTGGGAGCGGGGAGCGGGCAGGGGTGTTTGGGGAGCTGACCGCCGCCCGTGATTGGCTCCGCACCCCGATTTCAAGCGGGCGGGCCAAATAAGGCCTACCCTAACTTGGATTGCGAGCGGCAACACTGAGCGCTGCCTGTGGTGGTGGTGGGGGGGGGGGGCGTCGCGGTGGTGGAGGAGGGCGAGTCAGGCCTAGCGTGCAGTTCACACATGCACATGAAAGAGAACGGAGATGCCTCAGGGAGACTGAAGTGATTGTTAAAGAAATAAATAATGACAATAAAAGTGTAATGAAACATGTCCCATCTCGTGTTTTTAATGTCCAAAAGAAAGCTTTTTATTTCATTTGTAGCAGCTTCGGGTAAACTCATCCCGCTCGTGGATGAGGTTTCCTAAAAAATGTAAAGGCCGCTTGGCCATTTCAACGGACCCGCCAACCGTTAGGCTGGACGGGCAGCTTAAATTTGAAGTTAATTAGACCGTTCATGGCCTTAACGGGCCTTTCAATTATTGGCGGGCGCGCAGCCGATTCTGGTGCGCGCCCGCCAAACGAAATATCACGAGACAGCGCGATGGTGTCGGGACACACGCCTGCATGCCAAAGGCAGAATTCTGGCCCTGGAACTCCCTCCCTAACAGCACTCTGGGCGTACTCACCCCTCACACCGACTGCAGCGGTTCAAGAAGGCAGTTTACCACCACCTTCTCAAAGGCAATTAGGGATGGGCAACAAACGCTGGGCCTAGCCAGCGACACCCACATCCTGTGATAGAACTTTTAAAAAGCCTGGTCAAAGAGTTTTAAGTAACAGCTTAAAGGGGAGGTGGCGAGGGGTGGGGGGGGGTACAGGCAGAGAGGTGCAGGGAGGGAATTCCGTAGCTAAATAGATTGGAAAAGTCGGGACACTTTTCCTTGGAGAAAAGAAGGCCAAGGGGAGGTTTGATAGAAGCATTCAAAACCAAATGCGGTCTGGACAGAGTAGATGAGGGGAAATTGTTCCCATGGGTGGAAAGATCGAGAACCAGGGCACAGATTTAATTTAATTGGAGATTTAATTTAATTGGTAAAAGAAGCAAAAGCGATTTGAGAAAACACTTTTTCACACAGCGAGTAGTCAGGGTCTGGAATGCGCTGCCTGAGGATGTGGTGGAGACAGGGTCAGTCGAGGCAGTCAGGAGGGATTTAGATGATTATTTGAAAGGAAACAATCTGCAGGGTTACGGGGAGAAGGCAGGAGAATGAAACTGGGTGAAATGCTCATTCGGAGAGAGCTGGTGCAGACACGATGGGCCGAATGGCCTCCTTCTGGACTGCAACAGTTCTGTGATTCTGCGGTTGGATGACAAAGTTGCTTAGGGACCCTCGCCATCAGTCTGGCTGGCCCATTGTTATAAACTCCGAGTGATCCAGGCACTGGAATTATTGTCCGAGCGCACTGAATATCTCCTATGTGACAAACAATGCCATTTTGTGTGCAGCAGGTGGCATATCTGAGGTGACAAGCCACCTTTTTAAGCCCTTGTCCAAATCTCCATAACCACCAACCCCCCCCCACCCCCCCACGCCGCCCCCCCCCACCCCACCCCCCCACCCCCACCCCCACCCACCCCACCCCCCCACCCCCACCCCCACCCACCCCCACCACCCCCACCCCACCCCCCCACCCCCACCCCCACCCCCCCCACCCCCCCACCCCCACCCCCACCCACCCACACCACCCCCCCCCACCCCCCCACCCCCACCACCCCCACCCCACGCCCCCACCCCCACCCACCCCACCCCCCCCACCCCCACCCCCACCCACCCACACCACCCCCCCCACCCCCCCACCCCCACCACCCCCCCCACCCCCACCACCCCCCCCACCCCCCCACCCCCACCACCCCCCCCCCCCCCCCACCCCCCACCACCCCCACCCCACGCCCCCACCCCCACCCACCCCACCCCCCCCACCCCCACCCCCCACCCACCCACACCACCCCCCCCACCCCCCCACCCCCACCACCCCCCCCACCCCCCCACCCCCACCACCCCCACCCCACCCCCCCCCCCCACCCCCACCCCCCCCACGCACCCCCCCCCACCCCCACCCCCCCCCCACCCCCCCACCCCCACCTTGCCTTGCGCTCAATCCTCACATTAAAATGCTGCAGCCAGAGAGAACTGAACGGAAAAGGAGTCATGTGGTGATCCTAAACTCTCTGCTCTAACATGTAAGATCCTTGGTTTGGAATTGCTGAGCACCCACATATTAACTATATAAAAGCCCATGCAGTTTGTGAATCTATTAGCCTATATAAATGACTTTGTAACTCCAGCTGAATGCAGTTGGGCTGTTGGGCACTGATATACACAATGGTCTTACACTCCGGATAGCTTGTTTATATATTCATATCTCTGGCTTTGGGGAACCAGCAGAGGTTGGTCTCCTTACATAGGAGTTAAGTAGAACATACTGGCAACAACATTCAGTAGACTGATTCCTGGGATGAGGGATTATTTATTTATTTATTTATTCACAGGATGTGGGCTTCGCTGGCTGGCCCAGCATTTATTGCCCATCCCTAGTTGCCCTTGAGAAGGTGGTGGTGAGCTGCCTTCTTGAACCGCTACGGTCCATGTGGTGTCGGTACACCCACAGTGCTATTAGGGAGGGAGTTCCAGGATTTTTACCCAGCAACAGTGAAGAAACGGTGATATATTTCCAAGTCAGGATGCTGAGTAACTTAGAGGGGTACTTCCAGGTGGTGGTGTTCCCATCTATCTGCTGCCCTTGTCCTTCTAGTTGGTATTGGTCATAGGTTTGGAAGGTGCTGTTTAACGAGGCTAGGTGAGTTCTTGCAGTGCATCTAGTAGATGGTATCCATAGGATTGTCCTATTACAAGAGATTGAGGAGATTTGGCCTATATTCCCTGGAGTTTAGAAGAATGAGAGGTGATCTAATGGAAACATAAGAAGTTCTCCAAGGACTTGACAGGGTAGATGGTGAGAAAACGTTTCCCCCTGGCTGGGGGAATCTAGAACATGGGGTCACTGTCTCAGAATAGGGGGGCAGCCATTTTGGACTGAGATGAAGTAAAATGCCTTCAATCAGAGGGTGTGAATCTTTTGAATTCTCTATCCCAGAGAGCTGGAGAGGCTTAATCAATGAATATGTTCAAAACAGAGATCAATAGATTTTTGGGTACTAAGCGAGTTAATGGATATGGAGATAGTGCGGGAAGGTGGAGTTGAGGTAGAAAGTCTGCCACGACTTTATTGAATGGCAAAGCCAAATGGCCTACTTCAGCTCCTATCTCATATTCTTATTTTTGGTGCCTCACCAACTATGGATTTATATCTTTGTGCAAATTAATGAACAAGTGGATCTATTTTGTCTTGGTTCAAGATGAGGATAGATCTTCGAGCAATATCCGAGGAATGCCATAAATCGCAGTGTAGTGGTTATATGTTGCTGGATTATTAATCCTGGGCTAATAATCTCAGTGCTAATCCTGGGCTAATAATCCCAGTGCTAATCCTGGGCTAATAATCTCAGTGCTATTCCTGGGCTAATAATCTCAGCGCTAATCCTGGGTTAATAATCTCAGCGCTAATCCTGGGCTAATAAACTCAGTGCTAATCCTGGGCTAATAATCTCAGGGCTAATCCTGGGTTAATAATCTCAGTGCTAATCCTGGGCTAATAACCTCAGAGCTAATCCTGGGCTAATAATCTCAGTGCTAATCCTGGGCTAATAATCTCAGTGCTAATCCTGGGCTAATAATCTCAGTGCTAATCCTGGGTTAATAATCTCAGTGCTAATCCTGTACTAATAATCTGAGTGCTAACCCTAGGTTAATAATCTCAGTGCTAATCCTGGGTTAATAATCTCAGCGCTAATCCTGGGCTAATAAACTCAGTGCTAATCCTGGGCTAATAATCTCAGGGCTAATCCTGGGTTAATAATCTCAGTGCTAATCCTGGGCTAATAACCTCAGAGCTAATCCTGGGTTAATAACCTCAGTGCTAATCCTGGGCTAATAATCTCAGTGCTAATCCTGGGCTAATAATCTCAGCGCTAATCCTGGGCTAATAATCTCAGCGCTAATCCTGGGTTAATAATCTCAGTGCTAATCCTGGGCTAATAATCTCAGTGCTAATCCTGGGCTAATAATCTCAGTGCTAATCCTGGGCTAATAATCTCAGTGCTAATCCTGGGCTAATAATCTCAGCGCTAATCCTGGGCTAATAATCTCAGGGCTAATCCTGTACTAATAATCTGAGTGCTAACCCTAGGTTAATAATCTCAGTGCTAATCCTGGGCTAATAATCTCAGTGCTAATCCTGGGTTAATAATCTCAGTGCTAATCCTGGGCTAATAATCTCAGTGCTAATCCTGGGTTAATAATCTCAGTGCTAATCCTGGACTAATAATCTCAGTGCTAATCCTGTACTAATAATCTCAGTGCTAATCCTGGGCTAATTATCTCAGGGCTAATCCTGGGTTAATAATCTCAGTGCTAATCCTAGGTTAATAATCTCAGTGCTAATCCTGGGCTAATAATCCCAGTGCTAATCCTGGGTTAATAATATCAGTGCTAATCCTGGGCTAATAATCTCAGTGCTAATCCTGGGTTAATAATCTCAGTGCTAATCCTGTACTAATAATCTCAGTGCTAACCCTGGGCTAATTATCTCAGGGCTAATCCTGGGTTAATAATCTCAGTGCTAATCCTAGGTTAATAATCTCAGTGCTAATCCTGGGCTAATAATCCCAGTGCTAATCCTGGGTTAATAATATCAGTGCTAATCCTGGGCTAATAATCTCAGTGCTAATCCTGGGTTAATAATCTCAGTGCTAATCCTGTACTAATAATCTCAGTGCTAACCCTGGGCTAATAATCTCACTGCTAATCCTGGGTTAATAATCTCAGTGCTAATCCTGTACTAATAATCTCAGTGCTAACCCTAGGTTAATAATCTCAGTGCTAATCCTGGACTAATAATCTCAGTGCTAATCCTGGGTTAATAATCTCAGTGCTAATCCTGGGCTAATAATCTCAGTGCTAATCCTGGGTTAATAATCTCAGTGCTAATCCTGTATTAATAATCTCAGTGCTAACCCTGGGCTAATAATCTCAGTGCTAATCCTGGGTTAATAATCTCAGTGCTAATCCTGTACTAATAATCTCAGTGCTAACCCTAGGTTAATAATCTCAGTGCTAATCCTGGACTAATAATCTCAGTGCTAATCCTGGATTAATAATCTCAGTGCTAATCCTGGGCTAATAATATCAGTGCTAATCCTGGGCTAATAATCTCAGTGCTAATCCTGGGCTAATAATCTCAGGAGTCTTGAGTTCCTATCTCCAGCAGGATAGTTTGAAAGACTTGAATTCAGTTTTTGAGAAATTTGTGATAACAGGGTAACCGTGACACAGAAAAACGTGGACCCTGCCCCTCAGATCATGTCCCAATGCTTTATTGGCAAACTGACATCATTGAATCCAGGCCAATTCCTATTCAACCAGTAAAGGCTGACCAACCAGTTCAATAAAGGCTGACAGCTCAGAAAAAGACCTAAATATAATCCTCTCTTGAGCAGAGACACGGTACACAACCACATAACCCGTAGCAGTGGTCGTTTCGAAATTATTGAAAGAAAACACAAGGGTCAAAGGCAGCAATTTATTTTTTTTTTAAATAGCCAGAGGACACGTCTCGAAATGCTAATTTATTTTGTTACACCTGATTTCAGGCATATTTTTGGCAGTTTATAGCTTTCTGCAGCCATGGCTCGGTCAGTAGCACCCCTCCCTCTGGGACGGAAGGTTATTGGGTGTTAGCCCCACTGCAGGACATGAGCGTAAAAATCGAGACTGACACTCCAGTGCAGCACTGAGGGAATGCAGCACTGTTGGAGGTGCTGTCCTTTGGATGGGACTCTAAACCATCTGCCTGCTCGGGTGGATATAAAGGTCCCATGGCACTATTTTGAAGAAGAGCAGGGGAATTGTCCGCGGCCAATAGGTATCCCTCAGTTAACATCACAAAAACCAATTAACTGGTCATTTTCAATTTACTGTTTGTGGGAGCTTGGTGTGCACAAATTGGCTGCTGCATTTCCTACGTTACAATAGTGACTGCACTCCTACCTACTTCACCGCTTGTAAGGGTGCGACAGGGTAGATGTGGATAGGATGTGGCTGGCGAGTCTAGAACCAGGGGCCACAGTCTCAGAATAAGGGGCAGGCCGTCTAAGAGTGAGATGTGGAGGAATTTCTTCACTCAGAGGGTAGTGAATCTTTGGAATTCTCTACTCCAAAGGGCAGCTCAATCATTGAGCATGGCTAAACACAGAGAGCAACAGATTTCTGGATACTATCGACATCAAGGGGTATGGGGGTAGTGGGGCAAAGTGGCATTGAGGTAGATGATCAGCCATGATCTAATTGAATGTCAGAGCAGGCTCGATGGGTTGAATGGCCTACTCCTGCTCCTACATTCCTAAAGCACTTTGGGACATCTGGTGGATATGAAAGGTGCTATGGAAGTGCAAGTCTTTGACTGTATTCTGTAGGGAGATTTCAGTATCATTTCCAAAATTAAGTAACACTCATTAACATTTAAAATCCTACATCCCCTTTAATTCTCAATTCTACAAATGTGAATACTGAAATAAAACCAGAGAGCGTTGGATTTGCTTCAAAGCAAGTTGTAGGTCCCTGAAAATTCCTCTTGAGGAAAATGAAAATGTTTCAAAAACTTTATTTTTAGCGTCGTATTTGTTAGGCACATCCTTGGCAGAAAAACACTAAACTGTGACTCTCAGAACCAACACTCATTTTACACATTCCTGCTTCGAGTTTGTGTGCGACAAATGCTGGGTGAAACTGATATCTGGTTGATCAATTGTGACAACCTCCAGTTTACCCTGAGACCTACCTAATTGGCTGTGACAGCCTCGGCCCATCTTACAACTGACCTGATTGGCTCTTTCAGAATTCCGGCCTGCCCTCCGACTGCCAAGATTGGACCGACACTCATGCCTTCCGAGTATTCCGATTGGTTGATATTTACAACCTCCAATCCTGGGGAGAGAAAGGGCTGAGTTGCCTTGTGAAACTCAGATACTTGGGTTGGAATACTGCCTAGTCAGCTCAACATTACAATGATTGACCTCGATGCTCCGACTTCCCTGGAGGACTTTTACCTCCTTAGTCACTGCTTCCGTTTCCTGTGATATTGTGGAGGATTGCATGAGCTGAGTGGCCTGTTTTTGCGCTGTGCATCCTTCCCTTGAGCCTCCTCCCACCTTTCCCCATCTAAATTCACCATCATAACCCTCGATTCTCTTCTCCCTCATTTGCTCTTCCCCACAAGAGGAAATATTCTCTCTGTATCCACTCCATCAAAACCCTTCATCATTTTAAAGACCACTATTGGATCACCCCTTCAGCCTTCTTTATTTCAAGAGAGGTGACACCTAGCCTGTCAATCCTTTCCTGATGTGTATACCCACACACTTCTGGTTTGATTTGTCTAAATCTTCTCTGTGCCCTCTCCAGCGCTTCTATATCCTTTTTATAAAAGAGCAGCCAAAGCTGCACACAGTTATCTAAGTGTGGTCCAACCAAGGTTCGATATAGGTTTCACCTAACTTCTCTACTTTTCAATTCTATCTCTTATTGAATAATGCTAGGGGATGTCTCCCATTATTGAATAGTTGGGGGTGGGGATGTCCTCCTGTTCATTATTGAATAGTGCCAGGGGATGTCATCCACCCGCTTGATGGAGCTGATACCTGGAAAGGCGTCCCCAACATTGCAGCACTCCCTCAGTACTGCACAAGAGTGTCGGCCTGGATTTTGTTCTCGAAACTGGGGAGGTCCAATGTCTAGTCACTTCCCCACTCACCCCACCCCATACACCACCAACCCCACCCCCTTCCCTATCACCTGCACAAATTGACGAAAGTTCATTGAAAAGTTGCGAAGCAGAATCCTTAAGAGATGGAAGATGGGCTACAACCTCCAGCACTGTAAATAAATGTAAACTGCAGGGACCCAGCGCTCCAGGCAGCGGGGATGAGAGGGGGGTGCCATTTGAGCCTGTTCCACTGTTTAATCAGAGCATAGCTGATCGATGCAGTTCTTGTTCGCTCTGTCCCCAGTGGTACAGGGAGGTGAAGGGAACAGGTACCTTTCGGGTTGTGGATTGGTGGCGTGTCCGCACTCCAAATGTAGACGATCTGTCCTCCCTGCAGATGCCTGTTTAGCCGAACAAACAGGGAGACTCTGGGGAGTTGCCATGACACCATTAACAATTCAATGATGTTTACGCCTCAGCTGTACAAATCCCTGGTCAGACTAATTACACCCGGGCAGAATTTCACCCTCGTCGGGCAGGCTCGGCTTGGGTGGGCAAGGGTTGGGTGGGAGGGCGGGGGGACTGCGAGCCGGACAAGCACGACCTTTGCGCCAGTGCGCAGTCCATAACCTCCCTGAGGCACAGAGCGGCCTCCAGGAGGTGAAGTGTTATATTAAAAAAAACAATAAAGAAAATAAAAATGTCCTGAGACACTTCCCCTCAAGCGACTCCGTCACATGAACGTGGGATGTGTCATTCATTAAGTTTTTCAATTTCATTTTATTTTTTTATTTGCTTCAGGAAATCACCCCACCCGTGGATAAGAAGTGCAAAGGCCACTGGGCCGTGAGGTTTGAACAGACAGCGGGAAATTCAAATTCGGTGATAATTTAATGCCCTTAACAGGCCTGTTAGTTGTCAGTGGGCCCGGCCAACATTAGCGCAAGTCATTTTACCCTCGAGCTAAAAAATTTTACCCCTAGAGAACTGTGAGCAGCCCTGGGCACCACACCTTAGAAAGCACAGACTGGTCTCGGAGGGAGAGCAGCGCAGGTTTCCCAGCGCGATATCTGGACCCCGGGGTTAAATTACAAGGAGAGGTTACACAAACTAGGGTCGTGTTCCTTGGAATGTGGAAGACTAAGGGGAGATTCGATTGAGATTTCCAAGGTATTAAGCGGTATAGATAGGGTGGATAGAGGGAGAATTTATTTCCACTATGGCGGTAAATAAAAGCAAAATACTGCGGATGCTGGAAATCTGAAATTAAAAACAGAAAATGCTGGAAAAGTTCAGCAGCTATGCCAGCATCTAGGGAGAGAGAAACAGAGCTAACGTTTCGAGTCCGTATGACTCTTTTTCACTTGGATATAGGGCTTTTCCCAAGTGTGCTCCACCTCCATTCCAAACCTTCCTCTTCATCCCATTCCTCATACTGAAAGCCAAATCACTGTCCTCTAAATTTACGCTTAATTAAACACAGGGCATCTCAGAGCGCTTTACATCCAATGAAGCATTTCTGCAACGTATTCTCTGCTGCAATGTGGGGAACATGGCAGCCAACATGTGCACAGCAAGATCCCACAAACAATAATAATGATAATGACCAGCTGAATCTGGTGCTGTTGGTTAAGGGGTGAATATTGGCCAGGAAACCAAAGAGAACTTCCTTACTCTTCTTCCAATCGGGCCATGGGATTTATTACGCCAAACCCGGACTGGTGAACAGGACCCCAGTTTGACACCTCACCTAAAGGAAAGCATCGTGACAGTGCAGCACTTCCTCAGTGCTGCACTGTGCTTAGCTCAGATTGGAAATTGGATTCCTGGTTTGAGTTGCTTCATGGTATAGCCATTAGGAGCTCTATCCAATGGGACAACAGATATTTCAGTTTCCAACGTCTCAGCAATCGCTCAGCCTGGACTGATACATCCAACCTGTCACCAGCTTCTAGGCTCAGTCCTGAAGGATCTTGGCCCTCAATAATGATACACAGCGATGAGCACATCAAACCGACATCCATTGCTTTGAGAACTACACTAATTACTGACTGTGAGTTATTGTAAGACCAAAGTATGATCATACTTTGAAACAAAACCAAACTCAGCCTCTAACAAGGAAACAGGACCACTTTTGACTGGAATGTCAAAAGGCCAACAGATCTCCAGAGACAGGATCCCTCTCAAAGGTGACCAAAGAGTCCCCAAGACTCCAGGAGGGAGTCATGACCAGGCTCAAGATCAGACCTCTGGAAAGCAAGGCTGCATTTATTTATCACCTTTCGCCACCTCAGGACCTCCTAAAGCCGATGAAGTACAGTCACTGCTGTAGGAAACTCAGCAGCCGACTTGCAGACAACAATTCCCACAAACAGCAGTGTGACAATGACCCAGATTTATAGGTTTTGGCTGATGTATTATTGGCCGGGGCACTGCTCACGATGTAATCTCCTCTACACTGGGGAGACCGAAGGCAGATCGGGTGATCGCTTTGCAGTACGCCACCACTCGGTCCAGGAGCATGAGCCCAAACTCCCAGTCACCAGATGTTTTAATTCTCCCAGTCTGACCTTTCTGTCCTTGGCCTGCTGCACTGTTCCAATCAAGCTCAATGCAAGCTTGAGGAAACCCACCCCATCTTTTGATAGGGAACTTCACAGCTTCCTGAATCCACACTGAGCAATAATTTTAAATCGTAATCTCGTTTCATCCTTCTTTGCTGATCTGTTTTTCTCTCTCTTGTTTCTTTATTTGACTAAGCTATTGATCATTGACCTAATATCTCCGTACATGGCTCAGTGTCATGTTTCTGTGTAAAATTTTAATTAATGATTTTTAATTAAAATTGTAATTTTGGAATTAAGGAGAAAAGACACTAATAAGATATAGATCTTATAAGATGCAGATAATATATAGAATGAATAGCCTACGAGACAGCCCAATCCCCTACTTTATAAAACTCATGAACAGTATGTAAATGATTGAGAATTTAATGAACTCTACCTGACAACATATGATCTATGGACTTTAAGACAAGCTGCAGAATGCAGTCGACCTTTCACTTTTATTCTATAGATGAAGGGGATCTGCATTTTGCAACATGTTGTAATTATTTGTATGCTGAAATGTTCATAATTGTGAAAATCTTTTATTATTTCATACTTTATTTTTATTTTAATGATTGCCTCTAACTTTGTTACAAATTTTGAGTACTTGTTATATTTAATATCATCATTAATTTGGCACATGTAACCAGGATGATTTTTCAATAAACCAATTATCTATCTATCTAAAACAAAAGTACCTGGTAAAACTCAGTGGGTCTGACAGCATCTGCAGAGAGGGATACAGTTGACATTTCGAGTCCATATGACTCTTCATCAGAACTAAAAAATATAGAAATGAGATGAAATGTAAGCTGGTAGAGGGGGGCAGGACAGGAGAGCTCGATAGGGGGCCAGTGATAGGTAGAGGCCAGGAAGAGACCGCCAAAGCTGTCATAGACAAAAGGACGAAGCGGTGTTGATGGGGTATTTGCATCCGCAGTATTTTGCTTTTATCTGTCTATCTATCTGTCTGTCTGTCTATCTGTCTATCTATCTGTGTATCTGCCTGTAAGTCTATCTGCCTGTCTGCCTAGCTACCTGTCTATTTATCTGTCTGTGTCTGTCCATTTATCTGTCTGTCTGTCAATCAATCTGTCTTCCTATTTAGCTACCTGTCTGTCTATCCATCTGCCTATTTATCTGTCTATCTATAAGTCTGTCTACCTATGTATCTGCTGAGATAACCCTTCCCTCGCACCCTTATTCCCCCTCCACTCCTCCCCTCCTCCTCCCTCCCTCATCCATCCTTCCCCCCTCCCCCTCCTCCCACCTTCCCCCTTTTCCCCCTCCTCCCTGCCTCCATCTTCCCCCTTCTTTTCTCTCATCCCTTCCTCCTCCTTTCACCCTCTCCCTCTTCTCTCCTTGCCCCTCCCTTCCCCTCCTCCTGCCCTCCTTCCTCCCCACTCCTTTTTTCCTCCGCCCTCCTTCCTCATTTCATCCTCAACCTCCCCTGTGCTTCCCCCTCCTCCCTCCTTTCCCCCATTCCACCTTCCCCTCCTTTCCCCCTCACTTCCTTACACCTCCTTCCCCTCCTTTCCCATCCTCCCTCCCTCCTCTTCCCCTCCTCCCTCATTCTGTCCCTCCATCTTTCCTACGTCACTCCTTTCCCTCCTTCCTACCACTCATTTCTCCCTGCTTTCCCTCTCCCTCCTCTTGCCCTCCCTCCCCCTTCCCCTCCATTCTCCTCCCTCCCTTCCCCTCTGTCCCTCCCTTCCACCTCCATTACCCTCCCTCCCATTCCTGTTCCCCCTCCATTCCACTACCTTCCATTCCCTCTGTCCCTCTCCCTCTGTCCCTCCCTCCACCTCCATTCCTCTCCCTCCCCATTCCCTCTCCCCATTCACCCTCCCCAATTTCCTACTTCTGCTCTCCCCTTCCCCCATTCCCCCCTCCACCTCCCTCACCATATTACCCCTCCCTCCATTCCTCCTCCCCCCCAATTCACCCTCCCTCATGCCCCCTCCCCATTCCTCCCCATTCTTCCTCCATTCCCCCTCCCCATTGGCCCTCTGCATTGTCCCTCCCTCTTACATTCCCCCATTTCCCCTCCCTCTACATTCCCCCTTCCCCTTCTTATTTCCTCTTCCCCTCCTTCATCTCCCCTCCCTCCTCCTCCCTCAATCCCCCTTCCTCTTTCCATTGCACCAGCCTCCCTCCACCGATTACCCCTGTCTCCCATTCCCCCCTCCATCTCCCTCCTCCATTCTCCCTCCCTCCCCATTCCTCCACCTTCCCCTCATTTTCCTGTTCCCCCACTCTCCCTGCTACTCCCATTCCCCCCTCCTCCCCCCACTTTACCATGATGCCCCTCCCTCCTCCATTTTCCCTTCCATTCCCCCCTCCCATTACCCCCATCCTCCAATCTCCCTCCCTGCAATTCCCCCTCTCCCCAATTCCGCCTCCCCGTTGCCTACCCCCTTCCCCCTCCTATTATTGCCCACCCCCCATTTCCTCTCCCACCATTCCCCCACTCCCCCATTCCCCCTCCCCCATTCCCCTTCCCACCATTCCCCCACTCCCCCATTCCCCCTCCCCCGCTTCTCCCTCTCCACACCACCATTCCCCCACTCCCCCTCCCCTGCTTCTCCCTCCCCACACCTCCATTTCCCCACTCCCCCATTTCACCCTCTCCCACTTACTCCTCCCCATTCCCCCAGTTTCACTCCTCCATTTTACCCCCCCACATTTCCACCCATCCATTTTACCCCCTCCACATTTCCCCTCCCCCATCTCCCCCTCCCCATTTCACCCCCTCCCCATTCCCCCCTCCCATTTCGCCCTTCCTGATCCAGCATTTACCTCTCCCCATTTCCCCCTTCCCCATTCCTCCCTCAAAGCTCCCCCATTCCCCCAATTTCTCCCTCCCCCACTCACCTATTACCCCCTCCTCCATTTCACCATCCCCACTCACCAAGTTCTCCTCCTCCCACACAACCCCATTTCCCCCTCCCCAACGTCCGTTCTCCCTCCACTATTTCCCCCTCCCTGTCTCCGTCCCCATTCCCCCCAGCCTTCCCCTCCCCATTTCCCCCTCCCCATTCACCCTTTGCCCTCCTCCTCCATTTCAATCTCCCTGCTCACCCATTTTCTCTCCTCCACTGCAGGTCTATTCCCCCCTTCCCCATTTCCCCCTCCCCCATTTCCCCTTCCCTGCTCCTGCATTTGCCCCTCTCCCATTCGCCCCTTCCAATTCCCCCTCCCCATCACCATTTCCCCCTTCCCCATTTCCCCCTCACAGCTCATCCAGTTCCCCCGCTCCCCCATTTCCCCCACTCCCCTCCCTGCTCCCCCAATTCCCCTCACCCACTCACCTATTTCCCCCTCCTCCATTTCATCACCCCCATGCCCATTTCCCCCCTCCCCCACACCCTCATTTCCCCGCCTGCCCCTACACCCCCATTCCCCCTCCCCCACACCCCCATTCCCCCCACACCCCCATTTCCCCCTCCCCCACACCCCCATTTCCCCCTCCCCTTCCCCCCACACAACTCCATTTCCCCCCTCCCCCACAACCCCATTTCCCCCCTCCTCCACACCCCCATTTCCCCCCTCCCCACACCCCCATTTCCCCCCTCCCCCACACCCCCATTCCCCCCTCCCCCACTTCTTCCCCCTCCCCAACACCCCCATTTTCCCCCTCCCCCACACCCCCATTTCCCCACTCCTTTTCCTCCATCCCCCACTTACCCTCTCCCCCATTTACCCCTCCACACTCCCCCATTCCCCCCTCCCCACTCCTCCATTTCCCCTTCGCTGCTCCTCAATTTCCCACTCTCCCATTTTCCCCCTCCCCATTTGGGTTCTGGGTAGGGGTGGGGTAGGGGTTGGGTTTGGGGTGGAACTTGGGGTGGGGTGGGGGCTTGGAATTTGTGGTGGGTGTTGGGTTGGGTTTGGGGTGGGGGTTGGATTGGGTTTGGATGAGTGTGGGGTGTGCCTTGGAGTGGGGTGTGGTTAGAATGGGGGTTGGGGAGGGTTTGAGGTATTGTGGGTGGGGTGGGGGTTTGGGTATTGGGGGTGGGTGTTTGGGTATTGCAGGTTGTGTGGGGGTTTGGGTATTGGGGGTGGGGTGGGCTGCGCTGGGGTTTGAGTATTGGGTTGGGGGTGGGGTTTGGGTATTGGGGTGGGGGTTTGGCTATTGGGGTGGAGGTTTGGGTATTGGGGTGGGGGTAGGGGTAGGGTTAGGGTATCGGGGGTGGGGGTTTGGGTATGGGGGGTTGGGGTGGGGTGGGGGGTGTTTGGGTATTGGGGGTGGGGTGGGGGCTTTGGGTATTGGGGTGGTGCTGGTCTGGGCTGGGGGTTGGGTATTGGGGGGGTGGGGGGGGTGGGGCTAGGCTGGGGGTGGGGGTTGGGTATTGGGGGGCTGGGCTGGGGTGGGGGTTGGGTATGGGGGTGGGGCGGGGGGTTGGGGTTGTTTATGGGGGGTGGGGCTGGGCTGGGGGGTGGGGTTGGGTATTGGGGGGTGGGGCTGGGGGTTGGGTATTGGGGGGTGGGGCTGGGGGTGGGGGTTGGGTATTGGGAAGTGGGGCTGGGCTGGGGGTGGGGGTTGGGTATTGGGGGGTGGGGCTGGGGGTGGGGGTTGGGTATTGGGGGGTGGGGCTGGGGGTGGGGGTTGGGTATTGGGGGGTGGGGCTGGGGGTGGGGGTTGGGTATTGGGGGGTGGGGCTGGGGGTGGGGGTTGGGTATTGGGGGGTGGGGCTGGGGGTGGGGGTTGGGTATTGGGGGGTGGGGCTGGGGGTGGGGGTTGGGTATTGGGAAGTGGGGCTGGGTTGGGTATGGGGGGTGGGGGGGTGTGGCTGGGCTGGGCTGAGGGGGGTGGGTCTGGGGGGGTGGGGGGTTGGGTATGGTGGGTGGGGCTGGGCTGGGCTGGGCTGTGGGGGGGGGTGGGGGTGGGGCTGGGCTGTGGGGGGGTGGGGTTGGGGCTGGGCTGTGGGGGGGGTGGGGGTGGGGCTGGGCTGTGGGGGGGGTTGGGGCTGTCGGGGGGGGGTGGGGGTGGGGCTGGGCTGTGAGGGGGGGTGGGGTGGGGCTGGGCTGTGGGGGGTGGTGGGTATGGGGGGGGTGGGGCTGTCGGGGGGGGTGGGGGTGGGGCTGGGCTGTGGGGGTGGGGAGGCTGGGCTGTCGGGGGTGGTGGGTATGGGGGGGGGTGGGGCTGTGGGGGGGGGTGGGGGTGGGGCTGGGCTGTGGGGGGGGTTGGGGCTGTCGGGGGGGGTGGGGGTGGGGCTGGGCTGTGGGGGGGGTTGGGGCTGTCGGGGGGGGGTGGGGGTGGGGCTGGGCTGTGGGGGTGGGGGTGGGGCTGGGCTGTGGGGGGTGGTGGGTATGGGGGGGGTGGGGCTGTCGGGGGGGGGTGGGGGTGGGGCTGGGCTGTGGGGGTGGGGAGGCTGGGCTGTCGGGGGTGGTGGGTATGGGGGGGGGTGGGGCTGTGGGGGGGGTGGGGGTGGGGCTGGGCTGTGGGGGTGGGGGGGCTGGGCTGTCGGGGGTGGTGGGTATGGGGGGGGGTGGGGCTGTGGGGGGGGGTGGGGGTGGGGCTGGGCTGTGGGGGGGGTGGGGGTGGGCTGGGCTGAGGGGGGTGGGTCTGGGGGGGTGGGGGGTTGGGTATGGTGGGTGGGGCTGGGCTGGGCTGGGCTGTGGGGGGGGGTGGGGCTGTCGGGGGGGGTGGGGGTGGGGCTGGGCTGTTGGGTGGGTATGGGGGGGTGGGGCTGGGCTGTGGGGGGGGGGTGGGGGTGGGGCTGGGCTGTGGGGGGGGGGGTGGGGCTGTCGGGGGGGGTGGGGGTGGGGCTGGGCTGTCGGGGGTGGTGGGTATGGGGGGGGGGCTGTCGGGGGGGGTGGGGGTTGGGCTGGGCTGTGGGGGTGGGGGGGGCTGGGCTGTCGGGGGGGTGGGGTGGGGCTGGGCTGTGGGGGTGGGGTGGGGCTGGGCTGTCGGGGGGGTGGGGTGGGGCTGGGCTGTGGGGGGTGGTGGGTATGGGGGGGGTGGGGCTGTCGGGGGGGGTGGGGGTGGGGCTGGGCTGTGGGGGGGGGTGGGGGGGGCTGGGCTGTGGGGGGTGTGGGTATGGGGGGTGGGGCTGGGCTGTGGGGGGGTGGGTATGGGGGGGTGGGGGTGGGGGGTGGGGGTGGGGCCTGGGCTGTGGGGGGGTGGGGGGGGAACTGGGCTGTGGGGGGTGTGGGTATGGGGGGTGGGGCTGGGGCTGTGGGGGGGGTGTGGGTATTGGGGGGTGGGGCGGGGGGGGTGGGGGGTGGGGGGGCTGGGCTGTGGGGGGTGTGGGTATGGGGGGGTGGGGGGTGGGGCTGGGCTGTGGGGGTGGGGGGGGCTGGGGCCTGTGGGGGGGTGGGGGTGGGGCTGTGGGGGGTGGGGGGGGGGGGGGGGCTGTGGGTGGGCTGGGCTGTGGGTGGGGGGCTGGGGGGAGGTGGGGCGGGCTGTGGGGGGGGTGGGTATGGGGGGGGTGGGGGCTGTGGGGGGGGTGGAGGGGGTGGGGGGCTGGGCTGTGGGGAGGGTCGGGGGTGGGGTCTGGGCTGTGGGGGTGGGGGGGTGGGGTGGGCTGTGGGGGTGGGGTGGGCTTGGGGGGGGGGGGGGGGGGGGGGGGGGGGGGGGGGGGGGGGGGGGGGGGGTGGTGTTGGGGGGGGGGGGGGGGGGGGGGTGGGGGGGGGGGGGGGGGGGGGGGGGGGGGGGGGTGGGGGGGGCGGGGGGGGGGGGGGGGGGGGGGGGGGGGGGGGGGGGGGGGGGGGTGGTGGGGGGGGGGGGGGGGGGGGGGGGGGTGGGGGGGGGGGGGGGGGGGGGGGGGGGGGGGGGGGGGGTGGGGGGTTGGGGGGGGGGGGGGGTGGGGGTGGGGCTGTGGGGGTGGGGGGTGGGGTGTGGGGGGGGGGGGTGGGGCTGGGCTGTGGGGGGGGTGGGCTGTGGGGGGTGGTGGGTATGGGGGGGTGGGGCTGTCGGGGGGGGTGGGGGGGTGGGGCTGGGGGGTGGGGGGGTGGGGCTGGGCTGTGGGGGGTGGGGGGGGTGGGGCTGGGCTGTGGGGGGTGGGGGGGGTGGGGGTGGGGCTGTGGGGGGGGGTGGGGGTGGGGGGGGCTGGGCTGTGGGGGGGGTGGGGGTGGGGCTGGGCTGTGGGGGTGGGGGTGGGGCTGGCTGTGGGGGTGGGTATGGGGGGGGTGGGGCTGTCGGGGGGGTGGGGGTGGGGCTGGGCTGTGGGGGTGGGGGTGGGGCTGGGCTGTGGGGGGTGGTGGGTGGGGGGGGTGGGGCTGTCGGGGGGGGTGGGGGTGGGGGGGCTGGGCTGTCGGGGGGGGTGGGGGTGGGGTGGGCTGTGGGGGTGGGGGGGGGTGGGGGTGGGGCTGGGCTGTGGGGGTGGTGGGATGGGGTGGGGCTGGGCTGTGGGGGTGGGTATGGGGGGGGTGGGGCTGTCGGGGGGGGTGGGGGTGGGGCTGGGCTGTGGGGGGGGGGGCTGGGTGTCCGGACCTGCCGGGGACCGGGATGAGGATGAGGATGAGGATCAGGTGTTTCTAATCTTCATCATCCGGCCGTGTCCTGGGGACGGGCCGCCGGGCCCGACAATCCCATAAATAGAGGGACGTTGGCGGCGCCACCTTGTTGCAAAACGTCTTGATTTGGATTTTTTTTTAAGAAACTATTTTTCACCCCTTCGTGTTGGAATTTCCTTTACATTATTTTTTGGGTTGTGTGTGTGTTTGTGTTTGTGGCGAGTTCAGTGCCCAGGAAGGTGACACTATGGCTTTCTCATTGGTAAGCGGAATTGTTACAGGGACAGAGAGGGAGAGAGGGGGGTGGGGGGGGGGGGACGCGCTGGAAGCAGCTGTAACGCTGCTTTGGAAAGGGGGTGGTGGTGTTGGTTAAGAGCAAAATGCCAGGAAATTGGGGGGGCAGGAAGCAATCGGATTGAAAACCTGCCATTTTCTCCTCTAATCCACTGCAGGCATTTCGCGTGAATGATTTTTTTCCCTCCAACTTTGTGGGGCTGGACCCACAAATGTCGCAATGTTTTATCACTGGTATCTTTTTTTGTTGTTGCTTTAATTATCCCCCTCCCCTCCCCGTGGGGGCTGCTTGTCTAGTAATAAGCTGCAGTATCAGCTCCTCTATAGTAATAAGCTGCAGTATCAGCTCCTCTATCCCACCCCCCCCCCCCCCCCCCCCCCCCCCCACCTCTCTCTCTGTATCTAAGGCATTGGCAACACTGCTGGTTTCTGTGTAACTGTGTTGGAGGAGGGACTGGTAGCAAAAATCCTATTTTTTTTTAAAAAAAAGTAAATGTTCAGCCCAATCCAGTCTGCGGCTGGTGGCCGTTTGCAGCTTTTCTCTTTGTGTGTGTGTGTGTGTGTTTTATTTTTAATTTTTTAAATGTATTTTTTGCTCGGGTTTAATTTTCCAACCTGCACGTTTTTCCTGCTAAAGCCAGCAAAAAGGGGCACATTTTTCCTGTGCCTGCTGCATCTCCAGCTCGAATGCTGTCTTGTTTCACGTCGCTCGAATTTGGTGGAACCTTTATTGATTTATTTATTATTTAATGAAGAAAATGTGTTCCAGACGAAATGTACGCTTATTTCTGAATTTGGTGCAACCAAAAAGAGGGAGGGAGGGTCGAGTAATTGCTGCTTGTGCATTTTTTTTCCCCCTTAAAAAATTTGCAAATAATCTGACTTGCAACGGGTTGCAATTCACTTTGATTTTAGTGAAAGTATTTTTCTACCTCGGTGCAAGAATCTTGTTCGAATATTTCCAGGAGAGTTGAGTGGCTCAGAATTGCTTGTGTGCCTGTGTTTTTTTTTTCCCTCTCTCTCTTTCTTTCTGCATCTGTTTGAATGCAACGGAAAGGCACATCCTGCACCGTTTCCAAGGAGGGTCGACCTTTTAACGACTGTGCTACAAAGCAGAGGCTATTCGGCAGCCGGGTGCATCAGTCTGGCTGTGTGTGGTTTTTTTTGGCCCGGGACTGCACGTGGAGCGGGGGGCGGGACGCCGCGTGCAGCCCGCACATGTGCGTTTGTTTACCAGCCCACGGCGGACCAAACCAAATCGCTTGGAGGGGGAGTTGTGGAAGGGAATACAAATAGATGTTAAAATGTCTAACGTACCAGAGGCCGCAAGATCATCCGCCCCCCGTGTGTTTTCGATTATTTTTGATAGTAGGCGGAAAGGTCTTTTTTTAAAAAGAAGTTTATTGCCTCTGTGCCATCGGCACTAAATCCGTCGCCCCCCCCCTTCGGCCTGTCAGGGCGGTGAGGGGGCGTGACTCTTCGGAGGCGGCGATCTGATTGGTTGCGGTGCGGTGATTGACGGAAGAAGGGGCGAATCCGGTGGGTGGGAGCTTGTGTGTGTGGGGTTGGTTGGGGAGGGGGCAGGTGTCGGCGGGTCGCGGCTTTGCTTCAGTCGGGAGTTGGGCGGCGGACGGTAACGGAAGGCCCGGGTTAGGGGCCGTCATCGGCAGAGTTTGGGGGTTGGGGTGGGGGAGGAAAAAAACCCAAAGTAGCCTCGTCAATAACGGTAACGAGAATTAACCGGGCGGAGAGAGAGAGGGGGAAGGTGTGTGTGTGGGGAAAGCGAGTGTGTAATTTTGAGGGGAAAGGGTGTTGGGAGTGAGGGATAACGGCCCGGGACGAGAGGGGGGGGGGGGAAGATGTCGAGGGCCTGGGGTTCCTGTTGGGGCGGTGGGTGGGGGGGGGAGGAGGTATGAGATCTGCTTTCCCCCGTCCGGCAGTGACTGCGCGTGCGCGTCGCCTAGAGCCGGGGGGCCGCCGATGGCACCAATGCGCAGGCGCGCCTGCTCGGCCGGCCGCCCGCCCAGCGAGGGGGCTGAGCCCTTTTAACACCCCCCTCCCCACTCCTCATCCTCTTGCTTGTGGGCGCTTCAGCTTCCCCGAGTTGTGCAGCCTTAGCTTCGTTCCCATTATCTCCCAATGGGTGTGGGTTAACATCACATGGATGATGATGATGATGTTGTCGTCGCTGACCCAGGCCAGCATTTTACTGCCCATCCCCAGCTGCCGGTGAGCTGCCTCGTCGGAAGTGCCGCAGTCCACCTGGTCTAGGTACACTCCACCGTTCCTGTTTGGAAGGGGATTTCCAGGGATCTGACCCAGCCAGCGACAGTGGAGGGAACGGCAGGATGCCCGCAAGGAATAAAAACACAGTAAAACTTGGAAGTGTCTTGCACTGGGTCTGGTGTAATTTTTCTTTCTCCAAAGTGGAACTCCAGCACCAGTCACTTCCCCATTTTTTTTCGCTCTTTGTTTTACTGGTTTTATTCCTTCTGGGTGGTGTGTGTGACTTGCAGGTGGGGCAGCACCCCCTTGCATTTTGTCCTGGGTGGTAGAGTTTGCAGGTTTGGAAAGTCCTGCGGAAGGCATTCTCTCAGCTCAGCAGCATTTGACAGTGAGCACTAGTGGAATGTAAAAAGTTGGGTCGCAGTGCCTATAAAATTCTTTCCTCCTCCATGATTGATTTGCTAAGTAGGTGCTTGGGTTTCTCTGCAGGTTAAAGTCTGGCTTCTTTAAATATAGAAACTCTCCGACTTTTTTTACCACAGATGGATTCCTGTGTTCCATCTTTATTTGTGTATCAGACTTTTTTTTGAAGGATAATTTGTTTTGAAAATGGTTGAGTTCTTTTTTTCATTCTTGGAATGGAGTCCTGCTTCGAATTTGGCCATCGTGGTTTTCATAAAACTTGATTTTTTTTTTCTTTCAGGGTGACGAGAGTGGCCGTGGACAGGACTGCTGGAATGTGCCCCATTCTACAGAAACCCCAGCCTTGTCTACCTGCAGTAATGCTGACATCTTCCGCAGAATAAACGCCATGTTAGACAATTCTCTGGATTTCACAGGAGTCTGCACTACTCCCATCACCAAGGGCCGACGGGAGAATGTGGGAGGTAATGGGATTGATTTGATTGGTGAAATGATGGTAGAAATTTTGTGGATCAATAGTTAGCATGGGGACTCAGAAAATTTTGCAAGTGATGAAAATCGTGATCAAAATTGGGATGGATTTGATCTAGATTCCAACAGCTACTCTTTAACGTAATGGAACATCCCTAGGTGCTTCATGGGAGCATGAGTAGACAGCAAAACCTGACACTGAGCCACATAAGGTGATACAAAACTATCATATATACAAAAATAATAAAAGATTTAAATTAGTGTGGAGGGGTTCAGGGAAAGAATCCCGGAGCTTGGAATCTAAATAGCTGAAGGTACAGCCACCAGTGGTGGAATGATTTGGTTTTTATATATTTAAATCACAAAGCAAAAAGCTAGATTTGCAAAGTGCAGCGATCTGAGGTAGAGGAGATTAGAGAAGGGGAGGGACAAAGCCTTGGAGGGATGAGAATTGTGAAGTTTAAGATGCTGCTACAGGAGCTGCTGTAGATATTCTAGTGCAGTAAAAATTGCTTTCAGATGTCAAAGATGGGGGAAGGGAGAAACAACCATTCTGTCGTTTGACATTTGTTCCTCCTATAATTGACTACATCCTACTGATTGGAAGCTGTTAAATTATCAAGGCCAAAAAATATTATCACAGTTGAGATTTGGTTCCAATTCTCTTCCAACATTATATGCCACTAATTTATAAATGTTTCCCCTGGTTCAATTAGTGTCATGGAATTAAAAGGACAGTGACATGGTATAAAAGGGACAGTAGCAATGTGGATACAAAATTGTCAGGGATAGGAAACAGTAATGATTAATGGGTACTTTTCAGGCTGGAAGAATGTAGTGGAATTCCCCAGGGGTTGGTATTAAGACCCTTGCTTTTCTTGATGTATTTTAAGGATCTAGATCTTGGTTTGCAGGGGACAATTTCAAAGTTTGTGGATGACCCAAAACTTGGGAGAATTGTAAACTGAGGACGACGGTGTAGAACTTGAAGGACATTGACACATTTAGTGGAGTGGGCCGATGGGTGGATGAAGTTCAATGTGGAGAAGTGAGGTGATACACTTTGGTACAATGATCATGGAGTATACAATAAAGGATACGATTCTAATGGATGTGCAGGAGCAGAGAGACCTGGTGTATATGTACATAAGCCATTAAAGGTGGCAGGACAAGCAGAGAGCTGTTTCTAAAGCATACAGTATTCTGGCTTCATTAATAGGGTGTAGAGTACAAGAGCGGGGGGTTATGATCTTGTATAAGACACTGATTAGACCTCAGCTGGAGCATTATGTACAGTTCTGGGTGCCACACTAGGAAGGATGTGAACACATTGGAGAGGGCAGAAGAGGTTTACAAGAATGGTTCCAGGGATGAGACACTTCGCTTATGAGGAAAGATTGGGACTGTTTTCTCTTGGAGAGAAGGCTGAGGAGACTTGATAGAATTTTTCAAAATCATGAGGGGTCTGGACAGAGTAGATAAGGAGAACCTATTCCTGCTTGTAAATAAATTGAGAACCAGAGGGCACAGTTTTAATGTTTTGCAAAAGAAGCAAATGTGAGGTGAGAACTTTTTCCCTACAGCAAGTAGTTAAGGTTTGGAATGCACTGCCTGGAATTGTGGTTGAGGCAGGTTCAATAGAGGCATTCAGGTGGGCGTTGGAAGATTTTTTTTCTATTTAAATAATGTACAGGGTTAAGGAGACAGGGCATGAGATTGGCACTAAGTTAAAATGCTCAGGGCTGGTGCAGACAGTGGGCCAAGTGGTGGCCTCCTACATTCTAACGATTCTGTATGCTTGTGATGACACATTTTATGCGCTTTGCATCCACAACTAGTTTTGACCTATGCTTGAGGCTACATAGGCAAAATTGGTGGCTAGTTTATTCATGGTAAGGGTCCAAGAATGGGGATAAATATCTAGTGGTGTTGATTGGACAGTGCATTGGGAGAACTCATGGGGCCTCTACACAATCCCTGTGGATTTTTAAAATTGCTTCCTGATGCTCATCAGGTACATTAGTTGCCTCCACTTTGGGACATTTTGTGACACAATCGTTTTATTGATAAAACTTCATTGTAAAATTACTGATCTGGAAAATGTGTACACAATTTGATCTGATGAGAGAATTTGTTAAATAAATGGAAAGTTGGCAGTTGCAAGCCTGACCTGTCTGTGGCTCAATTTCAGAGGTAAAGGAAATGTCTGACTAAGCTACAGCTCACTGTGTATACCAGAGAAACATCTCATCTGTGCTTATCTGAATTCGGCATTTATCCAGCTTCAAACACTTATCTGTAACTTCAGAATTTTTTCAGTAAAACTTATCTTGTGTGGCATTGTTCATGAAAGATAAAGAATTGTTACTTGTATTAATACATATGTTCTTGTAACAGTAAAATCAACAGATTCAAAATTATTTAACTAATATATTTTGATAAATGGGTACAAATAAATTTCAGAACAAACAATGGTAAAGATTGGGAGAATGCCTTTTCTTTCACTTGGTGCAGATGAAGTTTTTGGAATAAAAACATCTTTTCCATAAAGAATTGCATCTGTGGTCTTACAAAATGAGCCAATTCTGGTTGATTTAAAGGCTGGTTAATGAAGTAATGGAAGTTTGTGTGTCACAATCCGTGTAGAGACTGATAACTTTTGTAATATTCCCAAACGGTTAACAAAGTAATTGAAGAACAAGATATCACATTGCAAGACTTACTGTAACAAACTAAAATTGAAATCAAACATTAATGAATGGCAGTTGATGCATCAAATTAAGGTGGCACATTAATATAATCAATGTCTTAAAACCCTTTTTGCTGTGCAATGCACTTCTGGCAGATAACATTACAAGAACAAATTCAATGTTACTCCTGGATTTCAAACTTCCAGTGTCTTTCAAAAGTTCCACTCATCATGTCTTCCAGATCCAACACCCACTGGCAAGGCCCATCTCCATGACTCCTGTCTCTGTTCCCTTTTGTTTCAAACAAAAAAAACAAGCTCTTAAAGCATCCTGATTCTACAGCAGTAGATGTGCTGTTCCTCCACAACTGTAATTGTTTTGAGTATTTCCCTCTCACAAGGCAGCTGTCCTCTTGTAAAGGTGTGAAAACTTGCTTGATTTCAGTAGGTTTCTGTTTGAGTTTTAACCAGATCCCCACAGACTGAACAATCTGGATTGCTTCTGGAATTTCTAATTAACCTTGTGTTAAATGAGACATTTCAAAACTTGTAAAATCCAGCAAGTAATTACCTTCTGCAAATGGTTTTGCTGGAAGATTATGCTTTTATGCAAATAAGGGAAGTGTGGGGACTGCTGGTTCTCTGCTAAAATGTGCAGTGTCACATCAGTTTTTCAGCAGTCAGTTGTGGATTTCACTAATTGAAGGATTAGGCATTGACCCAACCTTTTTTAGATGGGAATGTTCTCTGGTAATGAATTGATGATTTGTTTGAAGGCTGCTCACATTGCCTGTTTCTGCAAATAGCAATATATAAAAAACTGAAAACAGGCCATTTGACCCAACTGATTGATGCTGGTGTTTTTGCTTGATATGAGCCTCATTCCACCCCTGCTCATCTTGCCCTATCGGCATAACCTGCTGTCACTTTCTTTATCTGGCTTCCCCTTAAACACATCTATTGCTCATGGTAGAAATGTTGCTTTTATCAGAGCAAAGCGTTATTCTTAGACTCACCGTAAAGTTAATCACTGGCCTGTAGCTTGCAAAATTTTCTTCAAATTTGAGTTATAGGCACAGTTCAACATGCAAGAACTGAGCCCAGCCCTGTACAACAAGCACTTCCCATGTCCACATTTTGATACTGGTACAGTGGGCTAGTCTTGACTGAATTTACTTAGTTGTTGACGTTTTTTTTTCAAACAATTGAATTGCAAGTCCAAATAATTATGAAAGGGAAATTGTGGCTCAAAAGGGGCTAGCAATAAAATTTACTCCCGTATGTAAGTGGCAACTGCTTACCCCTGTAGCAGAACTTCACTATCTAACTTTATTGGTTTATCATTGCACCTGTAATGACCAGTGAGGATATGCACAATTGTGGTTAGACTTTCTCCGATTAAAATTATTGGATATTACAATCCATTTATTGTCATTCAACTACTGTTCATGGTGAACTTCATGGAAATGTGTATTATAAGGTAAATCATTGGCATCCTTTTTTTGGATTCGTAAAGCTGCCAGTGACTTTTCCAGCACAGGGCTTGGTTAGTAGGCTGCAGAGGTTCGTAATGCCACAACACTTATGAATTGACAATCTGAAATGTGGGATATTTTAGAATGTTTTTGGTCTGCCAGATGGGTATTGATGAATTTGACTGATAGCTTGAAAGATGATTTAGAATTGGAGAGCAGCTATTCTGGGCTTGATTGAAGAAATGCAGCTGAGAGCTTCTAAACCTAGACATTTGGTGTCATCCAATAACTCGACTGGATTAAACCAATCCAAATGAATTGGTCTTGTAGGAACTGGGTAAGATATTTGACCAAAATCTGTTAACTGAAATTGCCAGTGGGTTAAATAGGAGATTGGTGAAATCTTTTCACGTGGCAACGAGGTTTTTTCCTTTTTGTAGCTGATATATCAGCAGTTGGACATAGTGTCTTGTATCTCTTTGGCTAGTGTATGGAAAGCAGACTAGTTTGTGTATCTAATTTTTAAACCTAAATAGATAGAAACTACATAATGGAGATTCCTTTTGAAAAGAGAGGCATATGAATTAGGCCACTTGATGCCTTGAGCTGGCTCTGCCTTTCAGTAAGATCATGACTGATCTGTAACCTCAACTCTACATTCCCACCTACCCCTGAACCTCTAACCCCCCCCCTTGCTTATTTAGCTCTGCCTTAAAAAATATTCAAAGATTCTGCTTCCACCATCTTAAGGAACAGAGTTTCAAAGACTCCTGACCCTCAAATTTCTCCTTATCTGTTTTAAATGGGCAACCCCTTTGTTTGTAAACGGAATCCTAATCCTATATTATCTCAGGAGGAAACATCCTCTCCACTTTGGCACTGTCAAAACCCCTTGGGATCTTATGTTTCAGTCAAGTTAACTCTTACACTTCTAAACTCTAACAGATACAAGCCCAGCCTGTCCAACCTTTGCTCATAAGACAATGCTCCCATTCCAGATATTAGTCTGGTAAACCTTCCCTGAGCTGCTTTCAATACATATACATCCTTGAATAAGGAGGCCAATACTGTACACGCTACACCAGATGTGGTCTCACCAATGCCCTATAACTGAAACATAACCTCTTATTTGTATTCAATTCCCCTTTTTCATAAATGCTAACTTACCTTATTACTTGCTGTATCTGCATACTAACCTTTTGTGATCCATGTATTAGGACACCCAGATCCCTTGGAGTCAACCCTGCAGCATATCACAATGTAGATGATATGCCAAAGTGGACAGTTTCACATTTTCCCACATTATACTCAATTTGCCAGATCTTTTGCCCACTAACATAACCCAACCTATCTAATAAGCCTTTGCAGCCTTGTTGTCTTCAACTTACTTTCCTACCTATCTTTGTCATTAGCAAATTTAGCAACTATACCTTAGTTTGTCCATCTAAGTGATTTGAGTTGAGGCCTCAGTGCTGATCCTTGTGGCATACCACTCAAAACATGTTGCCAACCAGAAAATTACCCATTTATGCCTATTTCATGTTAGATAGCTGATCTTCTATCCATGCCAATGTTGCCCTTTACACCATGAGCTTTTATCTTCCACAATAATCTTGTGGTACCTTATCAAATACCTTCTGGAAATCTAAATACAGTACATCCACTAGCTCCCCTTTATCTACAGCACCTGTTGCTAGTTCAGAGAACTCCAATAAATGGATTTAACACAGTTCTTATTTCATGCAACCATGTTGGCTCCACTGGATCGCCTTTGAATTTATCTAAGTGTTCTGCTCTAACATCTTTAATACTATGACAAATGCTTAACTGGCCTGTAGTTTCCTGCTTTGTCTCCCTTTCTTATTTGAATAAAGGAGTTACATTTGCCATTTTCCAACCTGATGGGACCTTCCCCAAGTCTAGGGAATTCTGGAAAATTAAAACCAATGCATCAACTATCTTGCTAGCCAAGTGTGAAGTCCGTCGGGACCTGGGAACTTGTCAAGCCTGCAGCTCCAACAATTTGCTCAGTACCACTTCCCTGGTGATTGTACTTAGTTTCTCCCTCTTGCCACTTGATTCCCAACTGTGTCTGGGATGTTGCTTCTGTGCTCTATAGGGAAGTCTGATGCAAAATAGCAGTTTAATTCAGCTTCCATCTGATTTGTTTGTCAACCTTTGTTTTTTTTTTATTCTGTCCAATCTTCTGACTTGACTGGGGTGGCAGCAGTGGTGGGAAGTGAGCTATTGTGTACTTTCATACAAATCTATCATCGTGCCTCCTGTCAAGGTAATATCTGCACGTGTGCTGTCTAGGAAACTGGGTCAACCTGAAACTGGCAATGGGAGTATTTTTGCACTGAGTGGCGCATGCAGTTATGTATTGATCCTGGAACTTCTGACATGCTGCTGTAACTTCTTCAGCAGCAGTGTAATGAAGACCCAGTGGAGCCTGGGGGAATTTAAAACCATCCTCTTTCCATAGTTGATCAAGGTTCATGCAAGTTCATGCATTTGGATAGCTGAGTAACCTGCATTTGAATGCAAGGGACCAATGTTTATGGCATCTGGGCTCTACACCCTCTTCAGCTCCATTGGTTATACTGAATGTTTATAGTATTATGGTATTCAGATTGACTGCTGTCACTGGGGCTGAACATGCTATTGTCTGTGTTTTTAAAATGACATCAAGACCTGTGTAGGTCCTAGAATAAAATGGCTGAAATGCCACGAACTAGCAATTATTTGAGATGAAGTGTAACTAGCCACTGACAACTTCTCAAAATTTAGTTTGGTGACTTCAAATGATGTCTGTAGCAAAAATTGAGTTTGAAGTGAGAATTATTGCTACTGATTAGTGGTGTGACCAAGTGGTGTAACTTTGGTGCAATTTTAAAACTTGCTACATGATTTCAAAAGTTGTTCCTGTTTGTTTTCAAGGTGAAGTATATTGGTGCTATTGTCAGCACAATACACTTCCAAGTCGGGTTTATCTGCAACTGCTCCACCACCCCAGCAATCCATGTTGTACCAGAGTCACTTTCAGAATAGTCTTTTAAAATCTTAATGTGAAGGAACAGTATATCCTCATTTAGCTTTTGAGGGGGAAATCAAAAGTACGAGGATTACATTCCTCCTAATTGTGGGGTGTACTGGGGACCTTTAAATTGTCAGCTGCTCTTAACCAAGGGTCCAGCAAGAAAAAAATAAGCATTTTCATGTTCAAGGGTTCCCAACCTTGCACTGTTGGGTTTATTTTTATCTGCTTCTTTGTTCTCACTTGTGGAAACGTTCTTTACTGGACTTGTATGTCGATTAAGCTTGACAGATTCCAGCTTTCAAAACACGTGTTCTTCAGATTTGCCTGCTTTGCAGTTAATTCAAGTGGCCCTGTAACTCCACAAGTGCTGTCTTTCCATGTTAAATTATGTCTGCATTTGTTCAAAATGTCCCACTGCTAATTGTTTCTTTAATGTGCTGAAAATCTGATTAGTACACCCCTTTCAATTCATTCTTCCCTGGAGAAGACTCATTGGATGTGAAAAGGAAAATGTTTGAACTAGATTGCGACAAGCAGAGCCTGGTGCTCTTTAGTTCCTTCAGCCTGTACAAGGTGTGTATTGGATAAATCCAGTTATAATAACATGACAATTTCTAAAGAGCTGGAATGGATACCAGTTGTAGAAAAGGGAGGGTGGAACTGTTTGGGAAGTAATCTTTGACCAGGTAGCTGAGCTCTTCGAGTGCAGTGACCAGCTTGATTAACTAGTTGGATCAGTTGTCTGGCTATTCTGTATGACTTGCTTAAGACAATGCTTGAAGCAATTGGTTGAAATGCTGACTATGGATCTGATTTTAAAATGGCTACAAATTCTTGTCAAACCCATTTACTTGCAGCTGTTGTGTTTTGGAAGGCACCAGACTCTTCCATTGGTCAGCCTGGCAAAATATCAGGTTCATCTAGAGTACCATCCTGCCAACAATTTGGCTATGGTTACCTTTATTCAGGAATCAGTTGTATTGCTATGATCTCAGCTGATAATACTGGGCGAGTCAGATCCCAGAGTGGAACCAGGCTTGATAGATCCTAGCTTTTTCAAGAAACCATGGTGTAAAGTTTTTGAAAAACCCACAGGAGTTAACAGATGAACTCTTAAACATAAAGAATAAAACATTTTTAAAACAATACAACCACAAGAAAGTTATACCAATTTGCACCATTCCTTTTAACCCAGCAATACCCTTACAGACGTAACCCCAGTGAAGATCTACGAAAGCTTCTTGCTTGGGCTAGCCCAGTTGCAAACAGTTTTTACTTATAGATTTCTGAGCATTCACTAGATGCTTTCCCCAGCTGGGATCTCCCTTGACACCCAAAACTGCACTCTAAACTCAACACATGAGCTTCCTAAACTCTGTCTCCAACAGCTTTATAGTATTCCTTATCAGAGCTTGGAACTCCTGTCTTCCCTCTGGCATACACGTTCACTACTTTTCTGTCTTTACCTGTTGCTGGACCCTTGACACTAGGCTTTTTTTAACTTTAGTGATTTTGGGGGGGAAAAACAAAGTACTAACCCCTTTGTAACCCATCTCATCGTTTCAAGGGTTGTAAAACCTCATTAAAAATGACATGTATACAAACAAATCCAGAAAACCTGACCTTTTGTGCTAAGAGGCCCTCCAGACATCCTGGCACCAAGCTCTCAATTTCAGTTTCATTGTGTTTTTATGGTCCACCTTATTTAACATAAATACAAAGTAAACTTTGTTCGTAACCTTTCAAGCAGGAAAAATGAAAAGGCATCTTTTAAGAGGTATTTTCATTTTCTATTACAATAATCTCCTTTTGCCACTCTCTAGTTTACTTACGCTGCTGGAGTAAGATCTGTCTATTTACATTGTGTAGAAAGATTTTTTCCATTTTAAAATCATTTACATCAGTCCATTCTGATCACTATCTCTTCCTCCATATTTGCTCTTGATAAAGCATCTGCTAGGATATTGCCCCTTCCCACTACCATGAATGATTTAAATGGTTGTAGCATTAAACTCCAATGAAATATTCTGATTCTTGGTGTGAAGCTTTTAAAAAGGTAAGAGGATTATGGTCTATATAAATAACCATCTCTGCAGAGTATTTGGATATGTAGAATGCAATGTTGTAGAGCCAACACCAAACTCAAACTCAACAGCAGAGAGAGGAACTTTCTGCTGGCAAGAACTTAACATTCTAGAAAAGTAACCGACTGGCCATTTAATCCCCGTCTCGTCATCCTGTAATAAAATTGCAGCAACACCCAGTCAACAGCCAGTTTAAATGGCTTGGCATAATTCTGTGCTGCTCAAACTAGTGTGACAGTCAGTACAGCTTTCAAGCTGTCCATTCAAATTTCTTGCCTTTCTTTTAACAAGCTTGTCAGGGGAGCCGCTGAAATTTTGAATGAACTTCTGATAGAATCCGTATACCACAAAATCTCTTGTTTTGTCTTAGGTACTAGAAAATCCAAGAGAGCCCTTATTAATCTTTGATTCTCTGGGTGCTGCTTAGCCCTGCCCCACAGTGTGGCGCATAATTTAGTGTCACTTTGGCAAATACACTTTTTGCCAAGTTTGACCAAATTGGCTCTTTGTAACTGATCAGATAATTTGTTGATTGTATGTATGATTCAAGTGTTGTAAGTATTCTTCTCAGGTTTGGCTGAAAACAACTAAATCATTAATATATCCCACACAGTTGCATAATCCTTCAATGACCTTTGTTCGTTAATCTCTCAAAAGTTGCTGGTGCATTTTTCATTCTGAAGTCCATTCGGAGTTATGAGAGCTGAATCTCTCTTCCTGTATCAATTATTGGAACTTTCCAATATCCCTTCAATAAATCTATTTGTAACGAGCATTGCCTGTCTAATCTTCTCCATACAGTTATCTAATTGTGGAATCAGCTGTGAATCCACCTTTGTTACTACATTAGCTTTGTGATAATGTACACATCAACTGAGACCCAGCTGGTTTTGGTACTATTACAATAAGTGAGTTCCAGTTACTTTGACGCAGTTCAATACTGTCCATTTTCCATCATGAATTTGATCTCTTCTCTCACTTGGGCTAACTTCCCTGGAGTGAGTCTGTAAGGATGTTGCTTTATGGGTAATGCATCCCCTACATTAATATCATGTATGGCTAAAAGACATTTTCCCTGGCCTATTTGCATGAATTGATTCTAGTTTGTAACAGCTTTTGTAAGTCACCAACAATTTTCTGGAAGATAACTTAATATTAAACCTAAATTTTAAACACCTCTGATCTGATTAGTGGAGGGTCAACTTTAAAATTTTTGACTTCTGATTCCTTCAAGTGTTCTGATTTTTATTTCACTCCCTGATCTTCGATCACTGAAGACACTCCTATCCTGACCATCCTCCCTGTCATAATATTGCTTCAACATATTTTGACACAGGCTGTTTGAGGCTCTCAACTCTGAATCGGCCTGTTGCATTAGTACTTATGAGCTAAACATGTCAGCCCCATTCTTTTTACATTCCTCCTTTTGCTTCGGAGGTAGTGTCAGGTAACTGAATTTCTAATCTCCCTTATTTTGTATCGATTCTTCTGATCTAATTTTAAGGGCATGACGTCTAGTCACGATAGACCAGTAAACAATCCAGGATGTTCCTCCTGTAGCATCAGTTTCTTTCACTTCCACTGGTTGTTCTGACACCCTTGGTGAGGCTAATATTTTTGAGCCAGCCAGAACATTCCTGAAGATGAAATCAATTCCTGCTATAGAGATTTTATGCACTACTCTAACTGCAACCTCTTCCTTTTACTACATCTCTCTTTTTAATCCAGCTATATAGTGGAACCAGCTATGTGGATACCTCCAATTGTTTTCCTTCATTAGCCCCAATTGTATCAGTCAGTATCAGTGGCTGACTTGCCCCAGTGTCTCTATCTTCATTGGTTTGTCTCCTTTCTTAGAATAAGGGAATACCTCTCCTCTAAACACAATCTTTAAACATTGCTCTAATTGTTCTTCCAAATTTACTTAACTATTGAGGAATTGTCCGTACCTCCTTGGTTGATTCTAAGCCTTCACTGTGCACCTGCACTGTGACTACTGTTTTGTTACTTGTCTCCTTCCCCAAGTTAGTTTTTCCAAGGTTATTTAGACATCCCTATCAACTGCATTAGGCCTCCCAATTAATTTCCAGCAATTAGCTTGATGTGCAATTTTATTGCATTTAAAGCCTACTGATTTCTTTTACATCACTTTTAAATTCTAGCTGCTTTGGCGTCCTTCTGTCTGTTCCCAGTCTAGGACCTTCTCCATCACGGATTTTCTATTCCTCTAGTTTCCCTGTGGATTCCCATTTGACCATTTCCCCACATGTCTATCATGAGTATCAGCCAAAACTGTCACTTCTTGGATCTGTGATACTTGATGCTTGTCTGGAATGCTATTTTGGAATTATTCCATAGTTGTAATTTCAATAATTTTCTTGTTTTTCCAATTTCAGTGATTTATACCACTGACCCCCACAGCATTTTTTTTTCTCTTGCAAATTCTACAAGCCTGATTAGGTTTCTTTCTTATGGTCCTAAACTTTAATTGATGACCTTCAGGAACAAGCTCATAAGCATAGAGTATTACCCTTTTAACCACGTAGTCTGCAGATTACTAGTCTTAACAGACTAGTGTACGCATTCCTAGCTATACTGGACACTCAACATTAAGGTCCAAACATCTTTTGGCCACTTCAACATCATGGCTATCTTTTCAAATAAATTTCATTTAGTGCCTAAATTTACAGAGGGTAAGAGTTTTCAATCAAATCAGACTCCTCTGTGGATTTAGAATCATCCTCCCAGCTATTATCTCTGTTCCTTTTATTTTAAGCTTTACTTTAGTCAGGTCTTTTGTCTGATTGATTTCTTTCTTACTTTGAAGCTCAAGCTTTTGCATTTCCATTTTTTTCTTTTGCTACTTCAGGCTTTTGCTTTTCTCTCTTTCGATCTCCAGCTGCTTCGTTTGCAACTGAATCTTGGCTAACTCTAGCTGTGAATCACCGATTTCGGGTTTCTCTCCTTTTAATTCTAAATACTGGGTAATTATTTTAATATCATGCTTACAAAATCATGCTTTTTATTTCTGCCTTCAACTTATCTGCAAACTCTGAAATCCTTGAATAAGGCTATGCTAACATCCACTATTACATTTTCTACTCCCAGAAAAGTCATAGTAACAATCAAAGCTATTTTTGAGTTCCAACCAATGTAATATACTTATCAGCAAATCCTGTTCCTGTGCCAGTACCTCCACATGCTTGTTTCTTTAAGGATTCACAGATCCCACTGAACATCAAGGATTTTTGATCTTGTATGAGCCCCTGCTTTGTTACAATCCCAGTTGATAATACTGGAAAAGTCAGATCCTAGCTTGGCTTGATAAATCCTAACTTTTTTTTCAAAACTAGAGGAAAGTTACTGAACAAATTCACAAGTTTACTGTTTAATTTTTAACATGTTTAATGTATTTTTAAACAAGGAAAAATGAACTCTAGTACACCCAACAAAGATGGGAAAGATCTCAATACAAGCACAAAATGATTCAAACTTGCACCATTCCTTTTATCCAGGCAATACCCTTAGAGAGACACAACCCCAGTCAAGATTTACCACTATCTTTAACACCAAGGCTTCTTGCTTGGGCTAGCCCAGTTGCAAATGGTTTTTTTCTGGTGGATTTCTAAGCATTCACTAGATGCTTTTTCCCCAGCTGGTGTACTTCTTGAGCTGCCCAAAACCACACACTAAGTTCATTATTACTTCAACTGAAGAGCAAACACATGAATTCCCTAAACTTAGCCCCCAGCAGTTTTGCAGTATTTCATATCAGAGCATGAAATTCCTGTCTTCCCTTTGGCATACGTATTCACTACTTCTGTCTTTACCTGTGTCTGTGTTACTAGGCAATAGCATTGTTTTTGTTTAACTTGGATGATTTTTGCAGGGAATAAACAAACTACTAACCCCTTTGGAACCCATCTCCTCACTTCAAGGGTTGTAAAACCTCATTAAAATGCATGTATACAAAGCAGTCCAGAAAACCTGTCTTTTTTGCTAGGAGGCTTGCTGGACTCCCCAGCACCAATCACTTGAACTAAATTAAACTGAAATTATGTTCCACCTTTCTTTACTCTAACAGCAAGTTTAATTTATATTTGTGTTATGTATAACTGAGCCACTGCTGTCGCTCGATGTAAAACAACATTAAACCAGTGCAGGTTCTGCAGCACTAATGGCAAATTGAGTCTCTTTGTGGATGATATGATTTTGTAATGTGTATGGTATGAATGGGATAGTGTTGCACATTAGAAAATGGCATGAAGTGCGTTGTCTTTTTCTATTCTGTTCCATGCGGTTACATTAAATGCAGCATTATAATCAAATTAAGAATTATTAGAGCAGAGACAAACTTGCTAATGGTATAAATATTTAGGTTGCATAAGGGCTGCAGAATTGTTTTGCTATTTGATCATGTAAGATTGCCAACAATTCATAGTAGGCACAATCTTCTCTATATAGAGATTGAACTGAAACTCTCTATTGAAGAAAACTGGCAGCATATGCTTCCTCGAATTAAAATAAATGAAGCTTTCATGTCTCAAGTTGCTTCATAGTTGCTAACGAAGTATAGAACAAGGTTCGTTAAATAGCAAGATATGATTAACCAAATTTGTCCTTTGGTTAAGGGCTAAATGTTGGCTAGGGCACTGAAGAAAATATCCTGCTCTTCAACTAGTGCCATGGGCTCTTGCTTCCATCTGGACCAGTTTGTGGTAGCTTGGTTTAGTGTCTCATCTGAAAGACAATGCCTCCAACAGTGAGGTACTACTGCCTTAGTCTAGTTTTTAATGGACATGTGTGGCTTGAAACTACAACCTGACTTGAGGGAGAGTCTACAACTCAGCCAAGGTTGACACCTGTCGATCAAGTTCATAAACTGGGGCATCCAGTGCACAGTATCTCTTGTAGCTGTTTGATGCCTTCAAGACACCTTCCATGTTTGCCAAAGCTTTGACCAAGTATACAAGGGACTTTCCTAGGATACAGTTTCTGGATTCTGGCTACCTATAAGTGACCTTATTTGTGTCCAAGTAGACAGCTGAATTTGAAAGGCATCTATTTACCCTGTATATTGATTAGTTTTAAATATGCACAATGGTGAGAGCTTTGCCTTCCAGTGCAGATGGCATTCCATGGGTACCGAAGCTGTCCAGTTGAGGATTTGCAAAGCAAACTGAAGGGATCAGATGCCAAATTTTGTATTACTTTGGCACTTCTTGCAAGGTGCATTGCCATATTTGCTGATGACACAGGTAGGAAAGTAAGTTGTGAAGAGGACAGGAGGAGGCTACAAATGATATAGATAGGTTAAGTGGGTAGGCAAAGTTCTGGCAGATGGAAAATGGGAAAATGTGAAACTGTCCATTTTGGCAGGAAGAATAAAAGAGAAACATAGTAACTAAATGGTGAGAGATTGCAGAGCTCTGAAATCAGAGGGATCTGGGTGTTCAAGTGCATGAACCACGAGGCTAGTAAGCAAGGACAGTAAATAATTAGAAAAGCTAATAGAGTGTTAAATTATTGCGAGGAGAATTGAATACAAAAAGTGAGGTTTATGCTTCAGTTATACAGAGCATTAATGGGACCACATCTTGAATGCTGTGTACAGTATTGGTCTTATTTAAGGAAGGATGTAAATGCATTGGAAGCAGTTCAGAGAAGGTTTACTAGACTAATACCTGGACTGGATAGGTTGTCTTGAGGAAAGGCTGGACAGACTAGGCTTATGTACTGGAGTTTAGAAGAGTAAGAGGTGACTTGATTGAAACAAGATCCTGAAGGGTCTTGACAGGGTGGATGTGGAGAGGATGTTCCCTCTTGCAGGACAATCTAGAACTAGGGGTCACTATTTAAAAATAAGGTGTTCACCCATTTAAAAATGGATGAGGAAATTTTTTCACTGAGGGTTGACTTTGGAACTCACTGAAAAGGCAGTGGAAGCAGAGTCGAGTATATTTTTAAGGCAGAGGTGGATACCTTCTTGGTAAGGGGTGGGGTGATAGGTTATTGGGGGTAGGTGGGAGGCAGATTTCAGGTTGTCAGATCAGCCATGATCTTGAATGGCAGAGCAGGATTGGGGCTGATTGGCCTACTCCTGCCCTTTGTTCAATTACTCGTAAAGTGAATTGAACATTGTGCTCTTAAAACCAGTAGGACTTACTACAACAGAAGCAAAATATTGTGGATCTACAGTAAAGCAGTAACATTTCAAGACTGACCATTTTCATAATCTTGGTGTTCTGAATCCAGCACCAGTTAATAAAGGTGAATGAGAGAAATCTAGTTGTTAACTTTACATTTAGGAACTCTAGTTCACTAATTTACAAACTCCATCTAGCTGACTTTTCTGATCTGAATTTAATCAGTTATTCAGTTGCAACATTGTGCACATAATGAGTAGACTCTCCTATAAATGGATGTATTTGGTTCTTTTTCAGCTAGGCCATAATTAATCAAGTGGATTGCACTCTGCTATTTTTTTTAAACTAAAGTCAGTCAGTGTGCAAAATTGGAATTGATCAAATGTTCAGACAAACTAGATTTTTCTTATTCACCTCTATATTAACTGATGCTGGATTCAGAATGCCAAAGTTCTTATGAACATTAAGTTGCAATATCTTTTCTTTGGATGTGGCTTGTTTTTACATGGAAGTTACTTGGAAGTGGTGGGGGGTGGGCAGAAGCTAATTGTGTAAATATCAATTGAATTGATAATTATTCAAACAAGTAAAATATTTTCACTTGTAGATCAGTGATTCATTTTTTTATTTGGCATATTGGCTGAGCATAGGACAAGCCCATTGTCATAATTATTTGCTAAAGTAGTGCTGTGATCCCTATAGAGACCATTCATGTGCTAAAAGAAATTTAAATGTGTTTATTTAATGAATGGAGCCACAAGATTCTAACAGTTCTTAACATTTTACTATAAAAGGTTCAGTAAACACTATCTTAGGTGAGTGCACTGGCATACCCTATGATGCATAATAAAGCACAATCACATAGACTAAACTTCTCAACTGAGTGTCCTTTCTTATGACTCCTTCCCCCACCCCCCATACACAGCCTTGGCAATTTATCAGGTTGTTGAAGGTGATCAGCTTTTCCCCAACTCCCATATAAAGTCTGAGACTCTAGCTCAAGCCTGAACTTGACGTGCAATTCCTGCACTGAGAAACGCTCTGGGTTTCTAATAGCTCTTGGCAATTTTTTTACATTTGCCTTCTGAACTTGGGGCTTGCACACAATCTTGGCTGCTTTCAGCAACAAGCCCAAAACTTTCTGGCTTCTCCAAGCTGAACTGCTTTGAGCAAAACACAGATTAAATCCCCACACGAGCAATTCCCTGCAATGGATCTCCCACAGCAATGTGGCATACCTGGGTTGTTCCAAACAAATTTACATAACACCTAGCTTCAAAGCCAAACCTTTGATTCTGAGACCCGCATGAATAATTTAAGTTTCTAATGAAGCCAGGACAACTCTCCTCAGACTTGCTGTCTGCAGTTCCCCCATGCTTTTTTTAATGGGTTTACCCTTGTAACTCTGACCTTGTCAGCACACACAGGACCTTTTTTTATTGAGTAAATACCTGGGGTGGTCTGGCAACTTCTGACCTCCAGTGGATGAATTACCTTTCATTTAATTCCCCAAAATTCAATTATCTCAAATATTAACATAAGCCATGATTGACAGTGCTTCCATACCAACCAATTTGTTTAATTTGTAAGTTTGAGGGATAGAGCTTGGTTGGGGCTAAATGTGATTCAAATTTTCAAAGGGATGAGGACAATCCTAAGATTGAAAGCCTCTTGAGCACATAATGGAATTTTACATTTTTTTTGATTACCAGGTCACTTATTGAGAATTAATAACTTTCACAGTTTGTGTTGCAGAGGATAAAAATTTACTTGTAGCATCCCTCCACTCAGGTCTCTGTGGCATATCTTTTCTAATCCTTTACTGCAAGAGGAATTGCTTATAAAAGTAGGGAGGTTATGCTTCAGTTGTACAGGACACCAAGACCACACCTGGGGTACTGTGTACAGTATTGATCTACTTCTTTGAGGATGGATGTAAATGTGTTGGAAGCAGTTCAGAGGAGGTTTACTAGACTAATCAGGTGTGGGCAGGTTTTCTTCTGAGGAAAGGTTGGACAAGCTAGGTATAAAAGCAAAAAAACTGCGGATGCTGGGAATGCCAGACCTGAGTTTTTCCAGGTATTTCTGATTCTGTTTTTGTTTTGGACAAGCTAGGCATGTATCCATTGGAGTTTAGAGTTTGATCGAAACATACAAGATCCTGAGAGGTCTTGACACAGTGGATGTGAAGAGGATGTTGTGGGAGAATTTAGAACTAGGGGTTACCCATTTGAGATGGATGAGAAATATTTTCTCTTGGGTGGTAGTGAGTCTTTGAAGTTCTCTTGCTCAAGGCAGTAGAAGCACAATCTTTGAATATTTTTAAAGCAGAGGAAGATTCTTAAGGGGGTGAAAGTTATCTGGGTTAGGCAGGAGGGTACAGTCAGATCAACCATGAACTTATTGAATGGCAGAGCAAGCTTGGTGTTGAGTGGCCTGCTCCTAGCTCCTATGTTTGCGTTAATCATGCCAGTTATTACTACAAGCATGAATAGTATTCCTTTTATTTTGAGCCACTTCTTGATACCTCAGTCATGGTACATAATTGGCTGCACCAGCTCATTGGCTTGATCATTTGACTTTTTTGATAAATGCTCAGATTTCAAAGTAATGCCATGTACTTCTCAACACTTCAGTCTTCTTAAAAGATGAACCATTAAACTATGCTTATTATACATGCCATTGCATAATGAAGATTTTGTGCTTGAGCAACAGGTTGCTATTGATTGCTGCAGCACCACAGCCTTAAACTAGCCAGTGATCATCTTAGGACCAGCTCCCAGTAGAAGCATCTTTTGTCTATTCTTAATCTTGTCCACGTCCATTCCTAGTCTCTTCCAAGTGATGCCAAGATTTGGTACACATTTAACTAGTGGTTGATTATACCTGAGTGTCTTCATGCTTTTCTGGTTCTTGACATACCATATGCTTACTAATCAAGACTAACCAACAAATATTCACTGATCTGCATTTACATTGTCTAAGATTTGCTAACTTTCCAGTTACTATTTTTTGAATAAAACTAGCACATGCAATGACAATGCATCAGCGCTTATAGACTTTTTTTGTGGTCTTCATTTGGAGCAGTATCAATGCCAAACAAAAAACTTGAAATTAATAACTCAGCAATGTTTAAATTTAGTTTAATTTTGTATTCCAGCTGCCAGTTTTAATTTAAAGGCTTTTTCCATTTTTAATCCCTTTTTAGGTCTGTGGAGCCCAAGAAAACTTGTTAAACAATTGTTCAACTGTGTTTTACCTCATCCAGTCTTCACTTTTGACATCTGCCTCTCCATCTTAGCGCAAGCTTGAATGTAGCCTTTCTTTAGGAAAGAACTTGCCTAAGTTTTCAATTTGCCACCTTTATCTTGTACTTAGAATCTTCCACTACCTGAATGTCTTAAAATGGCTACTGCAAATGATCTACTTTACAGTCGCTGCAATGTAGGGGAACTGTCAACCAGCTATGTGCACATCATAGCCCTACGAATGGCCATGATGTAAATAATGAGATCATCACCCTTTTCTACAAGGTCTTTCACATGCCTTAGCTTCTGGTTGGCTGGGCATCTTGGTTCCAGAAATAAAATTGATCTTGCTGCAGTTGGTAACCAAGTTAATATCCCATCTTTCATTGTGGCTTTTGTCTGAACTTTTTGTAAGTTTGTTTTTCTCAATCTATTGCATGATGTTCAAGCTGCCACTCTTCAAATGAATTTTCTATTTCAATCTGCACCATTTTTGCCCTGTCATTAACCTGCTCTATTCTGAAGTTTTTTCCACGCTTTATTTCTTGAAGGCTGTGACTCTTAGGCTATATATAATCTAGAATTTTCCTGCCCTTAGCTTGTGGCAAGTATTTTCATTCATAACCAATTCCACTTGCAGTTCTTTTGAACTGTTTCTGTTCCTGCTATCCTGCATTTGTTCACAAGTCAGGACATCCTTATGCAGAACAACAAGGGAATGATATGTAGGCAGCGTGCAAAAGGCTTGAGTATGAACTGTGAAACTGAGGCTCGGGGGAAAGAACTGATCAGATAAGTTGGTAAGCCCAACATTGCAGCTTCTATTGATTTCTTGTGCACTAGAGGACCTTGGGCTGACCAGAAACACCAGATAAAATGTCCCACTTCCAAGATTGGTGAGGAATCCAAGTTGAGCTTGTGAAGTGAAAGCATCGTTTGGGTTAAAATTACAGCATTTAAGATGGTTTGGGGACCAAATTCTAGGGGGTTGAAAGAATGAAAGTGATTTGACAAATTTGATTGCACAGTGGTGTCCCTGACTGTTCACTAGGCTATCTGCATTCTGTTAATAGTTTAATTTGTCTAAATCTGGTTTGTATTTGGAAAATCATTTTGGAAATGACATTTTCCAAGACCAAATTGATTCTTGTGAATCTTTCTCCGATATACTGAGTTATTACTGGACTAACAATCCTGGATACGTGAATTCACATTCCATCACAGTAATTGGGGATTTTTAAAATCTGGAATAAAAAAAACTAGCGATAATGGCAACTGTTAACTACCGGATTGTTGTCAAAACCCATCAGGATTGGCCCCATCCTTCTAGGAAGGAAATCTGCTGTCTTTACCCTGGCCTATGTTGTGCTGTTGTTCTGCTCTGTAGCCGCAATGTGGCTGAGTTTTAATTGCCCTCTGGAATGGTCTAGCAGTTGTCAAGGTGGTTCACCGCAATCTAGGGCAACTAGGGATGCCAGCAATAGCTACATCCCACCAATTAGTTTAATAAAAAAAAATTCCTAGGTGGTCTTCAGTAACTTACTGGTTAGTGTCTGGAGGCAGCTGGGGAAAGGGCTTATCAACTCCTGTTGACAATCCAACTAAACCTATTAACACAGCTGATGTCTTCAGGTTAAAGTCCAAAGTAAGCTTTTCCTCTTTTCCTTCTGTGGAAGGGTCATGAGGACTCGAAACGTCAACTCTTTTCTTCTCCGCTGATGCTGCCAGACCTGCTGAGTTTTTCCAGCTAATTCTGTTTTTGTTTTAGATTTCCAGCATCTGCAGTTTTTTGTTTTTATCCTCTTTTCCTTCCCTATCTCAAAACATCACCAAAATGCCTAGGTCAGTTGTAGTCCTTGTATCACCTCTAACCCAGGCCTGCAGCATGGGGGTGGGGTGGGGGGGAGAGTAACATTTTTGGGTCAGTCTCTCCATCAGAACTTGAGTAAGCTAGGCTTGGGGTGGGAGGCCTTATTATTCCACAGGGATTGATTTAAAAAAAAAAAATCTTGCACACCCTTTTTGATTTCTTTTGTCCTGTTCCAATGTCCCTTTGTCTCACACCATTTTAAAAAAAATTTTCATGGCCAGCATTTGTTGCCCATCCCTAATTGCCCTGAAACTGTCATTGTTAGGCCATTTCAGAGGGCAGCTAAAGAGTCCATCATATTGCCAGTGATGCCCACATCCCATGAAAAACTTCTTAAAATAGTGCAAGGCAAAGTGATATTGCAACAGGACAAAAGTCGAAAAGGTGTGCAAGGAAATTTTAAAAATAAACAAAATCGATCCCTGTGGAATACTAAAGCCACCCACCCCCAAGTCTTGCTTATGTTCTGATGGAGGCTGACCCGAAAATTTTACTTTTTTTCCCCAGATGCTGCAGACCTGGGTCTGGAGTCACAGGCTAGATGAGGCAAGGATGGCAGATTTCTTACCTTCCCAGGAGATTAGTGAGCCAGATGGTTGCATGGTCAGAGACTAGCTTTATATTTCAGATAACTTGAATTTAAATACCACCAGTTGCCATAGTGGGATTTGAACCAGTGTCCCTAGAACATCAGCTTGAACCTCTGGATTACTAGTTCAGTGATATTGCCACTATGCTATCATCTCCCCAATCTTAATCTGCCTACCACCGTATCAAACGTTCCCTTTGTTCTTTCCCTTCTTTCTTGATTTAATCCCAGTTCTGATGAAGGGTCATTGACTTGAAAATGTTAACAATTTTTCTCTCTGCATTGATGCTGCCAGGTCAGTATTTCTAGCATCTTTCCCTTGAAGGATTAAATGCTTGCTTTGGTCATGGGTCTGATCAACAGTTGGCAAATGCACTTGCCAACTGAGAGGGCCTGCAGAACCCTTTGTTACTAAACTAGTTTTAAAGTAATAAAACCTGTTGACAGCCCCCACCATGCCAGATTCCTGTTGCTATGTCAAGAATGGATGAAATTATAGGATCCTGATGTACTTGAGCATTGAACTTTTGCTTAGCTAAGCAAGTACAACTGGCTTCAAAAGGTGGGTGCATGCCGTCAAGAAAAGGCAAATGGGTTTTTAATAGAACCCTCCTCGTCCTGGAGATGCTTGCACAAGAAGAGCCAAATTAAATCTTAAATTTGCTTCTTACAACTTAGTTTTGTTCTATTCTTTTATTCTTGATATTAGCAACAGGAAGAATGCATTTTGGCAAATGCCAGGTTCTTGAGAGTAAGTATAGGATTTGATCAGACAGTTAAGGTAGAGGTTTTTCCTGCATGGGAGAACGTTCTGTGAACGCTACTGATACCAACTTATCCAAGAACCCTGACTTTTAGCTTTTGCTAGTTCTGTTGCTTTATTCTTTGCTTCAGTTGCAGCAATTGCAGAGAAAATGAAACAAATTATCTAGAACAATCTTTTGACCACTTGCTTGATTTTTTTTAAGCAGTGCTGATAATGGATTTTTTAAATTTTGATTTTAATTTCTAAGACCCATATTTCAAAGTGACTTCTGTCACATCTTGAATGTATAGCCTGAAGCAGTTTAGCTGTGCCCGAGCTTCACAACACAGACTTATAAGGCATTGATGAATCGCCTTAACTGGTTAAGTGGAGGTTCAAAAGCTAGAAAAGAGGAATAGGGTGTGAAAGGGGTTTCAAGTGGTGGTGAAGTAGGACAAACTTGGGGTGGGGAGCAGGGTGGAAACTACAACAAAGGTGTTACCCATGTCATATCAGGTAACCACTAAATTCTCCACCTTGTGTTGCTAAAGTCAGTCCATTAGACTGTCGGCTGTTACTTGACAACAGTCGTATCTATTGTCCAATGCTAGTATATTTGTTAGACTTGGCAGAGTGGGTACATGGTGTAGATAATCAGGTGGCATTGGCTCCTAATCTCGTGCACAAACTGCCCTCTTTTCTCCCACCCCCAGTGCCACTCAATACAACAGCATGTGACCTTGGGAGGAAGCACGGAGGAGGGCAGCAAATGTTCTTAGGTTGGAAAACTACCTTCATTTCAATAGTGTATACAAAAGCTAAAGAAAATTTCTGGAAATTTTGCAGAGAATACTTGAAATATTCAAGTCAGACAGCATCTGTGGAGAGAAACTAACTTTTTTAGGTCAGTGATGTTGCATCAAAACTGGAAAAATGTAGGATGTTTTAAGCTAGTAGAGGGTCAGGGAAAAGGAGGGAAGGAAAGAATAATGGAGCATTTGGAAGGCCAGTGAGATTAAATAAAAAGAATGGTAGTGGAAGGGAACCGTAAGGCAAGTAAGAGATGGCTCAGAGAAGGTGTAAATGAGAATAGAGGAATATTACTTAATAGCTGCTGTCAGCATTTGGGGTGGTGGAGGGGGGAAATAGGGCTGTGATTATGATCTGAATTTAATTAGGCTGGAAGGCTGTAAACTGCCTCATTTAAAAATGAAGTTGGTATTCCTCCTAGTTTACATTGAGCTTCATTGTCCTCTGCTTCCTATGCTGTTCCAAATTTTGGAAATGACAAGTGATCAGGAGTTTGGTCATGCTTGCAGGCTGAACATTCGTTCAGTTACCTCTCCCTTCTCCATGAGCAGTGAACATGGTCTGCTAAATTGAAAAGTGCAAGTGTTTGAGGCCCTGGACAGTAGCAAAGGCTGAAGTGAAAGGACTGGTGTTGCATTTCATGTATTTTGCATGGGAAGACGATGTGGAGGAAGGCTACTGGGCATAAGTAATTGAAGGATGAACCAGGATTTTGTGGAATGACAGTTCCTTTGGAGTGTTGGGAGGGGAAAATTTCTTTGTTATCCCACAGGTGGTGAAAGGTGAGGACAAGCTGAACCCTATTGTGATTTGGGAGGGGACTATCTGAAGACAGAAGTGCAGGAAATGAGGTAGATCAGGACCCCATTAACTAGTGGGAGGGGAATTCTTCATTGCAAAATGAAGGCATTGAAAGCACTAGTATGGAAAGTAACATATGATGTGACAGTGAATGGAATGGTCAGAGTAGAATCCTAGAGTGGTTACAGAACAGGAAGAGGGCATTTTTGCCCATTGTTTGTGCCCTGTAGCTCTCTGCAGGAGTAGTTCATTTAATGCCACTCCCTGGCCTTCCCCCCCCCCCCCACCCCCAACTCCCTTTTCAATGTAAACCTGCCTCCACCATTCTTGGACATCTGCATTCCAGATTCTTTGGCCTTTGGCCATTACTTTAGATCTGTTTCTGCTGGTTCTTGATCATTTGACCAATGGGAACAGTCTTACCCTATCTACTCTATCCAGAGCCCTCAATTTTGATCCTCTAAACCTTCTCTTTAAGGAGAACAGTCCCAGCTTCTTCAGTTCAGTCTGGTCCTGACAGGAAACTGGGTGGGAAGAAATGTAGTCCAAGGTAGTAATGTGAGGCAGTGGGTTTATAATGGTTTGGCTGATAACCTATCCTCAAATGGAAATGGAAGAGTCAGATGGACCAAGTAAAAGGTGGCATTTTGAAGTAATAGAATTTTTTCCTGTAGGTTAGGAACAAATTGAAAGAGGAAAGGAGGGAGCTTGAGTAGGACTGGATTGATGTTCAAATGTGTCATAAGGGCATGTGCAGCTAGGATCTATAGGAACCCTTTTTGTCTGGAGGAAGTGAGAGATTGAAGTTAATTTGAGAACAAGTTCAGTCAGGTAGCAAGTGACATTGGATGGGGACTGGTTAGGCTGCCTTACTTCAAGGAAGAAGTGGAGTGCGCTAAGGCTGACCTGGTGGGCATTGGTGGTGTACAGGATTGGTGAAAAGGTGATGGTGGCAGAGGACATTGGAAGAAACTGGGCAAGGAGAGAAATCGTCTCTAGGAAAAGGAGATATTTTCAATGACAAAAGTAGCTGGAACAATCTAGTGATTGTGGAAGTGAGATTGGGAGACAATGGAGATCACAGAATCTCAGTGCAGAAGAGGCCCTTCAGCCCATCGAGTCTGCACTGACACGTGAGAAACACCCGACCTACCTACCTAATCCCATCTACCAGCACTTGGCCCATGAATGTTCTGACGTGCCAAGTGCTCATCCAAGTACTTTTTAAAGGATGTGAGGCAATCCAACCCCTCCCAACCTCCAGCCCCTCACCTTGACCTTGTGTCCCCTCGTGATTGACCCTTCAACTAAGGGAAACGGCTGCTCCCTATCCACCCTGTCCATGCCCCTCATAATCTTGTACACCTCAATCAGGTCTCCCCTCAGTTTTCTCTAATCCAACGAAAACAACCCAAGTCTATCCAACCTCTCTTCGTAACTTAAATGTTTCATCCCAGGCAACATCCTGGTGAATCTCCTCTGTGCAATCACATCCTTCCTATAATGTGGTAACCAGAACTGCGCACAGTACTCCAGCTGTGGCCTTGCCAAGGTTCTGTACAACTCCAACATGATATCCCTACTTTTGTAATCTATTCCTCCATTGATAAAGGCAAGTGTCCCATATGCCACCCCACTAACATGCCCCTCCACCTTCAGAGATCTATGGACACATGCTAAGGTCCCTTTGTTCCTCAGAACTTCCTAGTGTCATGCCGTTCATTGAATACTTCCTTTTCGAATTACTCCTTCCAAAGCATATCACCTCACGTGTTTTAGGGTTAAATTCCATCTGCCCATTTGATCATCTTTTCTGTATCTTCCTGTAGCCCAAGACACTCAACCTCACTGTTAACCACCTGGCCAATCTTTGCCATCCACAAACTTACTAATCCTCCCCCAACATAGTCATCTATGTCGTTTATATAAAAGACAAATAATAAGGACCCCAGCACAGATCCCTGTGGTATGCCACTGGACACTGGCTTCCAGTCACTAAAGCAACCTCCTGTCATCACCCTCTGTCTCCTACAACTAAACCAATTTTGAATCCACCTTATCAAATTATCCTGTATCCCATGTGCATTTGCCTTCTTTATAAGTCTCCCAAGTGGGACCTTGTCAAAAGCTTTGCTGAAATCCATATAAACTACATCAACTGCACTATCCTCATCTACACACCTGGTCACCTCAAAAAATTCAATCAAATTTGTTAGGCATGACCTCCTTCTGACAAAGTCATGCTGACTATCTCTGATCAAACCGTGCCTCTCCAAGTGGAGAGATTCTCTCCTTCAGAATTTTCTCCAATAGTTTCCCTGCCACTGACGTGAGACCCACTGGCCTGTAGTTCCCTGGCTTATCTCCACAACCCTTCTTAAATAGCGGAACCACATTAGCTGTTCTCCAGTCCTCTGGCATCACCCCCATGGCCAGAGAGGAATTAAAAATTTGGGTCAGGGCCCTTGTGATCTCCTCCCTTGCCTCCCTCAGCAGTCAGGGACACAAATCATCCAGACCTGGAGATTTGTCCACTTTTAAGCCTGCCAACACCTCCAATACCTTGTCACTCTCTACATCAATTTGCTCAAGAACCTTGCAGCATCTCTTCCCCTAGTTTGATACCTTCATCCTCTTTTTCTCTTGGGTGAAGACAGATGTGAAGTATTCGTTCAACACTCTACCAATGTCCTCCGGCTCCACCCATAGATTGGGCCCTACGCTTTCCCTGGTTATCCTCTTCCCATTGATATACTTAGAATATCTTGGGATTTTCCCTACTTTTACCAACCAGAGCTTTCTCGTATCCCCTCTTTGCTCTCCTAATTGCTTTTTTAAGCTCCACACTGCACTTTCTGTACTCCACTAATGCCTCCACTGATTTGCTCCCCTTGTACCTGCCAAAAGCCTCTTTTTTTTAATCTTTCTCATCTCTGGTGTTCCATGGTTCTCTGGGCTTGTTACTCCTTCCTATCCCCCTAGAGGGAACATGTTGAGCCAGTACCCATCCCCCCCCTTCCTTTTTGAACACCCCCCCCCCCCCCCCCCGGCTCCTCTGTAGATTTCCCCACAAGTAGCAAGTCTACCTTCGCCAGATCCTGCCTTATTTTGCTAAAATCTGCTCTCTCCCAATACAAAACATTTTTTTGCAACTTGTCTATTTCTTTGTCCATAACAAGCTTAAATTGTACCATGTTGTGGTCACTATCACTAAATAGAGATGAATGACACGAAGCTGCAATTTCAGACTGGTTAATGATGGTGGGGTGGGGGTTATGATCCAGTGGGAGGTGTCAGTTGGTTGTCAGCCTCCAAGATAAGTTAGTTTAACAAACAGCACCACCCTTGCCTTGTGAATATAGATTGGTGTTTATCAGGAGCAGTTGTATGCTCAGCTTGGAATAAGTCACCAATTTGATGAAACTGGTGTGATAGTTGCCTTGTTATAAACATAGCAGTTTGTAGACAGCTAAGTGATCAACTCATTGGTCAGTGCAAACTCCTAACATTGTTCACCTTGACTCTCAACTGGATGTGGTAAGCTCCATGAAAATCTCTACCTTTTTTTAAACATGGTCTGACACTGCAGCATTTGTAGGTATCTTCAATGAAATGTGTCTAGCCTACAACTTGAAGTAGATGTTTCCACCCAATTCAGTTAACTCCACATAATCTTAAGCAGCTGAGTGCACTGGAAATGTTGACGGCTAAGGGCCCCAGCAGCATCTGTGCTGCAGTTCTGAATTCTACATCAGTGAAGGTAAGGTAGTCACTTCCAGTGCAGATCTGATAACTGTCAGAATTTGTGACTGTCCAGATTGGCCTGCATATCTAGTGCAGCTAATGGTTTGCCCTGTACCCTTCTCCCAATGACCAGTAAAATGATGGAAGGGGCAATCAGTAATGCAACATTTCAGTTATCCTTTCACACTCAATTTGAGTTTCATTTGAACCACTCGACTCAAGACTTCTGTAATCTTCAGATAAGAAAATGATGGCTGAATAAGAAGAGAACAGTTGTTTGGATGTCGAGGTGACATTTCACTATGAATGATGCTAAGAAACGCAGCTGAAGTCAAAAGGTATTATCTAGCCGCTAGATCATATCTGCCTCAAATAGTTGGTTATTAATCACTAACTGTTCTGGTTGTGTTCAGTCCAACTATCTTCAGGTGCTTTGAACGACTCCTTTTTCCACAAGATGTGCAGGCCTGTTTTAGTTCTAGTGTCCACCTGGGATAATAGACAAGGACTCAGATAACACTAGGTTTGGGTGATGAGTGGCAACGCATGGCCTCAATGATCAGCACCAAGGAAAATCCAATATCCTGATTCTTCAGTGACACGCATGCATTGCCTGACCACCAATATCTTGCTAACATTGACCTAAATTTCAATAAAGCAGTCATGCTACAGTGTGATTATAATAGCAGAATTGTGCCTGGCTACTGTAGCAGGTAGCTAACCATCTAATTCCCTTAGTTTCCTAGACCATTGCAGGTATGGGTATGCCACACTGAAGTAGTCATCCATTACATCTGATCATTCCTACCACTCGACTTAATATGCACCCTCTATATATTGCAGCCCAGTACAATGATTTATTACAGTAATTTGAAGTTGCAGTACTATCCTGTCATCCATAAAGGATAATAGCAACAATTTTGAACCACCTGCAAATCATTTGCCATCCAGCTGTGAGTCATTGGTAGTATACTTGCCTCTTCAGAACATTGGATTTGTGCCCCACTCCAGAGACTTCAGCCTTGCTTTTATGTGCTCAATTGTGATACTGGAGCATCTTGCACAGATTATCTGGTCATTTATTTCACTGTTTAAGGGACCTTGCTCTGTGCAAATTGTCTGGCATGTTTCCTACAATACAGAAGTGATTGCACTTTAAAATAATTTGCTATAAAGCACTTCAGGCTGTTCTGAGGTTGTGAATGGTGTTGGTGTTGGGGGCAGTGGAGTTGATGTGTGGTATATATTTAAAGGCATAATGCCTTTATATCTAGGATCAGCAAGTATGAACTATTGCCTGACCAGATTAGCAAATTGGTTCAATGAAAGTGGGAAAAGTTAATTTTTCCTGCAGGGTTTGTAGGGAGTTAAGTGTGGTGAGTACAGCCCTAAGCAGAAATAGGCATAACTAACAGGTGTCAACCTGGTGAAGCTGCAACACAGGACTAACTGCATGCCAGAAGCATAAGCAGCAACTAATAGACAAGAGCTAAGCAATCCCACACCCAGTGGATCAGACCTAAGCTCTGCAGTGCTGCCACATCTGGTCATGAATAGTGGTGAACAATTTAACAACAAAAAGAACAAACATACCCATCATATGATGGGTGAGTCCCACACATCAGTGCAGAAGCATTTGTAAACATCTTCTGGCAGAAGTGCCATGTGGATAATCCACTTACCTCCTATTGAGGTCCCCAGCATCTTAGATGCCATGCTCCAGCCAATTCCATTCTCTCCACATGCTATCCAGAGACTGCTGAAGGCATTGGATACTGCAAAGGCAATGGACCCTGACAACATTCCAGCAATAATACTGAAGACTTGTGCTCCAGAAGTAGCCATGCCCCTGGCCAAGTTGTTCCAGTGCAGCTACATCAGGCATCTACCTGGAAATTTGGAACATTGCCCATGTCCTGTCTGCAAATAGAATCAGTCCAACCCAGCCAATTACTGCCCCATCATTCTACTTCGCTCATTATCAAAGTGATGGAAGGTGTCATTGACAGTGCCATCAAGTGGCATTTACTCAGCAATAACCTGCTGCCAGATGCTCAGTTTGGGTTTGGCCAGGGCCACTCAGCTCCTGACTTCATTCCTTGATCCAAACATAAGAGCTAAACTTGGTGTGAGTGAGTGCTCTTGACATGAAGGTAGCCCTTGACTGTGTGGCATTAAGAAGTCTTAGCAAAACTCAAGTCAATGGGAATGAGGGGGTGGGGGGTGCATGGCAGGTATGAACTTTGCACTGGTTGGTGACATGTTGACCACAGATGAAGATGGTTGTGGTTCTTAGATAATCATCCCAGTCCCAGGACGTTACTGCAGGATTTCCTCAGAGTAGTGTCCTAGGCCCAGCCATCTTCAGCTCCTTCATCAATGACCTTCCCTCCATCATAAGGTCAGAACTGGGAATGTTTGTGCAATGTTCAGCAGTATTCACGATACTGAAGCAGCCCATGTCCAAATGCAGAAGACCTGGATGTTGTTCTGGCTTGATAAATAGCAAGTAACATTTTGGGCAGAACTAAGATGGACTGAAAAATCAGCTTGGGTAAGTAAGGATACCGAATGTTGGTATTGGAGTCAATTGTGCTATCTGTGGACTGGAGACCTTGATCAGACAACCAGCTACAATAATTTCGATCAGTTAGTTCAGCTGTAAAAAAAAAAAAAAAGTTCCAGTTGCTGGTGATGCCAATATTTGTTGCTTATCCTTCATTGCCCTTGAACTATGGCCTAGGCAGCCATTCTGGAAAGGGCAGTTGAGAGCTGTGATCTGGAGTCACATGTAGGCCAGACCAGCTTACCTTATCAGTGAACCAGATGGGTTTTTGCAGGAATTGGTGGCAGATCATTCAGTTTCTGCACCCCTTTTAGACTTGTACCCTTTTATTTTTGTATTGTCTCCATGTTCCTATGATTGGATCATTTCACACTTCTCTGCATTAAATTTCATCTGCAACTTTGCTCATTCCATCATCCTGCCTTTGTCTTTTGAAGTTTAACACTATCCTCACATTTCACAATGCTTTCAAGTTTTGCCCTCCACAAATTTTGAAATTTGTACACACAGGTCTAGGTTGTTAATGCATATTGGTAAGAACAGGGGTCTTAACACAACCCTTGGAGAACACCATTGTTTCCTATCACTCGGCTAATTTCATATCCATGTTGCTAGTGTCCCTTTTTTTTATTCCATGAACTATAACTTTGCACAAAAGTCTGATGTGTGGCACTTTATCAAATGCCTTTTGGAAGTCCATGTACAGCACATGAACAGCATTACCCTCATCAACTCTTTGTTACCTCATCAAAAAAACTGAATTGGTTAAACACTCTATTTGTCCTTGACAAATCTGTGCTGGCTTTCATTGGATGGGCCTTTTGTCTCACACCCCTAATATCTTGGGTTAACAAAAGTCTATTGGTCTATATAAATATTAATCTATCATTTTCTTTGTGGAGAAGAATTCCAACTTTGACCATCCTTTAAGTAGAGGCAAGCATTCCAGATAGAAATTCAATATCAAAGCATTTGAGTGCAGTTTGTGGTATAGACTACTGCGCCGTCACTTGGGCTGCAGACCAATTAGCCCATCTACTTGCATTTTATACATAAGTGGGGGAAGCTGCATCCTCTGGAAAGGTAGGTCCGCCAATATCTGGTTACATTTTAAAGCATCCATTTTTTCCCTTGGCCAACCCCAGTTGTGGGTATGAGTGGGACCTCTTGGTTCTGCTGAGTCTGCCTTAAAGTGCCATTTATGATGCAGAAGCCCGGTAGGAGGCTTTATTCCCATTGCGTTGCTAGTTTTTGTGAGGCCTATAGGAGCAAGGTCACATGGTGCACACTGGTATTTTTAAAACTCCCAACAGCTGGATGTATCATGTTTTAAAAAAAATCATTGAGCTAAAATAGCAGTTTAAATGGGTCATTTGTAGTAGGACACTTTGATGCTTTTTCAAAAAAGTCATGTTTTCCTGATGGATTTGAGATCAGATTTTTGCTTGTACAGTGGCTGAAAATTTTCTTGTTTTATGGTTTGCGTGTTTATTTCCAAACCAGCCATTTTTAAAATATCTTCAGTTAGCATTACTGGTGGTGACTTTGAAATATGAGCAATTGTGCTGGTCTTGGATACAGTTGTATGCCTTGTCTTGTGCTTAATGTATAATAAATTCTGGTTTTGGCAGCCATCTTGTGCCCCCCAAAAAACCTAGCACATCTAGTAGGATGTTCTTGTCAGGCCCTAGTAAAATCAGTAAATGGACTGCAACTCTTGATAGCTCAGGTACTAAAAGAAATGATGTGCTTGTGTTAGCCTGGACTGCCTCTTCCCCACAAGTTCTCTCTTTTTTTCAATATAGGTTAACACTAGTGGAGTTGAAGGATTTTGTAACCATTTTCTACCTTCTGTTCATTTGCTTTTCCCTTATCGCATATTCACTATATCTGCAGAGTGTATGGTCTCCTTGGTGTGCTGCTCTTCAGATTTGGACTTTAAGCAGATTGAAGTTGGCTTTGTCTTGGGCAAGATCTGTCTGAAGATGGGTCAAAGTGGGGTATGTCCAGTAGAGATTCAGGTCCAGTAGCACTGTCATTGATTTGTTTTGGTAGGAACAATTCTACAATATGATGCAGCTGCCTGTAAAGGGATTATGTGTAGCCACAGTTTGAGGAGTTGTGGTTGCTCTAAAGTAGCACTCCCTTTAGTTGCAGAGACCGCAACCGACTTGGGAAATCAGCCAACTTATCAGCTCAGTTGACTGGAAATGAGGATCAAAACTTGAAGCGTATTTCCCCACAACGTACAAAAGTCACAAGGGAGTTCATGCTTGTTGACCTCGACGCTCCAAAGACTACCAGCTTTTTTTAAATTTTAAATTAAAATTTAGTAGGTTATTTCCCAATTTAAGTCAGTGGCTCATTCCATTACTTATTAACCTAGGTGGTAAGATTTTGACGAGGGGAGAAGAGTTGCAATCCCAACAAGCCGAACGTTCTTAGCAGCTGATAGTAAAGGTGGCTTGTCTGTCCCTCCTTCCTCCCTCACCATTTGCCTAAATCATTAGTCTTTTTCCCTTAACGCACAAGATTTCTAGTACCAAATTTTAACCAAGTGTTTATTTTAAAATATAAAAATCATCTAATGTTATTAAGAAAATAACAAATATTAAGAAAACTGCTGAGCCAGGAAGAGTAACCAAGAGGGGTGACCAGAAGTGTGGTTAGAGTGATGAGTAAATGTGGCAGGATTTGAAGGGCAAAGGGATGGAGGGAGAGAGCTTTCAGGACCAATGCATTTAAAGTTCTGCTTTTGGTGCTAGGAGAAGCCCAAGATTTAAATTCTACCTCTTTTTTTTAAAAAGATTGGGAAAAAGGATGATTTTACCCAAGAAGCAGGCATGATGGGTTGAATGGCCTGTTTCAGTACTGTATCATTCTCTCCTATGAAAAGCTGAAGTATTTCTGGGTCAGAACATTTAGGAATGTTGGCCAGATTGAATTTTTTAGCTTATCTGGGGAGGTTGGGAGGCCAGGAGAGTGAAAGGGAAGTCTAGAGGGTGACCATTCCAAACTCCTTGTCTAGTTTGGATTGGTCTGTCAGTCACAATTCGATTCCTGTATCGAGCATTTCTGCATAAAATGCATGTTGATGAATAACACAAACTTAATGGTGTGATCAGTTGGCTTATGATTTTTGTTGTTTCTAATTTTAGTGGGTTATGCAATATCAGATTTGCAAGGATACTGTTTCAAGTTAAAGGGCCCAGAAATGAGTCGGTGTGACCACCAAATTTGGATTGGAACAAAAGTTGTCTAGTGAATTCAAAACTAATAACTGCTTTTGAAAATTCGAAAGCCAAGTCATTTTTCTATTGTGGGGTTGTGGTTTAAATTTTGTTAAATCCAGTCCAGGTGAGGTGAAAGATTGAAAAACCATGACCTTCAGCTCCCATAACAAATTAAGTACAGACAGCACCTTCCATTCCTATCTCTGGTTTCAAACAATTTTGTTTAACCAAAGCTTTAGACCCCATCTGTTCATTTACATCGTATGCATCTGCCCATCCCTTAGTCCATCTGCTAAAACCCTCTATCAGTGCTTTTTGTCACATTAAAGACTCAATTATTCCAATGCTGCCCTGGCCAGCCTCATCTTGCACCCTCCCTAAACTTGGGTTACTTCGCAGCTTTGTGACACTGCATCTTATCTTGTATAAAGTTCTGCTGGCTGCTGTATATTGGCTTCTGGTTTCCTAAAACATTTTGACTTTAAATTCTTGTGCTTTTAAGCTTCTTTATGGCCTCACTGCTACCCATTTCTAACTGTCTGCAGGGCTATAGTCTTCCCAGAAATGTTCTTTAACTGGAGCCCCTCTTGCCTGCTACGTTTGCATCAGTATTGGTGGCTGTGCCTGCAATCTTAAACTTCTCCCTGAGCTTTCCCAACTGTTCAAGCTCACTTTTTTTTAAACCAAGCCTCGTGATTCTCATCAATATCTTATTTGGCTTTGCTTCCGTTTTTTTGGTCATATCTCTAACCTTGAAGATGCTCCAATGCTCTACAAGTGAAGGTATTTTGGTATGATGCTTTTACTTCAAGCTGAAAGTCCCATTGGGCTCTAAATGTTAATTCTGTTTCTCTCCACAGGTGCTGCCAGACCTGAGTTTTTCCAGCCCTTTGTTATTATAGAAGTCCACTAGGTTCCAGTTATCCTGGCTGCATTACCAATGGCTAACCAGAGAATGGAAGTTAAAACTTGCCTATACAATTTGAAAAGTATCTAGAGAAGAATCAAACCAGCCTTTGGGCTCCCGTAGGGATGGGAGCTTGTGTTCGCATTGAGGCAAAATGAAACCTGGGACTTCTCCTGGTCTGCTCTGTTAACAGTGGTTTGAAGTGTGTTTAATGCTCTGCAGTCAGTGTGGTTAGAACGAGTGAGGTTTTTTTGCTCACTGGGCAGCTTTGTAATAAGTGAACAGTTCCTAGCCATAAGTTTTATCATGGATACTGCCACACTACTACAGGCTGTTGTGTAGTATATGGCATAAATCAATGTTCCATAATAAGTTGAACATGACTGTTCCGGTAAAGTAATTGGATGCAACAGAAGTATCTGTTACATCAAATGTCGGAAATTCTTGCTACATGTAAAGTTGAAAACTGGCTGATTTTCCTTTCCTGCAGAAAGGATACTTGACTAAGTTAACTCCAACAGCATGTACTGATTCTGGGCTATTAAAAATGCATAAACTGGAGTGGTTCTTGCCATATGAGGGGTTTTGAGTGGTAGCACTCTTTGGAGCCAGAAGGTTGTGGGTTCGGCTTACTCCAGAGGCTTGAGCAGAATGTTTAGACTGGCACTCCAATGCAGTATTAGGGAATTCCAGTGCTACTGGGAGGTATGTTCCCTGTCTTCGCTCAATTGGATGTAGTGAATTATTTTAGAGGAGAGTTCTGTTGGCCAATATTTATCCCTCAACCAGCATAAAAATAGTTCACTTCACCACATTACTGTTTTACAGCAATTTGTTCACAAAAGGTTCCTGCAGTGTGGGAAATGCATGAACTGGTGACTCCACTTCAAAAGCATTTTGGGACATTAAGGATGTGAAAGGCAGTACACATTTGCAAGTTCTTACCTCCACTAACCTTTCTGCAACAAGTGCAGTGGAGCTGTCTGTTCAGTGATCCACATCTCTTTCTGGAGATTTGATATTAAAGATAAAAATCTGCATTTCAGATACAGAACACAAAACAACAATACATTCAAAGAGCCATTCTAGTACACCAGTCTCCCTTCCAGGATGATCTATAATAGTGGAGTTGACTAGCTTGGCTTTTTCTCCTATGGATGCAGTGAGTCTTGGAGTGGAGGGAGGGTTGTTGAGATCTCTCGACTGTTTACAATGTGTGTTTTTCTGTTGGGATAGAACATTGTTACAGGCTGTTTCCTGATTTATTTTTGGGAGGTGATCCATTAGTACATTTGGCAAGAACCTTTGATCTGGAGTTGAAAGGAGTAGTGGGAAAATTTGCCCCCTTGAGCCTGCCAAAAAAAAAAATCAGTTGTAGAGGTGACAAATATGAGAATTCACCCTGTATTTGGGAGAGGCAGATTCTGTATCTCCAACTCCTCCAATCACCAGGCTCCTCAAGACAGCATCAATGATTGGAAGAGCAGCAAGGGAACCTGCAATTGGAGGAGCTGGTGCAGTTCTGGCTGGTCCTACTGCCATCACCAATCACTGGAGAGGAGGTGGTTTTGAAGGAAGGTGAAAAATGACTTTCCCCTTGATAAATTGGGGCAGCAGTGGGAGGGTGTGCAGTTTGGGGTGGAATTGGATAAACTAGCTAAGTTATTTTAGGTTTTTTTAAACCACTGAATTAGTACACCTGTCCCTGCATTTGGCGCATAGGTGACTGAGCTTCCCTGATCCTGCAGAAGGACTTCCAGCACACCCCAGGCATCCTTGTAGATGAGGCCAGAGATGGGCTTGATGCCACCTCAGTGAGTCAGGTGGTATGGGTGTTGGGCTTGGTGATACCCCCGGTGTTATTTTGAAGGACTTAGTGATGACATTTGACTCCCCTTTTACCCCCTTTTTCCTCTGTCATAACAAAAATTAGATACTTAAAAATTACAACCAGCGATAGTGTCCAAAGTAGTTGGCTCAGATGTCGCATTGGGATTTAAGAATTGTCAGAGGATTTTTGTGTATTTCAGTCTGGATGAAAACTGTTGTGTCTATACTTAATTCAAACCATTTAACTGCTAATTTTTCAATTCACTGTCTCTCCTTGGTGTCCAGTTTGTCTTAGTTTCAAGCCTCATTATTTCAAAGGAGTGGAAGCCTATGTTGCCTGAAATGTGTGTTGATAGCTGACCTGATGCCATGAGACTTCATGAGGCCTGGAGTCTAAGGTTTCCCAGGGCAGCTCAACTCCTGATTGTATACTATCTTGCTGTCATCTCTCTTGGGTCTGTGCTGCCAGTGTGACAGGAAATAACCAGGGATGGTGATGGCATCTGGGATGTTCTGTTAGGTATGACTTAAGCTGTTGCTTGACTAGTCTCCCAATTTTGGCACAATCCCCCAGGGTTGATGGGGGCTAAAAACAAAAAAAACTGCGGATGCTGGAAATCCAAAACAAAAACAGAATTACCTGGAAAAACTCAGGTCTGGCAGCATCTTCTCCGCCGATGCTGCCAGACCTGCTGAGTTTTTCCAGGTAATTCTGTTTTTGATGGGGGCTAGGTTTGCTGTTGTTTTGGGTGCCTAGGTCAGTGCCAGATGGCCTGTCAGAGTTCATCCCTTTTTAGACTTCATAGTGTTTTGATACAACTTAATTCCTTGCTAGTCCACTTCAGAGGGTATTTAGGAGTCAACCACATTGCTGTGGGTCTGGAGTCACATGTAGGCCAAACCAGGTAGGGATGGCAGATTTCCTTAAAGGACATTCGTGAACCAGATTTGTTTCTACAACAGTCAGCAATGGTTTTGTGGCCACCATTAGACTAGCTTTTCAATTCCAGAATTTTATAAATTTGAATTTAAATTTTGCCAGTTGCCATGATGGGATTTAAACCAGTGTTCCCAGAGCATTAAGCCTCTGGATTACTAGTCAAGTTGCATTACTGCTCAAGCTAACATAATGGGAGCAAGGGAGACTAGTGATTTCATCTCTAGACTGCCAGGAATGATTTTTTTTTTCAACTAGATAACTTCTATAACAATGTTTAGATGATTTTATAATCATAGATTGCAATCCACTTTATGTACTGTTAAAAGCAACTTTTCTTGTTTCCTCTACTGGTCTCTCCCCTATTCTTCTGTACCCCACCTAATTCTACTCACTTGGAAGTACAGAACTTGAGTATTACTGAAAAGAGACATTTTGGTTGGAAAAAGGCATAATGTGTGGATATGCCCTTTCTGTCTGCAACGGAGAGGGCCCTTTGTGTGGAAATGTGGCTCCTAGTATGTGTAAGTGAGCCACCCTGAAAGGCATAGACTATTTTCTAAATGGGGAGGGAATTCAGAAGTCTGGAGTGCAAAGGGACTTGGGAGTCCTAGTCCAGGATTCTCTTAAGGTTAACTTGCAGGTTGAGTCAGTAGTTAGGAAGGCAAATGCAATGTTGGCATTTATTTCGAGGGGACTAGAATATAAAAGCAGGGATGTGCTGCTGAGGCTTTATAAGGCTCTGGTCAGACCACACTTAGAACATTGTGAGCAATTTTGGGCCCCGTATCTCAGGAAGGATGTGCTGGCCTTGGAGAGGGTCCAGAGGAGGTTCACGAGAACGATCCCAGGGATGAAAGGCTTAATGTATGAGGAACGTTTGAGTACTCTGGGTCTATACTCGATGGAGTTTAGAAGGATGAGGAGGGACCTGAATGAAACTTACAGAATACTGAAAGACCTGGATAGAGTGGATGTGGGGAAGATATTTCCATTAGTAGGAGAGACTAGGGCCTGAGGGCACAGCTTCAGAGTAAAGGGAAGACCTTTTAGAATAGAGATGAGGAGAAACTTCTTTAGCCAGAGAGTGGTGAATCTATGGAATTCATTGCCACAGGAGGCCAGGTCATTGAGTGTATTTAAGACCAAGATAGATAGGTTCTTGATTGGTAAGGGGATCAAAGATTACAGGGAGAAGGCGGGAGAATGGGGTTGAGAAACTTAGCCGTGATTGAATGGTGGAGCAGACTCGATGGGCCAAATGGCCTAATTTCTGCTCCGATGTCTTATGGTTTTCAGTGTACTTAGCACAATCGGGATTATTTAGCAAGTGTTGTCCAATTGCGCAATTATACCTAACGTTGGACAGTACATTAGTTGGGTACAGCCAATATTTTGCCTGTTGCGAACAGGTATGTGCTGTTGATACAATCCACCAGTTGGAGCATACAGCCTACAATACCCGGCATCACACCAGCACTGAGATTCATATATCATTGCTTATTTGTGAGATAGGCAGAACATCTTTTGGCTTGACAGCAGCATTCTGTTAGTGGAGAATACTACTTGTGTTGCCAGAATCTTGTTGAAGAATGTTTGCTACTGCATAGTAACATTGAAATGACTAGCTTAACCTGTTGCTCAAATCTTTGAGACCCCCCCTGCCCTTCCAGAATAATTGGGAAGTAGACTATGGCACTTTTCAGGACAAAGTGGTGGTCTTAGACCCATGACTTTGGGTGATATACAGCCATTCCCTGGTTCATTCCCCTGTGGCACTGCCTTGACCAGAGTTCACCAGTCTGGTTTGAATTTGAACAATAGCTTGGCAGCTAACTCTTCCCTGTTATATTCTCCAAGGCAGTACCTTTACCAGAGCCCACTTGTTAACCAATCAGCATGCAGTATAAATTGTTGGTAAAGTCAGTACAAGTAAAGCAGCGCAATGACAGCTAACAAACAATTAAGGGTAGCATTAGAGCCAATGAGGAGTCATATAAAGTTGCAAGAAAAAGTAACAAGCCTGAGGATTGGGAACAGTTTAGAATTTGGCAAAGGAGAACCAAGCAATTGATGGAAAAACAAGGTATGAGAGTAAACTTGCAAGGAACTGTAGACTGTAAAAGCTTCTATAAGTTTTTTTTAAAAAATTAAAGACAACTTAAAGACAAATTAGAACTAAACAGGAGAATTTATAATAGAAAATAAGGAAATGGCAGAGCAATTAAACAATGACTTTAATTCTGTCTTTATGGAAGAACAAAACTCCCCATAAATGCTAGGGAACAAAGGGTCTAGTGAGCAGGAGGAATTGTAGGGTATTAGTAAAAAGTAGTGCTGGAGAAATTAATGGACTGAAAGCTGAAATCCCCAGGGTACCGAAGGAGGTGGCCATGGAAATAGTGGATGCATTGGTTGTCATCTTTAGAAATTCTGGAACTGTCCTGGAAGATCGGAGGTTGGCAAATATAACCCCCCATTTTTGAAATGAGGAGGGATGGAGAAAATAGTTACAGACCAGTTCGTCTAACATTACCATAGGGAAAAGGACCCTTAGATGAAGTCAATATGAATTTATGAAAGGGAAATCATGTTTGACAAACTTGCTGGAGTTCTTTGAGGATGTAACTAGCCGAATAGATGAGGGAGAACCAGTGGATGTGGTGTATTTGGATTTTCAGAAAGCTTTGGATAAAATCCCACATGAGGTTAGTGTGCAAAATTAAAGCACGTGGGATTGGCATAATATATTGGCGTGAGTTGAGAATTGTTTAACAGACCAAAAGTCTTTTTCAGTGGGGTACTGCAGGGATTTGTATGAAGGAGCCAAATGTAATAATATCAAGTTCGCTGACAACACAACTATGTGGGAAAGAGTGGTGAGGAGGATGTAAAGAGGCTTCAAGGTGATTTAGACAAGTTGAGGGAGTGGGCAAATACATGGCAGATGTAGTTTAACGTGGATAAGTGTGAAGTTGTCCACTTCAGTAGGAAAAATAGAATAGCAGAGTATTATTTAAATGGTGATAGATTGGGAAATGTTGATGTACAAAGGGACCTGGGTGTCCTTGTACACCAGTCACTGAAAGCAAGCATGCAGGTGCAGCAAGCAGTTAGGAAGACAAATGATATGTCATTGTGAGAGGACTTGAGTACAGGAGCAAGGATGTCTTACTGCAGCTGTACAGGGCCTTGTTGAGACCACACCTGGAGTATTGTGTGTAGTTTTGGTCTCCTTACCCAAGAAGATATACCCTCCGTAGAGGGAGTGCAGTGAAGGTTCACAAGACTGGCAGGATTGTCCTATGAGGAGAGATTAGGTTGACTAGGCCTGGAATTTAGAATGAGTGGGGATCTCATTGAAATATATAAAATTCTGAGAGGGCTGGACAGATTGGATGCAGGGATGATGTTTCGTCTGGTGGTGGGTGGGGGGGATGGGGGTCTGAGGATATGGAGTAAACCATTCAGGACTGATGAAGTGAAATTTCCTCACTTGGAGGGTGGTGAACCTGTGGAATTCTGTGCCACAAGGTGCTGGAGGCCAGGTCACTGAATATATTAAAGGAAATTGAGTTCTAGACTCTAAAGGTGTTAAGCAGTAATAGGCTAGAGCAGGAATATGGTGTTCAGATCTGACCATATTGAATGGTGAAGCAGGTGCAAAGGGCTGAATGACCTATTTTGTTTGTGGTGTTCCCTTATACTGTTGGTAATTTTGTGATCTGTGATCTGTCCTGATGAATGCAACTCACAGCCCAGACAGCATGCCTTTTTTTTTTCTAGCAATATTCTAGCTGTTTGATCTTCCAGGGCTGCATACCTCTTGGTTTCCATTTTCCCATTGTTAAATTGAGTTGATGCATCTTCTTAAGCTGGGCATCAAAAGTGAGCAATCAAAGTACATACTGTTGGGTGAACTTGTCTGCAACATTGGCAAGCTGAGTAAATCTTAGAAATTTGACATGGATGGAGGCCATTTGACCCATGCCCGTTCCATTGACAAGTAGCCATCCAACTTTTGACAGCTTTGATTTACAGTGCTTGAAGTACATACCCAAGCACTTTAATGTCATTAAGGTTTCTGCCTCCACCACCCTTCCAGGCAGCAAGTTCCGGAATCCATACCCCACTTGATTCTCCTTCAGAGCTCTCGTTATATAGACCCCCTTCTATTTTACACACTTCAATTTAGTTCTCCTCTCAGCTGCCTCTTTTTTCCAAAAAGCCTAGCCAATCCAATCTAATCTTTCTTTGGAACTAAAATTCTCCATTTGCAACATCTTCGGATCGCTTCTGTGTTCTCTAGTGCAATCGTATCTGTCCTATATTGTAACAGACTGTGTGTGCAGTACTCCAGCTGTCATCTAACCAGTATTTGTACAATTCCAGCATAATCTCCTGGATCTTGTAATCTATACCTTTTTAATAAAGCAAAATACCTTGTGTATCTTGACCACATTATCTACCTGTTCAGCCACCTTCAGGGTTCTGTGTGCATACATTCCAATGTTCCTCTACACTTCCAATATCCTACCATTTATTGTGTATTCCATTGCCTGTCAGCCTTCCCTAAATGCATTTTCTTGTAGTTCTTCTCTGAACTCCATTTGCTACTGTTCTGCTCATCTAACTGGTCCATTTATATAATTTTGCAGTCTACAGCTTTTAACCGCTTGCCATTTCTGCATCATCTGCAAACTTCTTAATTATACCTCCTATATTTGAGTCCAAATAATTGTTCCATGCTTTGAGCCTCTGGAACCCCATTGGAAGCAGCCTGTCCGTTACCAAACACCCATCAATCATTTACCTTTTTTCTTCCTATCTTTGAACCAATTTTGAATCCAAATTTACTGCAGGGTTGGTTACAGAATCAGTGCAGACTCGATGGGCCTCTTCTGCACAGACATGTGAGAAACACTTGACCTACCTACCTAATCCCATTTACCAGCACTTGGCCTACAGCCTTGAATGTTATGACATGCCAAGTGCTCATCCAGGTACTTTTTTAAAGGATGTGAAGCAACCCGCCTCTACCACCCTCCCAGGCAGCGCATTCCAGACCGTCACCACCCTCTGGGTGAAAAAAGTTTTCCCTCATTTCCTTTCCTGCCCCTCACCTTGAACTCATGTCCCCTTGTGACTGACCCTTTAACGGGAACAGCTGCTCCCTGTTCATGCCCCCTCATAATCTTGTACACCTCAATCAGATTGCCCCCTCAGTCTCCTCTGCTCCAACGAAAGCAACCCAAGTCTTGTGACTTAAATGTTTCATCCCAGGCAACATTCCGGTGAATCTCCTCTGCACCCCCTCCATTGTAATCACATCCTTCCTATAACATGGTGACCAGAACTGCAACCAATACTCCAGCTGTGGCCTCACCAAGGTTCTGTACAACTCCAACATGACCTCCCTACCTTTGTAATCTATGCCTCGATTGATAAAGGCAAGTGTCCCATATGCCTTTTTCACCACCCCACTAACATGCCCCTCCGCCTTCAGAAATCTATGGACACACACGTCAAGTCCCCTTTGTTCCTCAGAACTTCCTAGTGTCATGTCATTCATCGAATACTTCCTTGTCAAATTACTGCTTCCAAAGCGTATCACCTCTCACTTTTCAGGGTTAAATTCCATCTGCCACTTTTCTGCCCATTTGACCATCCCGTCTATATCTTCCTGTAACTCTTTCGAGTACAAACATGTTTCCATCTGTTCCTATTCAGATGAAGTTACATTGTTTCATAGTTTGCCCTTGTGAGATTTGAACTCTTGATCTTGGGGTTACAAGCCCAGTACCATAACCACTTGGCTATTTAGGCCAAGCCTATATCTTCCTGTAGCCCAAGGCACCCAACCTCACTGTTAACCACCCGGCCAATCTTTGTCATCCACAAATTTACTAATCCTCCCCCAACATAGTCATCTATGTTGTTAATATAAATGACATAATAGGGGACCCAGCACAGATCCCTGTGGTACACCACTGGACACTGGCTTCCAGTCACTAAAGCAGCCTTCTGTCATCACCCTCTGTCTCCTACAACTAGACCAATTTTGAACCCATCTTGTCAAATTACCCTGTATCCCATGTGCTTTAGCTGCCTTTATAAGTCTCCCACATGGGACCTTGTCAAAGGCTTTGCTGAAATCCATATAAACTACATCAACTGCACTACCCTCATCTACACACCTGGTCACCTCAAAAAATTCAATTAAATTTGTTAGGCATGACCTCCTTCTGACAAAGTCATGCTGACTATCTCTGATCAAACCGTGCCTCTCCAAGTGGAGAGATTCTCTCCTTCAGAATTTTCTCCAATAGTTTCCCTGCCACTGACGTGAGACCCACTGGCCTGTAGTTCCCTGGCTTATCTCCACAACCCTTCTTAAATAGTGGAACCACATTAGCTGTTCTCCAGTCCTCTGGCACCTCCCCTGTGGCCAGAGAGGAATTAAAAAATTTGGGTCAGAGCTCCTGCGATCTCCTCCCTTGCCTCCCTCAGCAGTCTGGGACACAAATCATCCAGACCTGGAGATTTGTCCACTTTTAAGCCTGCCAACACCCCCAATACCTTATCAATCCCCTATGTCAATTTGCTCAAGAACCTCGTAGTCTCTCTCCCCGAGTTCCATACCTTTTATCCTCATTCTGTTGGGTGAAGATGGATGTGAAGCATTCATTCAACACTCTATTGATGTCATTTGGCTCCATCCATAAATTGCCCCTGGGTTTAACTTTTGTGACCAGTGTAATGCCAAATGTCCTTGCTCCTCATCCTCTGCCATCAACATTTTCTGTTTAAGTGTCCTAGTCAACCCACAATATCCAGGTGTTTAAAGAGCGACTTGTTGTCAAAGACAGAGCAGTCAGAATTGCAAGCTGCTCAGCCTGTCATTTGGTGGAGGATAAATGCTGTGAATATTCTACCTGGGCAGCTGTGCTCTGCCTTTGGTCTGCTGTGCAATTTACAAAACTCTGAACTGAAGTGCAGCAATGCAAATATAATTTCTCCATAATCTCACACTTTAATGACACATGCAAAAGCATAAATTGCATTGCAATTTGAAGCCAGAAAACAAATTACAACTTATTCCCAGTAAAATAAAAACCAAGCAATACTCATGATAACTAGGTTCTGTGGCATTTCTAGAGCGTTCCTAGCCTGACCATTGCTGAGTAAGGTTCCTTTTAAATTCCCATCTAGTTTTTTTTTTTAATCAGGCGGTAGGATATGTTTCTTTCCTCAAGGTGGCATCAGTATCTTGTACATAGAAGGTAAAGTCAGACACTGTTTCCAAGTTGAAGTAAACAGACTGTGCTAGCAGAATTATTCAGCATTTGCTGATTCAGGGCTGTAGCCAGCAGTTGGAGGTAATCCAGGACCAAGTATTATTGAAAGGGGAGGAGAATGTGGTGGCGCAACTGTTATAGTACAGTTGGAACTGCCTGCTCACTGTCACCAGAGCTTCAAGCTAGTTTTTAATGCAAGGATCTTGCAATCCTGAAACAGGCAATCCAAGATCAACTTGAAGTTTCAAGGAATGTTTTAATTTCTTGCATAGAGAAGTGATGTAATTCACAGGAGTGTGAGAGTGCATCAGCAGTTCAGTCACATGCTGGACTAGTCACTGATGCAGCCCAAGATACATGGCAGTTTTTTCGGTCACACTCGCAGGTTAGAAGCTGGACAGATGGGACGCAACTAAGCGTAATCTTAAAACATTTTTAATCTCTTGCAGATTTGAACAAAATTGACGCAGGATCTAGCAGCAGGATGCTGTTTCCCACATCTGCACAAGATTCATCCCGAGGCCTCCCAGACACTATGGACCTATGCTTGGGCCTCCAGTCTCTGAATCTGACAGGGTGGGACCGACCATGGAGCACCCAGGACTCTGATACTGCAGCAAAGGCTAGTTCATCGGGTAAGTACAGCATTAATTTTTTTCCCCTGACACCACTACCAGATATTATGAAAGCGGATTTAGATTGTTTAGAACCAACTAGAGAAATCTTGATTGTGTTTGGCCAATTCTTAGATTTTTTTTTAAAGTGAGGGCTAGTGGTTTTTCTTAAATTGATGTGTAAGCCTGTAGTAAATTTTATGCCATTTGCTGTAGAGCACTAACTTGCTTGTGCAACAAATATATATTCAAATATGTTGCGAATCTTTGCTGTGAATTTTTCTGTTCATAGCCCAGCCCATACAGGATTGACAGTCACAGTGAATTTGGCAAGCACTCTTGGTGATGCAAGCTTTATTTTTGAACCCATTGAATTGTGTTAACATGGACTGAATCAAATATGACCATGCAGCTGAACTGATTTTTCTTTTGTGCTGTGATTTAATTCTTGTCTCCTGAGGTGGACTACTTTTTAAAGCTACAGTCTTAACGTAAGAGGGGAGTTTGCCTAAAATAAAATTCCAGACCTTTTAATATTGCAAAGTAAATGGAAAATGACAACGTTGAGAATTAATGCCTGCTCTGTATACTGAAAGAAACCTTGATGTACCAGTTTCTATTTGTCTCTAGTGTATGTCTCCCCTTTCCCATTTTCGGTTTTGCATGCCTGGCTACAACTGCAGTGCTACACCTGTCACCAGAAGGCTCGGCATGTCTGGGTCGCAGACTATTCCACAGTAGCAATCTGTTCTATAGTTTGGTTGGCCTGCAGTCTATTATTGTTTTAAATTACCTTTATCACTTGAAAGTTGTTATTCAACTTTAGTTTTAGCCAGAAGGCCTTTAATGGAATTTCCGGAATCTAAACTGTTTCTAACCTGAAGAGAAAATAGTATAACTTGCCATGTACGAATCTTTTGTTTCTAAATTACAGGAGTCTGGAACTGTTCTAGCTTAAAGCAGTTGTTACCATGGATACTCTGCTTCATTTTCTAAGATGGCTAAATCAAGTTGGAGCTCTTGACAGCTGTAGAGAATTTTTTTCAAGCTCATCCTGAATTGTCAGCACTGATTTCATAACAAATAATGGAGATCTGTGGTTAAGACTTTAAATCGCAAGTTACTATGTACACTTAAAAACAGGGATGTTTGTGTCTTGTGGTTGTTCAGTTGAGATCTACCCTTCATCCATCTTTGTTTAAAACAAGCTCTGGTTAATGCCTGGTGCTAGATTCAAATTGTGCATCTGCATGCAAAGGTTTCAGTACTCCAGACAGTTGGAGCTGATGTGCCATTTTTGAGTACATGGTGTTCAGAGTCTTCGCCTCAAACTCCAAGTTTATATTCTGCAGCTTGCAAAAATTTGTAAATTTGAAACACTAAGGTGGTAGATGTAGTGTGCAACTTTCAATTTCCTTTCTGAAGAAAGAGTTGTCCCTGGGGCTGCTCAGTGAAGGCCTATTAGCTGTAATTTTATGACTTTAGCCAAGGTTACTGACCTTGTAAATTGCAAGGAGATCAAAGTCCCAGTGACATTTGGTACTGTCTCTACCCTGCCTGGCTTGCTGACATTTTTAATGCATGCCAACTGCATGTCTTAACAAGTACAAACTCATCAATTAACATTAAATAGCTTGGCTTGAAAGTTAAAATCTCGATTTTACCTGATTCTGCAATTCTCCTAATAAGGACTTAAGCAAGTTTTTTTAAAAAAAAGATCTTGGATGTTGACTTGCCAAAGCCTAACCCTTGCCCTTTTCCAGTTTGTATAGGTTGCTACTCGGGATAATAAATGCAGGTCTGGTTTCTAATCTAGAAATACTGCTTGTGACATCATAGGTATCTGAAAATAAGGGGGAAAAAAATATCAATCTCTTAAGTGAATCTACACCAGACCCTATTTTAATGGGTCAGTGCTTTTGGAGTTGTGAACCCATCTAGTTTAAATATTGGATGATGAATTTTGTCACATGGTTAACTAGTTTTAGCTTGCTTTGTGTGCTGAAGTGCTTTATTTTAGATGCCCAATGCTAAACTGAAAATGTGGCTCATCACTGACTTGATGCCAATTATTAATTTGGAAGATGGCCTTTCCCTTTTTCTTCCAGTGTGACTGCAGGTTGAGGCCTCCCTCTCCAATCCGTTTTGTCACACTGTTTTAACTGCTTAAATAATCTAGAAAGCCCATGTAAAAACAAAAAACTGCGGATGCTGGAAATCCAAAACAGAACCAGAAACACCTGGAAAAACTCAGCAGGTCTGGCAGCATCGGCGGAGAAGAGTACAGTTGACGTTTCGAATCCTCATGACCCTTCAACAGAACTAAGTAAAATTAGGAAAGGGGTGAAATATAAGCTGGTTTAAGGGTTGGGGGTGGGGGGTTTGTTGGGACAAGTAGCCAGTGATAGATGGCGATAAGATTTGGTTCTCTCCGCCTATCACTGGCTGCCTGCCCTAACAAACCCCCGCCTGCCTGCCCCCCCCCCCGCCCAAACCAGCTTATATTTCACCCCTTTCCTAATTTTACTTAGTTCTGTTGACCTTTCGAGTCCTCATGACCCTTCAACTGTACTCTTCGCCGATGCTGCCAGACCTGCTGAGTTTTTCCAGGTATTTCTGTTTCTAATCTAGAAAGCCTTTCCACTGCATGCCTGAGCTCCCATGGGAGTAGGCAATGAGATTCTTGGATCAGTAGGTCATTGACAAGGTCCAATCACCATACAGTTTCTTGAAGTTTCATGTATGTAATGATAGGCTGTAGAAATCCAGCAGTTCATCTGGTTCAAGAAAGATGAGTTTGATCCCAAGTAAACTTTGCTAAAAGTTGTTGAGAAACTAGATGGTAATGCTACATTGTTCAAGTATTACCACTTTGGCTGGTAACATTCACAAACTGGGTGTTTTTCGGGTTCAGCTTTCAGCATCACTAGCAGCATTATATTCCCCTTTATCCTTTTTCTGCTAAGATATTGATCAAATTGCTATATCATTGCAGCAGATTTAAATAGGACGTGAGGCATTAATGTGCTTAAAATAGATTAATCGTTTGGACACAAGTAGTGGCTTTGGACTGCAATCTAGCAGCTACCTGGCACATTATCAGCTTGAACTCCTTTTCAGCTGGAAATGAAGCAGGTCATGATGGAACAGAAATTTTATCTCGTTTCAAGAGCAAGTGTACCTCCGTCTAGTGGACAGGGCCTACATTTATTTTGGTGCTGATCAGCAATCAGAAATGTGTGCCACACGGGGAACAAACAGGCTGTGCCCAAACAGTGGTTCCTTTTTAAGATGCATGTGAAAATCTTTAAAGGGGCCATCAGCAGAGAAGTGAAATTAGAGGGAACATAATGACTCAAGTTCACACTTTGTGGGGGATGTGGAAGAAATGCCAACAGAAGATATTTTGCTTTTAAAACTTATACTGTAACAAACTAAAATTGATTATTGTAACAGGTGATATTTCAGAAAAAGATGCATTTTACAGTCAGTACTACAAAGATGCACCTTGTAATTGCGAGCACTCATTACAGTTCTTGGCCCTTGAGTTGCATTCACCAGCAACCATATCCTATCAGCCACTGACAAGGTGTGCATCTACAAACCTTTTCACTTGGGTCAACAGTCCTAATACTACAGAATCCTCATCTCTTGACTATTTGGTGGGCTCTGGCACCCCTTCAATAGCAGCGATGGGCATTGTCCAATCCATATTCTCTCTCTCTCTCTCTCTCTCTGTCTCTTCCTGCCGTCAGTGTTCTGTCCTTTCCAACTGTGTAACAGTCTCTGCTCTATTCCCAGATCTGCTTCAACATCAGGATCTGTTCCAACACGGCCACTTGGAAAACTCTTCCATTCTGAGAGCTGAGCTTGTCTTACCTTTTGCACACATTTCTGGTGCTGAGCTGTGTGTCACAATCAGGCTTTTTTAAAAAGAAAAAAATCACCACAGCAATTAACTTTTTTCTGTTTACCTTTTGCCGCTTGGCTGTACGTGCCCAGGTCACATGGGCAAATCTTGGCAACTAATGTCATAATAGGAAACAAATAAACCCTCTTTCAAAATTCCCCAGCCCACTTTATTCTTAAAGGGCATCGCAGAAGAAAATAGACTTTTCACGACATGTGGGTCATCACGCCATATGAAAACTATCCCATCACCAATTAATTTATATATCCATTATTCTAGTAATCCAGGGTAATGTTCTGGAGACCCTGGTTCGGATCCCACCACAGCAGGTGGTGGAATTTAAATTCTTCAGTAAAAGTCTGGAATCAAGTCTAATCATTATTGTGAAACCATTGTCAGTTATTGTAAAAGCCACCTGGTTCTAATGTCCTTTAGGGAAGGAAATCTGCCATTCTTACCTGGCCTACATTTGACTCCAGACCCACAGCAATGTGGTTTGACTTTTAACTGCCCTTTGAAATGGCCTAGGTAAGCCACTCAGTAGTATCAAACCACTACAGAGTCTCAAAGGAACGAAACCAGACAAACCACCTGACATTGAGTAGGCATGGAAAAGACAGTGGCAAACTCGGCCCTGAAAAGTCATCCTTACTAACACCTGGGGGCTAGTGCCAAAACTGGGAGAGCAGTCTCAGACTAATCAAGCAACAGCCTGACATAGTCATCCTCATGGAATCATACCTTACAGATAATGTCCTTTAGACACTACCATCACCATCCCTGGTTGTGTCCTGTCCCACCGGCAGGACAGACCCAGCAGAGGTGGTGGCAGTGTTATATAGCTACGGAGTTGCCTTGGGAGTCCTCCATATTGATTCCAGACCCTATGAAGTCTCGTGGCATCAGATCAAACATGGGCAAGGAAACCTCCTGCTGATTACCACACACTGTCCTCCCTCAGCTGATGAAGCAGTGCTCCTCCATGTTGAACACCACTTGAGGGAGCACTGAGGGTGGCAAGGGCACAGAATGTACCCTGGGTGAGGGACTTCAACGTCCATCACCAAGAGTGGCTGGATAGCACCACTTCTGACTGAGCTGGCTGAGTCCTAAAAGGACATAACTGTGAGACTGGGTCTGCGAGAGGTTTCGAAAAAAACATACTTGACCTCATCCTCAAACCTGCCTGCGGCAGATGCATCTGTCTGTTACCATATCAGTAGGAGTGATCATTGCACTCTTCGTTGAACCAGGGTTGATCCCCTGGCTTGAAGGCAATGGTAGAGTGGGGGATATGCTGGGCTATGAAGTGGAGATGAAGTCCCACCTTCACATTGAGAATACCCTCCATCGTGTTGTGTGGCACTACCACCATGCTAAATGGGATAGATTTCTAACAGATCTAGCAACTCAAGATTGGGCATCCATAAGGCGTTGTTAGCCATCGGAAATTACTCAAACACAACCTGTAGTCTCATGGCCCAGCATATCCCCCACTTTACCATTGCCATCAAGCCAGGGGATTAATCCTGGCTCAATGAAGAACACAGGAGGGCATACCTAAAAATGAGTGTCAGTCTGGTGAAACTACAACACAGGACTACTTGCCTTCCAGACAGCATAAGCAGCAAGTGATGGACAGAGCTAAGCGATCCCACAACCAACAGATCCAATCTAAGCTCTGCAGTCCTGCCACATCCAGTCGTGAATGGTCGTGGACAATTAAACAACTTGTTGGAGGAGACTCCACAAATATCTATCTCCATCCACAATGATGGAGGAGCCCAGGGCATCAGTGCAAAAGATGAGGCTGAAATATTTGCTACAACCTTCAGCCAGAAGTGCTAAGTGGATGATCCATCTCAGCCTCTGGAGGCCCCCAGCATCATAGATGCTAGTTTCCCGCCAATTCAATTAAATTCTGATATCAAGAAATGACTGAAGGCACTGGATAGAGCAAAGGCTATGGGCCCTGACAATATTCTGGCAATTGTACTGAACACTTGTGTTCCAGAACTTGCTGTGCCCCTGGCCCAAGCTATTGCCATACAGCTACAACACTGGCATATTGCTGGCTGTGTGGAAAATTGCCCAGGTATATCCTGTACTACAAAACAGGACAAATTCAACCTGGTCAGTTACTGCCCCATCAGTAAAGTAATGAAAGGGGTCATCAACAGTGCTATCAAGTGGCACTTGCTTAGCAATAACCTGATGCCCAGTTTGGGTTCTGCCAGGGTCACTCAGCTCCTGACCTTATTGCAGCCTTGGTTCAAAAATGGACAAAAGAGCTGAACTCCTGAGGTAAGGTGAGAGTGACTGCCCTTGACATCAAAGCCAAATTTGATTGCCATCAAGGAGCCCTAGCAAAACTGCAGTCAATGGGGAATGGTGGGGAAAGAGGACCTCTCCTCTGCTAGGTATGACTCCAGCCAAAGGAAGGTGGTTGTTGGAGGTCTGTCATCTCATCTCAACTCCAGGACATTACTGCAGGAGTTCCTCAAGGTAGTCTGCTGGGCCCAACCATCAACTGCTTCACCATTGACTGACCGTCCATCATAAGATTAGAGGTGGGGATGTTCGCTGATTAGTGTTCAGCTCCATTTGTGACGCCTCCGATTACTGAAGCAGTCCATGTCCAAATGCAGCAAGACTGCAACAGTATCCAGGCTTGGGCTGACAAGTGGCAAGTAACATTCATGCCACACAAGTGTCAGGCAATGACCATCTCCAACAAGAGAGAATCCAACCAACCATCGTCCCTTGATGTTCAATGGCATTACCATCACTGAATCCCCCATTATCAACATCCTGGGGGTTACCAATGACCAGAAACTGAACTGGACTACACTTATACACTTTCAAAAACAGTTCCTCTGACATGTCTTCCTTCTTCCTTTAACCGAGGTTTTCCACCATGGTGGTTGACAGGGCCCTCAACCGTGTCCAGCCCATCTCCCGCGCATCTGCCCTCTCACCTTCCTCTCCCTCCCAGAAACATGATAGGGTCCCCCTTGTCCTCACTTGTCACCCCACCAGCCTCCGCATTCAAAGGATCATTCTCCACCATTTCCACCAATTCTAGCATGATGCCACCACCAAACACATCTTCCCTACGCACACGCACGCGCACACCCCTGCAGCATTCCATAGGGATCGTTCCCTCTGGGACACCCTGGTCCACTCCTCCATCACCCCCTACACCTCTACCACAGCACCTTCCCATGCAACTGCAGAAGATGCAACACCTGCCCCCTTACTTTACCTCTCCTCACTGTCCAAGGGCCCAAACACTCCTTTCAAGTGAAGCAGCATTTCACTTGCACTTGCCTCAATTTATTCTACTGCATTCATTGCTCCCAATGCGGTTTCCTCTACATTGGAGAGACCAAACGCCGACTGGGTGATCGCTTTGCGGAACACCTGCGGTCTGTCCGCAAGCATGACCCAGACCTCCCTGTTGCTTGCCATTTCAACACTCCACCCTGCTCTAATGCCCACATGTCCGTCCTTGGCTTGCTGCAATGTTCCAGTGAAGCTCAACGCAAACTGGAGGAATAGCACCTTATCTTCCAATTAGGCACTTTACAGCCTTCTGGACTGAATATTGAGTTCAACAATTTTAGATTGAGCTCTCCTCCAACCCCACCCCCAGTACGGTCCCCCCCCCCCTTAAATTTTAAAAAGAACATTTTTTTTCCAATAATTTTTATAGATCTTTTCCCACCTATTTCCATTATTTTTAAATGTATTTTCATCCATTGTTTTATCTCTGCCTTTTAGTCTATTTCGATTCCTTCACCCCACCCCACCCCCACTAGGGCTATCTGTACCTTGCTTGTCCTGCTTTCTACCCTTAGCACATTCCTTAGATAATATCACCACCTTCAACACCTCTTTGTCCTTTTGGTTATCTCCACCTATTACTGGCCCTCTATCCAGCTCTACCTGTCCCAGCTCCCCCCCCACCCCCAACCAGCTTATATTTCACTTCTCTTCTATTTTTACTTCTGTTGAAGAGTCATACGGACTTGAAACATTAACTGTGTTCCTCTCTGCAGATGCTGCCAGACCTGCTGAGTTTTTCCAGGTATTTTTATTTTTGTTTTGGATTTCCAGCATCTGCAGTTTTTTTGCTTTTAGACTTATAAAATATTGTCTCTACAAGACCAGGTCAGAGGCTAGGAATCCTGCCTCCCAAAGCCCATCTACCATCTACAAGGCACAAGTAAGGAGTGTGATGGCGTACTCCCCATTGCTTGGATGAGTGAACCTCCCACAGCATAAACTTGACACCATCCAGGACAAAGCATTCCACTTGATTGACACCCCATCCACAAACATTCACTCCCTCCACTGACGCACAGTAGCAGCAGTGTGTACCATCTACAAGATGCACTGCAGGAATTCACCAAGGCTCCTTGGACAGGACCTTCCAAACCCACAACTGCTACCATCTAGAAAGACAAGGGCAGCAGACACATGGGAACACCACCACCTGGAAGTTCCCCTCCAAGTCACTCACCTTCCTGACTTGGAAATATATCACCATGCCTTCACTGTATCTAGGTCAAAATCCTGGAACCCCCCTCCCTAACAGCACTGTGGAAGACTTCAGTCGTTCAAGAAGGCGGCGCACCACCACTTCTTAAGGGCAATTTAGGGATGGGCAATAAATGCTGGCCCAGCCAGCGAAGCCCACATCCCATGAATGAAAATCAATTAATGTAGATGGAAGGATGCTGACAAAAACCATTTCTAAGTGTATTGAAACCCATTTTCTATAGAATATCCTTGCCTTTCCATGTAACCTGAACAATTCTACTCCTTTTACTCTTCTGAAGGAATTGATTTACTGAATCACAGTTCCACAGAATCCACCCAGCAGTTCACAGAAACTGCCTTGATTAAGTAGCCATTTGGTGTATATGTAAAGTATTGTTGTAGGGGAAGGGGGATGTTTGTAAACTGTTCTCCTTGAAATTTGTGCCTCATTCAAGCATGTTGGTAAGTAGCAATTCCTGTTTCCCCATGTTGGTATTCTGAGGCCAATTTATGGCACTTTTTGTTGTAATCTTGGCTAAAACTTACAAATTTTACTGCACAAACAAGTGATTAAGCATGAGTTTACAAAATGAGCCATTAAGAATGTTTTTGTCTGGTGAATGTGTTTCACCCCTTCTCGGGTTACTGGTTCTTTCCTCTGATCTAAATCTTCCCAAATGCAGCTTAGGGCAGCTTCATTTTTTTACCTTCCTGCTGAATTTTTCATCAATATGCACTGGCAGCATTTCATACCTTCTATCAATCTTGAGGTTAACGTGGAGGAGGTTTGAGCCAGTCATGAGGGCTTCATACTGATCCTGTGGATAGGATGACTACCTTCACTGTAATATACTAATTCAATATATATCCAGTTTAGTGGATACTGGAAGGAAGTGCCTTTTTTAAATACCTACTTAAGAGAGTCAGATGAACTTGTCTGTTACACTTGGCTGCATAGTAACCTTGACCTCAATGTCTACTCTACTTGAGTTGACAAAAGGCAAATTGAAGCAAAATGGTGGTTTATACTGATATTTGGATTGATAATCCAAGCATTTCTCCCATTATATTTCAAAAGCCTACACTAAATCAATCTAATATTTGAAAAATGAGAAACCTACATTGAAACTATTAAACAAATGAGTCAAGATATTGGATTGTGCTACAGCTTGCTGTGAATCACTAATTTTAGAAAGAGGAGATCCATTATGGCTATAAAGTCAGTTTTACTACCAAAGGCATCAGTTGTTGCTCTGCATTTAGACTCCCTTCAGTTTAAGTAGAAATAATAATCCTTCAGTCTTGTGCTGGTTACAAGATTCCAAATTCTGTTAGCGTACAACAGGTTTTTGCCCAATGCATTCGTGATGGTTGATCTTGAATTAAAAGAAACAAGTAGGCTTTTTTATATAAGACTTCATGTATTTGTTCCCTACCCCCTGCAAGTCCATATTCCAATCTTCAAATTTCTTCCAACTATTTATTCTGGTGATTTTTAATTTATGTCCTTTGCTGCTTTGCAATTAGCAATGGATTGTTTACTAGGTCAAGGAATGAATTGATTTAAATTTATTGCTAAAATTTAACAATCATTCCCTCAAGTTCCACTAAGTATTGATGGTGATGGTCACTGCTAAGGCAATCTTGACAAGATGACAAAGATTTTTTTTGTGATTACTTAGCTACTCTAGAGCAGTAACTGGCGTTACATAGAAAATAACTCTGCCATGTTTATAACTCTCTGCCTAGCAGGCTTGCATCAGCAACATAGTAGCCAGCCCTCTTTGTGAACTATTAGAGGGACAACCTTGTTCTGAAGGTCAATAATTCCTGCTGCTAAGCTATTTAGCCTGAGTTTGACTAATATCCAGCTGAGAGGAGTGGCATTAAACTCTACTCCTCCAAAATAAAGAACTAAATAAAAAATTGATTTGTTTTTTAAAACCTCTAAATTGTTTGCAGAAACCCTGGATAATTAATATTGGCTCATTAAACTCTGGAATCCTTAACTCCTGACTCTAAACCTCTTTTTTTTGACTGGAGTCAATTGTTGGAATGAATTTTTGGTGCAGCCAGTAAGTCTGGCTTTTTTGACTCTACTATGTAATTTGAATGTTTTGCATCTACAGTGTATTCTATATAACTGGCTATCCTGATCAACAAGCAGTGATTCCCTCCATACTCCACTATTGCATAGCTTGACATGACCAGTACTAAATGGAGGGGGGAAATTGAGTTTGGGTTGGTGGGGGATGATGGATAAAAGTTTTTAAAGTATATGCATTGGGGCATGAGTTGTGAAGGTGGGAGGTGATTGAACAGAACTAGAATGGTACAGGTTATTAGCATAAAAGCAAAATACAGCAGATGCTGGAAATCTGAAACAAAAATAAAAATAGCTGGAAAAACTCAGGTCTAGCAGCATCTGCGGAGAGGAATACAGTTAATGTTGAGTCTGTATGACTCTTCATCAGAACTGAGGAAATATATAGGCTCTATTTCCTCTGTTGAGTCATACGGGGGACTTGAAACGTTCGTGGTATTCCTCTCCACAGATGCTGTCAGACCTGCTGAGTTTTTCCAGCTATTTTTATTTTGGTACAGGATACTACCAACTGTAATCAACCAATTGTGGCCAATGGACAGCCAGAAATTGAGGATTTTTTTTTTTTTAAAGGAAAAACAACTTTAGTAAGGGTTTTAGTGCAGGAATGGACCCATGTTGGTGGTGGAAATGAGCAGCTTTACTAATGGTGTGAAGCTGAGTTGTAATTTCTTACTGATTTGATACAAATGTCCCTTCTCCCCTACCATGTGCCAATGGCTAAAAACAGATTGGCAATCTGAAGGCACAGAACTAACTGGTGACAGGCTCAAGAAATGATGATTAGAACTGGGTGTCATTAGCAGACTTGTATAAACTGCCTGTAAGAGGTTGCAGATGGATCCTTAAGGGGTTGTGGCAGGGACAGTGCGGAATGGGGAAGCAAGACCAGTGCTGGAGGTATTGTACTCTGGGGCAGCCAAGCAAGGACATGCCCACAAAGTAGTGTAGTTGAAGTGGAAAATAATGAAGGATCATATTCAGATGCAGTGAATGCTGTATGTAATTTTGACTGGTCTGGGTCGTTTCAAATGCTGTAAGCAAGTTAGAATCTGGATTGGGAGGGAACTGGTGGATGGAAGGAGGTAGGGGAAGGAAATTGCCTTCCTCCAGGATCTTTGAGGAAAGGAGTTGGGTGTTTTTGTTTTGAGGGAGAAAAGGGAGGGATGGTGCTTGAGGGGGAAAAACAGTAGTGAAGGGGGTCAAGCGGATGGCTTTTTCCTTTTGGAGAATAAGGGTAAGTGAAAACTGACCAAGGATAATGGTGGAGTGGGTTGGAGATGAGTTTAGAATTGATGGGGTGGAACAAAAAGCCAGAGGTAGCTGCACGGATGGCCTTGATTTTCCATGCTTGGTATTGGAAATGAGGGTAGTGCAAAGGGCACAAGGAGATAATTAGTCATGAAAGACCTTTTAGCATGACGGTGGTTACCTTTAACATAGTAATTCTTGACATTGTCAAACCAGTTCTGCACTAGGCACACCTTAGTTTATAGCACGATCTAGAGTAAAGATGAGGACTGTAAAATCCACAAACAGAACTGTCCCAGTAGACCGATCATGTCAGCCTGCTCCTGCCCCACGGAACTCATTTCTCATTATCTTGACTCCCTTCTCTCTCCCCTTGTCCAGTCCCTTCCCACCTACATCTGTGATTCCTCTGACACCTAGTACGTCACATCAACAATTTCCAGTTCCCTGGCCCCAACCTCTTCCTCTTCACCATGGATGTCCAATCCCTCTACATTTCCATCCCCCACCAGGATGGTCTGAGGGCCCTAAGCTTCTTCCTCAAACAGAGGCCCAAACAATCCCCATCCACCACTACTCTCCTCCATCTGGCTGAACTTGTTCTCACAGTGAACAATTTCCCCTTTAACTCCTCTCACTTCCTCCAAATAAAAGGTGTGGCTATGGGTACCTGCATGGGCCCCAGCTATGCCTGTCTCTTTATGGGGTATGTGGAACATTCCTTGTTCCAGTCCTACTCCGGCCCCCTTCCACAACTCTTTCTCCGGTACATCGATGATTACTTCGGTGCTGCTTCATGCTCTCGTTGGGACTTGGAAAAATTTATTATCTTGCTTCCAATCTCCACCCCTCCATCATTTTCACATGGTCCATCTCTGACACTTCCCTTCCTTGACCTCTCTGTCTCAATCTCTGGTGATAGACTGTCCACCAATATCCATTACAAGCCTACCGACTCCCACAGCTACCTCGACTACAGCTCCTTGCACCCTGCTTCCTGTAAGGAATCCATCCCATTCTCTCAGTTCCTTCGCCTCCGTCGCATCTGTTCTGATGAAGCTACCTTCAAAAACAGTTCCTCTGACATGTCGTCCTTCTTCCTTAACCGAGGTTTTCCACCCACGGTCGTTGACAGGGCCCTCAACCGTGTCTGGCCCATCTCCCGTGCATCTGCCCTCACGCCTTCTCCCTCCCAGAAACATGATAAAGTCCCCCTTGTCCTCACTTATCACCCCACCAGCCTCCACATTCAAAGGATCATCCTCCGCCATTTCCGCCAACTCCAGCATGATGCCACCACCAAACACATCTTCCCTTCACCCCACCGGCAGCATTCCGTAGGGAACATTCCCTCCAGGGCACCCTGGTCCACTCCTCCATCACCCCCTACTCCTTAACCCCCACCTATGGCACCTCCCCATGCCCACGTAAAAGATGCAACACCTGCCCCTTCACTTCCTCTCTCCTCACCATCCAAGGGCCCAAACACTCCTTTCAAGTGAAGCAGCGTTTCACTTGCATTTCCCCCAACCTAATCTACTGCATTCGTCGCTCCCAATGCGGTCTCCTCTACATTAGAGAGACCAAACGTAAACTGGGCGATCGCTTTACAGAACACCTTCGGTCTGTCCGCAAGAATGACCCAAACCTCCCTGTCACTTGCCATTTTAACACTCCACCCTGCTCTCTTGCCCACATGTCTGTCCTTGGCTTGCTGCATTGTTCCAATGAAGCCCAACGCAAACTGGAGGAACAGCACCTCATCTTCCGAATAGGCACTTTACAGCCTTCTGGACTGAATATTGAATTCAACAACTTTAGATCTTGAATTCCCTCCTCCATCCCCACCCCTTTGTTTTTTCCCCCTTCCGTTTGTTTTTTCCAATAATTTATATAGATTTTTCTTTTCCCACCTATTTCCGTTATTTTTAAATCTTTTATGCCCTGCTAGTCTTTTCACCCCACCCCCACTAGAGCTGTACCTTGAGTGCCCTACCATCCATTCTTAATTAGCACATTAGTTTAGATAATATCACCACCTTCAACGCCTGTGTTCTTTTGTCTGCGGCATCTTTTGATTATCTGCTCCTATCACTACTTGCTTGTCCCTACAACCACACCAAACCCCCCCCACCTTAAACCAGCTTACATTTCACCCCTCTCCTTATATTCGCTCAGTTCTGTGGAAGGGTCATGAGGACTCGAAACGTCAACTCTTTTCTTCTCCACTGATGCTGCCAGACCTGCTGAGTTTCTCCAGGTAATTCTGTTTTTGTTTTGGATTTCCAGCATCTGTAGTTTTTTTTGTTTTTGAGCACTGTATTGTTGCTAGTAAGTGTCTTGATGGGAATCTTGGATCAGATAGTACCTGGAGTACTATCCAATTCGGGTCGTTATAAGGTTTTGTACATTCAAGCGATGAAGCTGATCCTAGTGTGAAGTTTGGAGAAATTAGATGCCCCCTTTCCAGGTAGAAGGCTGGGGATTTTGGGAATTTTCAGTTGGTTAAGTGAGTAGAAATTGGAAATCTGAAACTCTTGAATTGTTCAAATGGGGACAATGGCCTTAAAACTGGAAAAATTTGTCTGGAAGCCAATTAGTGTGAACAACTTTCTAATGAGATCAGTGTAGAAAATTGGAAAATTCAAAACAATTAACTGTGACTAGGGAGAGGGATGGAAGCTACTTCTGGATGGAGAAATAAGATGGGCTGGGAGTGTAATCTCTTACCTTGAATGCTACTCCAAGTTAGCATCCACATTGCTTTGCTTTGTTCTGGGTCAAATTTCAGTGGTTCACAACCCTTTCAGTAAAGACATCTTCACCTCAATCCTAAATTCCACCCCCTGCCCCCCTCCCTGCCAGCCAGTTCTGGACTTCCAACCAGGGGAAGCCACCTCTCAGAAATCTGCACCATCTACCCCCAAGAAATTTAAACATTTCAAAGAGATTACCTCGCATTCTAGGGGCTATAAGCCTAGCTACTTAATTACTCACTCCTAGTAGCACAATTCCCTCATCCCAGGAATCAGTCTGTTTGAACCTTATTTAGTTTGTGCTCCCTCCAAGGCAAGTATATCTTTACTTGGAATGTATACAGTACTCCAGGAGTGGTTTCACTAAGGCCTGAGTCAATTGCAGTAGGATTTCCTTGCTGTTCTCCAATTCCTTTTTATAAAAAAGTTGCTGTAAACCATTTATTTTCACATTTTACTTGCTATACCTGCATGTTTGACCATCTGTGGTTTGTGTACAAGGACACCCAGGTTCCTTGAGAAAGTTTTTAGTCCTGTCATTTTAAAAACATTCAATCTTTTTCTATTTTGCTGCCAAAGTGGATAATTTCACATTTCTCCATTTATGTTTGATGTGCCATGTTCTTGACCACTCATCCAAATTCTTTTTTCAGCCCCTCTCCTCAGTTTACTCTCCCACTGGGCTTTTGTATCGTCAGCAAACTTGATATGTTCAGTCCTTCATCCAAGTCATTGGTATAGATTGTAAATAGCTTAGGCCTGTCATTAATTCTTTATGATTAGCCTGCAAACCTGAGAACTATCTGTTTATTCCTGTTTTCTGGCTGTTGATGTATATTGTGTTCAATCCTGAGTCCTAATTTTGTTTAATAACTCCATAACACCTTTTATTGAACACCGTATGAAAATCCCAGACACTGCATCTGCTAGTTTTCCCCTTGCCCTCACTATGCAGGGCTGCTGAAGTAGTTTGGAGTTCACTGAGATGGTGGGCAGTGCTTTTGATGACCAACAATGAGGGCGGGCAGCTCTATCCAGTGAAAGACGACAGCTGTCAATTGTCTTCAGTGATCAAAGTTGAGTAGGTAATCATGGGTATAGATGGTGAGATTGGGCAACAGTTTGGGTCTAATTTTAAGGTCTGGCTCAAACAGTGAAGTCGGGTAGATTTGGAAGTCCAGCTGGAGGATGAGTAGGAGGGATGAAAGGATGAACTCTTGAGTAGGTGTCGGAAGGGTGAAGAGGTGCTTAAACATGGAATTTGGGAATGAGAACAATGTTGTCACTACTTTGGGCAGGGAATGTTATGAAATGTACAGTTAGGGAGGCATCTTGAGGGGGAGGACGGTTGTTAATTCAATGTTTCATCTAAAGTTAATGTGTACATTGAAATTACTTTTTCCCCCACTTAGTTTTAGGCTTGCTCACTAACCCCCTGAGTGCTCAGCTGACTAGAACAGCAGTTGGGTTTCCATCACTGGACCCAATTGGATCAAATTACGCTGATCAAATTGCATCATCTTTGCCAAAGCGAATGGATAGCCGTTCAGTGTTGGACTCGCGATCAAGCAGCCCGTCTGACTCCGATACAAGTGGCATCAGCTCTGGCTCTGATCCCCTTTCAGAGCTAATGGTAAGATTTCTTCAATTTCTGAATCTAGTAAGCATCTAATTATACACCATTCAACATGGTACAGCAGATTGGTACAGGCTAGTAAAGTGTTCTTTTTGTCCTCAGTTGGCTTTTCGCCTAGCTTTGCTCTGTCAGCAAATCTGGATACATTATTCTGTCTCCTTATCCAAATCTATATCAAAATATAGATCAGTTGAGTGGACAAGATGGACTATAATGTGGGAAAGTTAAACGCTTGGTAGAAGGAATAGAAAAGCAAGATATTGGGAGTAGGATAATGTTCAGCATTTGGTGATACTTGTACACAGTTAACATGCAGGTACAGCAAGCAATTCAGAAAGAAATAGCGTGTTGGTTTTTATTGCAAGGGGGTTGAAATGTTAGTGTAAAGAAGTCTTGCTGTAAATATATAGGGCTTTGAGATGACAACTGGAGTGAGATTTCTAAGTGAGTAGGCTGGGCCTGTATTCCCTAAAATGAGGTGATCTCATTGAGGCATACCAAATTCTTAAGGGCTTTGATAGGGTAGGTGCTGGAAGGATGTTTTCCCTGGCTAGAGCATCTAGAACAGAGGGTCATAGTCTCAAATCTTTGGGACCCTCTAGCCCAGTGAGCTGTGGGTGTTCAGTGCCCAAAATCTATTAACCTCCATCTTGAATGCATAACTAAGGGAATTAGGAATACTTTTTTTAAGGGCATGATCAGACTTGATGAGCCATATAGAATCACAGTAGTTGCAGCACTTAACTCAAGAACATAAATGAATGGGTTAACAAGCAAGATGTAACCAACTCGGTTTCCTGTAGGCCACACTCTCCAAAGTCATCAGTTAAACAGTATTTGTTTGCTTGAATTGCAGCACTTTTTAAAATCTAGAATTTTCTTTGGATGAAGTGGATCCTCCATGATAAATATATGCTACCTATTGTGAGTAATTGCATTTAGTTTGAAACTCTTGGCTGGTCAGTCTGCTTTTAAAATGCAGAAATCGGACAAAGCGATACAATTTTCTGAAAAAAGCTTGACTGGCCAAATGGGGCCAAAAACAGTGCCAATTTAACTAGCACAATTGCAAATAATGTAGGATTTTTTGCTGGAGGTTGTGAATACAATTTGGGTACCATGGGTCAGTTCTCAACTTCATTTTGATTGTAAATGCTAACTATAAAGTTTTTAGTTTTGAGTTGACCTTTTTTTTAAAAACTGCATCCAAATCTCTTGCCAACATGAGGTTGAATAGGTAATTTTCTCCCACAAATTCTCATTGCTTTTAAGGTCTGGGAAGGAAATCTGGTGGTGATAATGCCATTTGGAAAGTGTTGTTATCCATAAGTCTAATTTAATCTTTGGCTTGCGTTGACCTTAGGCATAATGTGAAATAGGAGCAGGAATAAACTATACAGCTTGTCAAGCCTACTCCCCCATTCAGTATGACTCTAGCTGATCTTCAGCTTCAGTTCCATTTTCCTATCTGCTTCCTGTACTCCTTGATTCCCTGGGATAAAAAAATCTGCCTTTGCCTTAAATAATTCAACAATGGAGCATCCCTAACCATCACAAATCTTTGAAGAAGTTTCTCATTTCAGTCCTGAACGATCAACCCTTATGCTGAGACTGTGTATTAGATTCTCCATCCAAGGGAAATTTTGCCTATCCTGTCAAGCTGCTTCAGAATCTTGTCTCTTTTGATAAGTTCACTCTTTCGCAGCTTTTAAATTCTTTCATGGGATGTGGGCATTGCTAACAAAGCCAGTATTTGTTGCCCATTCCTAATTGCCCTAGAACCAAGTGACTTGCTCAGCCATTTCAGAGGGCAGTTAAGAGTCAGCCACAAGGACAAGACCAAGTAAGGATGGCAGATTTCCTTCCCTAAAAGGCAATAGTGAACCAAATGGGCTTTTGTGACAGTTGATAGTTCATGGTCACCATTACTGAGACTAGCATTCAATTCCAAATTAAATACTAGAATGTAAATTCCACCAGCTGCCATTGTGGGGTTTGAACCTAACAAATGTTCCCAGAGCATTTATCCTTCCAAGCACAGTGGTGTAGTAGTATTGTCACTGGACCAGTAATCCAGAGACCCAGATTGGAATCTCACCACAGCAGATGATGGAATTTGAATTCAATAAAAATCTGGAATTGAGTCTAATAGTGACAATGAAACCATTGTTGTAAAAACTCATCTGGTTCACTAAGCCCTTCTTTTAGGGAAGGAGATCTGCCATCTTTACTTGGTCTGGCCTGTGTGTGATTTCAGACCCACTGCAGTGTGGTTGACTTTTAACTGCCCTCTGAAATGGCCTAGCAAGCCACTCAGTTGTATCAAACCGCTAAAGCGTCTAAAAGGAATGAAACTGGACAGACCATCTGGCATCAACCTAGGCATCAGAAACTACAATGGCAAACTTAGCCCTGTTGACCCTGCAAAGTCCTCCCTACTAACAACTTGGGTTGTGCCAAAATTGGGAGAGCTGTCTCTCAGACTTGTCGAGCAACATTCTGACGTTGATTCAGTGAGTATGACGATGTCCCAGACGCTACCATTGCCATCCCTGGGTATGTCCTGACCTACTGGCAGGACAGACCAGAGGTGGCAGCACAGTGGTATACAGTCAGGAGGGAGTTGCCCTGGTAGCCCTCAACATGAACTCCTGACATGAAGTCTCATGACATAAAGTCAAACATGGGCAAGGAAACCTCCTGACTACCCTATACTTTTTTTTTCTCTCCCCCAGCTGATGAATCAGTGGTACTCCATGTTGAACACCACGAGGGGATAAGGGTACAACAGAATGTACTCTGGGTGGGGGGGCTTCAGTGTCCATCACAGTGGTTCAGAAGCACAGTGCAGATTGAGCTGGCAGAGCCATAAAGGAAATAGTTGCTAGACTGAATCTGTGGCAGTTGGCATGGAAACTGAGGGGAAAAAAATACTTTAACCCCATCCTCACACTTGCAGCAGGCAGGTTGGTGTTGATAGGAGTGACTAACACACAGCCCTTGGAGACTAAGTCCCATCTTCACTTTGAGGATGCCCTCTATAATGTTGTGTGGCATTACCAATGTGCTAAATGGGATAGATTTTGACCAGATCTAGCAACTTGAGACTGGGCTGTGGGCCATCAGCGACAGCAGAATTGTACTCGCTCACAATCTGTAACCTCATGGCCTGGCATATCCCCAACTCCCCTACCCAGCCAGGGGATCAACCCAGGCTCAATGAAGAGTGCAGGAGGGCATGCCAGGAGCAGTACCAGGCATACCTAAGAATGAGGTGTCAACTTGAAGCTACAAGACAGGACGACTAGTGTACCAAACAGCACAAGCATCAAGTGACTGAGCTAAGTGATTACACAACCAACAGATCAGATCTAAGCTATGCAGTCTTGCCACATCAGTCATGAATGGTGGTGAACAATTGAACAACTTGCTGGAGAAGGAGGCTCCACAAATATCCCCATCCTCAATGGAGGAGCTCAGCACATCATTGCAAAAGATGAGACACTCACAACAATTTTCAGCCAGAAGTGCTGAATAGATGATCATCTGTCTCCTTAGGAGGTCCCCAGCATCAGATGCCAGCCTTCAGTCAATTCCATTCACACTGTGGTTTTGAGAAATGGCTGAAGCTTACTGGATACTGCAAAGGCATTGGGCTCTGACAATATTTCTGCAAAAGTACTGAAGATGTGCTCCAGAGCTTGCCATGCCCCAGCCATGCCTTTCCAGTACAGCTACAACACTGACATCTCCCTGGCTGTGGAAAATTGTTCAGGTATGCCCTGTACACAAAGCAGGATAAATCCAACCTAGCCAATTATCACCCCATCAACCTACACTCTATCATCAGTAAAGTAATGGAAGAGATCATCAGCAGTGCTATCAAGCAGTACTTGATTAGCAATAACCTGCTCACTGCTCAGTTTGGGTTCCACCAGGGCCACTTGGCTCCTGGCCTTTATTACAGCTTTGGTTCAAACATGGACAAAAGAGCTGAACTCATGAGGCGAGTGTGTCTGCCCTTGACATCACGTTTGCATTTGACTGAACGTGGCATCAAGGAGTCCTAGCAAAACTGGAGTCAATGGGAATTCGTGGGGTTGGGGGGACCTCTCCACTGGTTGGAGTTGTATCTAGCACAAAAATGGTTGTGGTTGATGGAAGTTGATCATCTCTGTTCTAGAACATCACTGCAGGAGTTCCTCAGAGTAGTCTTGGCACAACCATCTTCAGCTTCATCAATGACCTTCCTTCCATCATAAGGTCAGAAGTGGGGATGTTTGCTGATTTGTCAGCACCATTCGTGACCCCCTCAGATACTGAAGCAGTGCATGTCCAAATGCAGCAAGACCTGGACAATGTCCAGGCTTGGGCTTACAAGTGGCAAGTTACATTTATGCCACACAAGTGCCGAGCAACTCAAACTGTGCACTGTATTCCAGGTGTGATGTCAATAAAGCCCTGTACAATTGTAGCAAGTCATTTTATCGTTGTACAGCAAAAGAATTGGTGTAAAGACCAACATAACATTTGCATAACTAATTGCTTGCTATACTGGCATACTGTGTTCCTTGTATGAGTACACCAGTGTCCCTCAGACCAACATTTAGAAGTTTCATACCACATTTACATTTTGCTTTTCTGCCTCACACTTCCATATTTTCCATCTGCTATCTTGTTGCCCACACATTCACCCTGTCAGTATCCCTTTGCAGCCTATTTTATCCTTGCGGCTTGCATTCCCATAGATGTTTACAGCATGTCCATGCTGGTCAACAAAGATCTGACAACACTAATCCCACCCTCCAGTGTAGTCACATTCTTCCTATAATGTGGTGACCAGAACTGCATGCATTACTCCAGTTATGGCCTTACCAGTGTTTTATACAGTTCCAGCATAACCTCCCTGCTCTTGTATTTTGTGCCTTGGCTAATAAAAGCAATTATCCTACATGCCGTCTTAACCACCTTATCTACCTGCCCTGCTACCCATGGAGATCTGTAGATGTGCACACCAAGGTCCCTCTGACCTTCAGTACTTTCCAGGATCCTACCCTTCATAATGTATTCCCTTGCCATGTTAGCCCTTCCTAAGTGCATTACCTCACCTTCTCCAGGTTGAATTTCATTTGCCACTGCTCTGCCTTCCTGACCAGTCCATTGATATCCTCCTGCAGTTTAAGGCTATCCCCCTCGTTATTTACCACCCTACCAATTTTGGTGTCATCTGCGAACTTCTTGATCTTACCCCCTATGTTAAGTCCAAATCATTTATGTACACCACAAACAGCCAGGGCCCCAGCACACAGCCCTGTGGAACCCCACTGCAAACAGACTTCCAGTCTCACACCTCTACTTCCCCATCTCAGCCAAATTTGCATCCAACATGTCACTTTGCCTTGGATCCCATGGGCCCTTACTTTCTTGACCAGTCTGCCAGGAGGGACCTTATCAAAAGCCTTGCTAAAGTCCATGTAAACCCTCAACAGTCCTGGTTGCTACCTCAAAAAATCCAATCAAATTTGTCAAACATGACTTTCTCTTAACGAATCCATGCTGACTATCTGTATGTATAATATGACTATTCCCACCTAGCTTTGTATTTGTATTGCTAGGAAGCTTAGATGAAAAGAATGAGAAATACATCTAAGTCATTAGTATAGATTGTTTGAGTCTTAGCTATTTGACACTGATTCTTGCAATAGTCCTCTAGTCACAGCCTGCCAACTTAAATGCCCTGTTGAACCCTACTCTTTGATAGAGGATTGTTAACAGCCAGCAAGCAATGTGAATATTGTTCCAACTCCATGACCCTTTACTTTGTATTGACCTTTTTGTGTGGCACCTTTAGCTGCCTACATCCATTCTTCGGAAAAGAAATGGTGTAATGAGATGTGTGGTGAGAGTCATGCACTAGAAGGTGAAATCTTTGACAAAGGGCTAACAACAGATAGTGGGTGCTTAAGAGTAAAATATTGTTTGAAAGGGATGCAGTAACAAAAAGATGGCCACAACGTGAGAGAATTGTACAATGATTCAAATCGACAGTCAGGATATAGACAAATGCAGGACTGAAAAATGATATCAGAGGTAACTAATGTGTTGAAATTGAGCACAGGAGAAGCTCCAGGCATAGATAAAGTAACATAACATCTGAAGGCCTTTGAAGAAACTAAATTAGAAGTGATAGCAGAAATCTGTGAATAAACATATATCAAAGGATGTATTCTAAGTCATTATTCTCAAGTTACCTAAGAAACAAAACAATGGCATGTGATCATTTGAACTAAGCTTAATGAGTCGTCTCATTAAACTGATCTTGCAAATCATAATAGAAATAACACATTACGCAGAAATCAGTGTAATGTATTCTGGATTTAGACCTGGAGTAGGAACAAGAGGGAATATTCATTTTGGATTAATATCCAGAAGAAAGCATAATCTTCAAGACTGAAGAGTTCAGTTCAATTGAAGTGTTTAATTGTGTTTAATGACCAAAAGCTAATGGTCATATTGCTAAGATGGGGCATTTGTCCAGAGCCTAAATTGGGACCAAATAACAAGCATTGGGCGAGAAGATGGACAGTTGGGCATTCAAGTGAAGTGTGTGTGACAAAGTTGTGTGCTATCACCAAAATTGTTCAATCTGTATGCAACTTTTCAGAATTAGTTGTACAAGAACATAAACTTGCAGTGTGATGACATGCTATTGACAGGATAGGAAAAGGGCCTACAAAATATTGTAGATCATATAAAATCTAGAAGTTTGAAATATGGATTGCTGCGGTGGGTGGGAGGGGGTTGATGGAGAGCTATTAACTATTTCCACCAGTGTTTTCTGACCCTTGCTATTCCTAACCTCCATCCTTGCTGTTCCTGTTTCCTCAGTGAGATAAATCTGTCATCCTTGGCTATCGAGGCTACCCTCTTCCTTATCCATTCTACTTCACTTTTTGAAGTTTACCCTGGTTGCTTGTAATCATGCCCCTGTAATGGTGATTAAACCGTTAGAAAATGAGGTTTAAGATTGTGTTGGGACTGTCTTTAAAGTAAAATAAAGGGGGGGGTCATGTGACCTATTCTGAAGTTTGCCTGACGACAAGCCTGGGTGATTTGATTTGGAGATTGAAGGGGGCCCGGGTCGTTTATTGGGAAGGTGCAAGATGTTTACACTAGGAGACAATGGCAGCAGCTTGTGTGCTAAAATGAATAGAATTAGTTTCCAAAGCCCCAGAAGTGTTGAATGTTGGGCTGTAAACAGTGATTCTAAACTGTCCATTTAGTACCAAGATGAAAAGTTTGGCACTTGGATAGCTAATCGGCATCTGTACCTAGATTCGAGGTCCATGTGATGCCATCAAAATGGGCTTTGAGAAGAATGATTTCTAAGATACCCTGGAAAACTCAAAGGCAGTGTGCCAGGGTTTGGTAACGAGGGAGCAGCTGGAGGCTAAGAAGTCTTTTTAGTTCAGCATGCCAGTTTTCAGAGTGCAAGCTCCCACCTGCAAAGACTGAACTCGGGAGTTTGAAGATTCACATAGCTTGTATCAGGGCGAAGACCTTTTTCTAGTTATACTCTGTGCAGGGGCCCGCCCTGGGGGGGGGGAGTTACCAGGCTGTGAGGAAAAGAACAGAAGTAAAGCCTCAAAGCAAGAATCATTTTGAACAGATTGAGGGAGAATTAATGGTCCAACTAAAGAGACAGTGTAAGAAATACCTATGATGTGTTTTTGTAATTTGTCCTATGGTTTGAAGCGTTAGTTGCCTGCAAAGTTGACGTTTAGTCAGTAGAGCTTTTATTCTTTAAATGAAGCATCTTAATATGAAATCTTTATTTCTGTTATTAACTAGAGGTTTGAATTTCTTAAGTTTGGTCCCTTCAGAGATAGTAACACTAGGTTATTCATTCATCCATGTAGATGTTCTGTATATTCAGATAAAGAACCTTAGTTTTAAAAAAAATTATTTCCCTGCATGGATCTTACTCACTATACTATCACCATTTAAATGTGTTCCTTACTGTCCCACTTTGTGACTAAAGACCATCAGTTGCTCTGTAATGATTAGCAATTTGACTGAAGTGTTTGAGGTAGGAAATTGTGATCTCATTTGCTTTTTTCATTCAAAAGATCCTTTGCACTGCACTGCTCTTTGCTTCAGCTGCTAAAATGAGAATTTTAACAATCATGTATTTGCTTTGGTACTTAACATTAGGGAAAGTTAACACTTTTTTAAAAATGAATTTTCAACCTTGTATATACAGTCTTGAATTCCTGCCACCTGTATCTGGTAAATGTGTTTTTCTTTTAGTCAAGCCTTCGCATTTCTCCTCCAATTTCCTTCTTGCCCATGGGTGGAGTAGGCAGGGATCCAATGAAACGAATTGGCATGAGCTCTCGACTGGATCAAGACCAGGCTTCGGTGACCAACCCTGTGAGCCCCAATCCCTTCAAAAGATGGTCAACAAATTCTGGGTGGGCAAACTGGGATCTTCTGGAGAGTCCAGAAGATCCTTTTAGCATGGAAAAGGAGGCCAGGCTGCACAGGCAAGCTGCAGGTAAGGTGGCAAATTTCTTCTGTTTCAAAGCTCAACTATTTGGTTAATACATGATTTTTTTTAAATTGAGTAATCAGTTCATTTTCTGTCTTGGTTGTATCTGTAAATTGACACGAGGGATGTTGCTGATTTCCTGGTGGGAAACCTCTTCAATTTACAGCACCACTAATCAGTCCAACTGGTCTAGATTAGGCAAAAAGCTAGGACATTATTTAGTGCCTGGAAGCTAACCCTTAATTCTTCACTCGTGTTCTGCTTTTAATCACTTTATGCTTTAAATGACTTCCCAGAAGATTAATGGAAAACATTTTTTTGATGGACCCTTTTAGGGCAGTTTATAAAGATGGGCACTTCTGAATTCATCAGAAAATGCACCTGATGCAGTACTAAGAAAAAAATCACAGGATGAAAATTTATTTGTTTCTCTATGGCAAGGTAGTAGGAGCCAGACAATTAGTATGCCATCTGCTTCAAGGATGTTTGCATGACATGAAGACCTTAAATGTTGACTATCACACCTGAGTCACTAGCTGGCTAAAGAGGGAAATGGTGACACCTCCTGTGGGCTGGTGTGTACTACAAGTTAACCAGTGGCTACAACAGCTTGGGTAACATGCGCCAATGCCAAAAACAACCCACAGTGACTTGTGGCAGCTTGTGGTAGAACCTGCCTCAAGGATTGGCCTTCAAAGCTATCAGCAAAGCTCTCCCCACTTAAATGGATTATTTGCTGTGTCCATCATCTTGTAGATGGAAGGATGCCAACAACAGATTGATTGATTTAAGCAATCATGAGAATGCCAACCACCTCCAAATCAAAATGAAGGAATTTGTTTTCCTTAAGCACTTGTGATTGCTTTATGAGCACTTCTTGGTGTATAAATTCATTTTAATTTCTTGGGTGCAAGATCCAATTTTTAAAATTCTGTCTCTGGTCCCTTTTTAAAAGATGCTGTCCAATAAAACATGAATACATGTCTATAATTTCCTTGTGATTAATCTGAATGTCAATTAATGAACATGGATTCAGAAGACTACTTCAGTTGAAACTTTATCCTTTTCACATCACTGCCTCCTATTAATTGTGGACTCAACTCCTATCTCTTGGTGTAGGCTTTTGTTCCTAGCCTCTCCATCAGTTTTAAATGCACGAGATTCTATTGCTACTACAAGTATAAGCATTTCAATTCTGCTTAGCTTGTCCAGAGGCAAGAGAAATGCTAATAACTCATTACTCACAACAAATCCCATGTATTAGTGGGAGGGAAGACATGATGCAATATTTTATAAATTGACTCAAACCATGAACCAGTTGGAATTCAAGACCTAGCCACTCAAGTCTCAATTTTTGCAGCATTACTACAAAATGGAATGCAAAGAGTGTATGACCTGTCCTGGTAAAACAATATAGAAGGGTTGAAATCTAATGCTTGTGAATATTCATGTTTTCTTTCCTGAAAGCAATGAGTGAAGCCACATTTACTTGGAGGGGCCAACTCCCACCCCGGAATTACAAGAACCCAATCTATTCCTGCAAAGTGTTCTTGGGTGGTGTACCCTGGGATATCACTGAAGGTAAGTGTTAGTTACTGAGGTTGCTGAATCAGAAGCGCTGTTGTATTGCAGGGTAATTTCAGTTTGCATTAGTCTTTGGATTGCTGTAAGAATGGAACTTTTTGCCTTTTTAAAGCTAGCTTGCTGTTGTGGGTGTTTAAATAAACCGATGGCTTGTGATTAAATTTGCTTTGGTTTGTACGCCAAGGTCTCAGCTATTCAAATGAAGGTGATTTTTTTCTCTAATCCCAGTGCTTTGATATTGTAAATGTTTTTCTCTACTGAAATTTTGGCAGGAAGAATAGAAACAGCATATTATTGAAATGGAGAGAGGTTGCAGAACTTGGCAGTACAGAGGGATCTGGGTGTCCTGGTACATTAGTTGCAAAAAATTTAGTGTGCAGGCATAGCAAATGATTAGGAAGGCGAATGGAATATAAAAGTACAGATATTTTTCTACCGTTGTACAGGGTCTTGTTGAGACCACACCCAGGGTACTGTGTACAGTTTTTGGTCTCCTTATTTAACAAAGGTTGGAAATTGCATTAGAAGCAGTTCAGAGATGGTTCACTTGACTGATTTCTGGGATGAGGGGATTAGTTTATGAGGAAAGATTGAACTGGTTGAGTCTGTATCCATTGGAGTTTAGAATAATGAGAGGTAATCTTACTGAAATAAACAAAACCGTGACCTTGTGGGGAATTGACCGGATGGATGTTTTCCATTTTAAGATTAAGATGAAAATTTTTTTTGAAGGTTAAGTCTGGAATTCTTCCTTCCAGTGGTAGAGGTGGGGGTTATTGAATATTTTCAAGCCAGAGGTGATAAATTCTTGATTTAATGAGGGAATAAAAGGGTTATCGGGGGTAGGCAGGATAATGGCATTTGAGAACAAGATCTGATCAGCCAGATCTTATTGAATGGCAAAACAGGCTCGAGGGGCCAAATGACCTCCTAATTCATATGTTTGTCGAAGTGAATGGCTACTTGCAGCACTGGAATGCTGGATTGCCAAGATTTTTTGCTTGAATTTTTGTGTCAAAATTCAATTAGTTTGACATATTAGACCTGTGGGGGGAGGGGGGGGGATCCATGAATCAGTTAAATGCTGCTTTTCTGTTGAACAAAATGAGTTGCATTTCCCAACATTGCGAGGTTACTTGCTAGTTCCAATATTGCCCTTCTGAGCAAGCTGTCTAGTTTATAGTTTAACTAAATATACAGGCGGAAGGCTAAATACCACTTTAAAAGTTAGACCTACTTGGGTTCAAACAGACCCTGTTGAAGATGGATTTAAGCCTATATCTTGGGGCCTAAGGTGGTCTTGACAGCATGTTTCCTACTCTACATTTTGGCACCCTTCAGTAGCAGTGGCAAAAATCTGTGCATGCTCTTCAAGTGTATCACCTCCTGTTTCCTGGATAGACTATGCCATTTCACTTCTTGCATAAAACTCTTAATGGTCTTTTTTGTTGCCCTAGAACTCCAATATTTCAGTCACTTCACTTCAATTTAAGATCAAATGTCTAAGACCTAGCTCCCCTTCTCATCCTGCCATGTAAAAACTCCCTCCGGAATACTTATCCTTGAAATCAGCTTTACCTTTTTTACCTTTTGGAACACTTGAGGCTACCATCCCCTTGCTGGTGCAGTCCAGCACCCCAAACTGTGCAAGGTGTTCATGGGGAGGATGGGGGACAGGAGAAGAGGAGCAACTGTTTTCTCCCAAATAGATTAGCCAAGTGGCTAGTGGAATGGTCTGCTCCCTTGGATAAATATTTGGACTCCAAAAGTGGAGCGCTCCACTACTAAATATTTTGGACACTGGGCTGTTCCATGTTGCAGCCTTACAGATAGTTAAAATGAATGCCAAATTCAATGAAGCAATGGCCTCCTGCCTCTATTGCAAAAGATCTCTACTTCAACCAATCCACTGGATTATTCTTGTACAGGTGAGGATAGTTTCCTCCCATTGTTAATCTGTATTGTATTCAACTTCTCAGCCATCCTTACAATCTCTTGAACCTCTTGGATAATACATAACATTAAATGCCACTGATTTGAATTTATCTAATAAAGGGTATATAGTTACTGATCTGCGCAGCTGTCTGTATTGAGATTTAGCCAGTGGCAGATGACTTGGACATGCTGTAAATTTAAATTACAATTTCAGCTCAAAGTCCCTGTCCAGGTAGAAACATATCGTGATCAAAAACCAGTGGTGAGCAACATACTGAGGAAGAGTTAATCTTGAGATGGAGGTTGTGTAGATAAGTAACATTCTAGGAATGCAACATTAGATTGAATTTTGAGAATTGGCTAAATCTGAAAGCACTCAGCTCTCAATTAGAGCTCCTTTATTAATTTTCAAACTGGAAGTTAATGTGGCAGTCTGTGTCTATTGTTCTGCTGAGCACCCGTAGTCGGTGTGAAAAGGTAACCAAAGATGAGCAGTTTTTTTTAAATGGTTTGATAATGTCATAATGGGTTTGTTGGAGCTTTTTGGCAGATGACACTAATGGTTAAAGTGAAGTTTAATATTGTAAACTTTATTTCCCTCTTCCTCCCTAGTTGGACTTATAAATACTTTCAGGGTATTTGGCTCATTGAGTGTGGAATGGCCGGGTAAGGATGGCAAGCACCCTCGATGCCCACCCAAAGGTAATATGCCGAAAGGTAATGAGAGCTGAGACATGGTAGGACGCTTTACCTGTTCTGACAGTCACAGTCACTAAGGTTGAGGGTCAGAGCACTGGTATGCATGCAGCTACAACTGATACCAAGCCACTATGGATAGTGGGTAAGGGTGTTCAAGGCAGGTTTAAATAGTGACCAAATTAGCTAATGGTGAAGGCTGGTGTGTTTTATTTTAAATGGAAATCTCCGTTGCACTTAGTAAGACACTTACAAAACCTGTGTTGCTGTCCACCTACCGGGTAGAAATGTCTACCAACTAATAGTGAAGATACTGTCAGTCATGTATAATTCCTTGAGCAGTTTGGGTCCCTACTCATCAAATAAAAATGGTGTTTTAAATTCAGCTCCCTACAGAAAAACTTTGATTTAAGCTTGCGTGAAAATTTAGTGGGCTATTTGTAAAAATGGAGTCCAACTTGTAGAATGGCTGGCATTTGATTCTAAATATTTGGCTATTAGAGGAACTCTAATATTTTTATGGAACAGGATTACTTCAGACAAGTAAAATCCTAATCTAAGCATCATTCTGATCCAAGTATCACAACCTGGTTCCAGTAGAAATCAAACTTTATAGCCATTTTATCAATGAACTGCCATTAATGACTTTGGTTCAGTTTTTTTTCTTTTGAAGTTAATTTGGAAAGGTGCACCCTTTTGCAATCACTTTCAGGTTTACTACGAATTGCAAGGACTTCTGTATCTTATGGTTAATATGTTTGTTTTATTGCTAGGCTATGTCTACTTGGTTTTTGAATCTGAGAAGTCTGTTCGTGCATTACTGCAATCCTGCACACACGACCTTATGAGTACTGATGGCGCAAGTGAATATTATTTCAAGATGTCAAGTCGCAGGATGCGCTGCAAAGAGGTAGTGCTCATTTTGAGCAATTTTAGTGAAGCCTTGTATAGAGAATCTTGATTTTTGCCAACTTGCTCTCCTATCCTGTAAGTGGCTCCTGATGTTTGTTTAGTGTAATACAAAACTGGTTTCATATGATCTTAAATTTGGGTTTGAACTCGGAAATCATTCCTTCTGGTTTTTGACCACAAGGTATGAACTAAATGATTTGGCTTAGAACTGGTGTACTGTTTTGCTGTGAGCACTTAAAAGCTCTTTGGTTAATCTTGATAGATGTAGAAAAAACATCCAGATATTAAACTGTAATGCAGTTTATCCCCACTTGTCAAGCTTTCGGTTCTCTAAGCTTAAAACACTACTGCCTTCTACCTATCCTATTAGGGAGGAAAGAAGTGATATATGGAGTCATCTACTTAGTACCTCCTATAGCCAGTCTTTTTAATCTTAAATGCTCAAATATCTGCACTAGTGTATAATCATAGTAATAAGTAGATTGGAGCTTTTAAACCATGCTTATAAATCATTGCTCTAACTTTTTCTTTTTCAGGTACAGGTGATACCTTGGGTCCTTTCTGACAGCAACTTTGTCCGCAGCCCATCCCAGCGCCTGGACCCAAGTAAAACGGTGTTTGTTGGAGCACTGCATGGAATGTTGAATGCAGAGGCCTTAGCAGCAATTATGAATGATTTATTTGGTGGAGTAGTATATGCTGGTATTGATACTGACAAGCACAAGTATCCAATTGGTATGTTACATCTGTACTGAGTATTCCTAGTAAGTTTATGCTCTGGTGTTCCTCATTTTAATTTGACATCTTCATTTTAAATATCTAATTGTTTTAGAAATGCTGTATACCTTTAATCTAGTCAAGGTGATGTCACAATTTGACTTAGTAATGCTTTCTTGCTACCAGTATACCATGTATTGCAGTGCATGTGAGTTTGCTATGGTTTCTTGGTCTGTCCTTCTCTTGCACTGCTACAGCTTCCAATAGTTAAAGCAAATTTTTCAGAGCATATGTGAAGGATGTCTTAATCTTGCCCTCAGGAAAATTTAAGCTGGGCTGAGTGCAATGGTTAAAGTTAAGAATAAAATTCTGGAGACACGGGTCAGGCAGCAAGCTGATTCAGGTCTCTCTCTGATCTTTCAGCAGAAGGTTTCTGATGAATAGTTAACTCATTTTCCTCCAGGTGCTGCCTGCATGAGTTTCCAGTATTTCGCTTCTTTGGTTGTATTAGTTCCATGGCTTTGGCACAAATCACTTTTGATCTCGATGGTCAGCTTGCATTAGAGAATGTGGAATATAGATGAGTGAAGTTGTGTATAAACCAGGAAAAGCTTTTGCTATCTTGTGTGTGCTGTTCCAAGGTACTGGCCACAGTTGGGTTTTTTTTTTTTTGTGATTTTTTTTTCCAACCAAGTACAATGTGAACTTGACCATAGCACTTCAGGAAGGTTTAATTTCGGCTAGCTTAAGAGAAAATTGCTTGTCCACACCTCGGTTAAGGAAATTGGCAACCAAACCGAATCCGTTATGGGCCTCTGGGTCTGTTCCACTAGTCACTATAGGCAACAGGTGTCATCTTTGCTTTTTAACTCATTTTGATACATGGCCCCTTCCTTTTCCTGGAAAGAATCCTTCCCTGATGCCCAAGAGCAAGAATTTTTAATGTAGATGGAGAGTGTCCACTGCTGCTTTGGGCCCGTATTCCTAAATGTAATGCAAAGGGCATAATGATGGAAGAACACTAACTGGCCTTGTTTTGCCTGCACTAAGCTGCTCTAGCAGCTGAACGTGGAGACTGAATCATTAATATTGTAGGTTGCCAGCATGAATACTGCTCAATATAAATACAGGGATTGTAGTTAAAAGTAGCTTTGGGGAAAATAATATACATGGGGCTTTAAGCTGTCACATTTCAAATGATCTGTTCTAGTGAACAATGAATTCTGGATATGGTTATTGGTCCTTTTTTCTGACTGTCTCCGGGCTCATTTTGAACTGTAGGATTGGTTCTATTGAAACTTTCTTTTTTAAAAAAAAACACTTTTGTGAAGACTTGGAAGAGGAGTGGGCTTTCTTGTTTGCAACTCCTGCCTGAATAGTGGTTAAACCACTGATCCATTTCAGAACTTCTCTTAAAATCATTCCTTCAGGCAGGTCCATTCCAAATTAACTCTTTGTATCTTTTGTATTTAATCATCTTTGTGCTTAGATACAGAAAAACCAACTCTCAAAGGCAGTATGATGCAGGATGCTGCTCATACTTGCCCCATTCTTGGACTAAATTGGGAACGCAGTTCTTCAGCCATATCGGCAGGATTTTGATTTTGCTGTGTAACTCTGAGATGGACCCTTGGTTCACCCCCACCCCCGCCTTCCCGGCCCTCCCAACCAAGTATTTAGCGCCTCCTGCTTTACTATAACATAGTCAGGTGGAATGTCTGGCTTGCTTACCCACAGGGGCTGCACAAGCTCTAACTGGAGTTTAGCTCACAATTCAGTACATGCTGCCTTTTATGAGCCAGGTTGTACTTAGAGCTGTGCTTGTGCCGTTGTAGCAATAGTCATCTTATTCCCATTGTCTTGGGAAGCTGCAGAGGTTGTGGAATTATCGAATCACCTGGTGTCTGCACATGTATGCACATTTTCCCTCAGTGCTGCCTTTGTGGTGTTCATAAGGGGTTACGTAAGAATAGTTACCAGTTTGGCTATTGCTGCTAATCCTAGGTAAAGAGGTAGTGCCCATGATGTCCTAGTCCTTTCTCTATGCAGAAATTAAGGAGCATACTTGCAAATCTACATTTGATTTGCTTGGTGCTTTATGAAAGTTTTCCAGATTGGGTCTGTTGGCTGTAAAAGGCTTTGTACAAAGGATTCTAGTTATTGACTAGCCCTTGTATTGCCCTTTTAAAAAAATTTTGGTACTAAACCAGCATTTGTCAAGCCACCAGATACACTAGGATAAAAGCAAAATACTGCAGATGCTGGAAATCTCAAACAAAAACAGAAAATGTGGGAAAAACACAACAGGTCTGACAGCATCTGTGGAGAGAAAAACAGTTAACAGTAACAGTAAGAAAAACAGTAAGAGAGAGGCAAAAGTGGACATTGGGCTGCTGGAAAATGTCGCTGGAAAAGTAGTAGTGGGGAACAAAGAAATGGCGGAGGAACTGAATAGGTACTTTGCATCAGTCTTCACAGTGGAAGACACGAGTGACATCCCAAAGTTTGAGAGCCAGGGGGCAGAGGTGAGTATGGTGGCCGTTACCAAGGAGAAGATGCTAGGAAAACTGAAAGGTCTGAAGGTGGATAAATCACCTGGGCCAGGTGGATTACATCCCAGAGTTCTGAAGGAGATAGCTGAAGAGATAGTGGAGGCGTTAGTGGTGATCTTCAGGAATCACTGGAGTCAGGGAGGGTCCCAGAGGACTGGAAAATCGCAAATGTAACCCCCCGTTTAAGAAGGGAGTGAAGCAAAAGACGGGAAATTACAGGTCGATTAGCCTGACCTCGGTCGTTGGTAAGATTTTAGAGTCCATTATTAAGGATGAGATTTCAGAATACTTGGAAGTGCATGGTAAAATAGGGCAAAGTCAGCATGGTTTCATCAAGGGGCGGTCGTGCCTGACAAATCTGTTAGAATTCTTTGAGGAGGTAACGAGTAGGTTAGAAAAGGAGAGCCAATGGATGTTATCTACTTGGACTTCCAGAAGGCCTTTGACACGGTGCCGCACAGGAGGCTGCTCAGTAAGATAAGAGCCCATGGTGTTAGAGACAAGGTACTAACATGGATAGAAGATTGGCTGTCTGGCAGGAGGCAGAGTGGGGATAAGAGGGTCCTTCTCAGGATGGCGGCCAGTGACTAGTGGAGTTCCGCAGGGGTCAGTGTTGGGACCGCAACTTTTCACTTTATACATTAATGATCTAGATGAAGGAACTGAGGGCATTCTGGCTAAGTTTGCAGATGATACAAAGATAGGTGGAGGGACAGGTAGTATTGAGTAGGTGGGGAGGCTGCAGAAGGATTTGGACAGGTTAGGAGAATGGGCAAAGAAGTGGTAGATGGAATACAACATGGGGAAGTGTGAGGTCATGCACTTTGGTAGGAAGAATAGAGGCATAGACTATTTTCTAAATGGGGAGAGAATTCAGAAGTCTGGAGTGCAAAGGGACTTGGGAGTCCTAGTCCAGGATTCTCTTAAGGATAACTTGCAGGTTGAGTCAGTAGTTAGGAAGGCAAATGCAATGTTGGCTTTTATTTTGAGAGGACTAGAATATAAACGTAGGGATGTGCTGCTGAGGCTTTATAAGGCTCTGGTCAGACCACACTTAGAATATTGTGAGCAATTTTGGGCCCCGTATCTCAGGAAGAATGTGCTGGCCCTGGGGAGGGTCCAGAGGAGGTTCATGGGAATGAAAGGAATGAAAATATGAGGAATGTTTGAGGACTGTAGGTCTATACTCGATGGAGATTAGAAGGATGAGGGGGAATCTGATTGAAACTTACAGAATACTGAAACGCCTGGATAGAGTGGACGTGGGGAAGATATTTCCATTAGTAGGAGAGACTAGGATCTGAGGGCATAGCCTCAGAGTAAAGGGAAGACCTTTTAGAACAGAGATGAGGAGACACTTCTTTAGCCAGAGAGTGGTGAATCTATGGAATTCATTGCCACAGAAGGCTGTGGAGGCCAGGTCATTGAGTATATTTAAAACTGAGATAGATAGGTTCTTGATTGGTAAGGGGATCAAAGGTTACGGGGAGAATGGGGTTGAGAAAGTTATCAGCCATGATTGAATGGCGGAGCAGATTCGATGGGCCGAGTTGGCCTAATTTCTGCTCCTATGCCTTAGTCTTAACATTTCAAGTCTGTATGACTCTGCAACTCTGAAGAGCTTTTCCAGCATTTTCTGCTTTTTGTACCAGATAACCCATCTAGGGAACTGAAACCAGTCTAAATGTTGAAGGCACTCTCCCTCTGCAACCAGTACATTTTGTTACTGCAGTATTTGAAACTCCAGGCCAAGAACCATAATCTAAGCTCATAATGGATGGAGCTGTAATTAATGGCATCTGGAGTAGATTTACTAATGCAATTTTGCTCCAATTGAGATCGTTGTGTTTTTTTTATTATGTAAGCAGCCCTTTGTAGAATAAACTTGTAATTCAAAGTGCTTAAGACACTTGTGCATTTTCATAAATTCGCATTGGAAACTCTTCTACATCTACAATGTAGATGGTATCATGGCTAATTGAATCTTTAGCTTGCTTTGTATTTAGGTTCCGGTCGAGTCACTTTTAATAACCAGCGCAGTTACCTGAATGCAGTGGGTGCAGCCTTTGTAGAGATAAAGACTCCAAAGTTCACTAAAAAGGTAAATCTTCAATTCTGAATTTGTTTGTAAAAGAAGCAAGGGTTTGACTTACTGAAAAATCTTTCTTGTTAAAGGTGCAAATTGATCCCTACTTGGAGGACTCAATGTGCCAGGCATGCAGTGCTCAGCCAGGACCATTCTTCTGCAGAGATCCAGTAAGTTTTCTTGAACAGGTTGGTTAATTCATCCCCAGATAACCTTGATTTTTAGAAGAACCACAAGTTATGATAAATCGTTGAGCTGGAAGTTGCCCCTCCAATCCACTCACCATTCCTTCACTGTCGCTGGATCAAAATCCTGGAACACACTCCCTAACAGCCCTGTGGGTGTACCTATGCCATGAACTGCAGTGGTTCAAGAAGGCAGCTCGCCATTACCTTGAGGGCAATTGAGGGATGGGCAATAAATGTTGACCTAGCCAGTGATGCCACCTCCCATGAATGAATTTTTTAAAAATCTGGCCTAATTATTAAGGTGCATTACAGCAATTGAACTCGTTCTTAGTTTATAATCTGCAATTTGAATTTGGCGAAAGCAATCTGTGGATTATTTGAATTTGGTTCTGAAATGGATTCAAGACTGCTCACAGGTTTGTTGAGTTGTTGTCCAGCATGGTTAATAAAGCATTGCGTATTGCTTCAATCTGAGTGACGATCTAGCCCAGATACAGTTTGGAATTACTAGACAACATATTAAAAGCCCAATAACCCCGGGTTATTTCAGCTCGATAGGGTGTTTGACCCAATCTCCATTTCACCAGTTTGATTTGGTCATGTTGAACTTGAAATAGCTCTTGACTTAAATGCAAAGTTTAGCTCGGTTCAACTTTTAATACCTGTGATTAAAACCAGTTAACTTGTCTTGGTTCCTGCAGGTTTGCTTCAAATATTTCTGTCGTTCATGCTGGCAGTGGCAGCACTCCCTCGAGGTCCTCCGCCACCACCGTCCATTGATGCGCAATCAAAAGAACCGCGATTCCAGCTAAAAGCACAGAGCAAATGTGTGATTTTCTATTTTTCAGTCGAGTGAGTGAGCTGGGGAATAGGCTCAGACTGGGAACAGCGACTACGGACTGAAGTTCACTCCTGCACTTGCTATTTGCTGTTTAATATTCACGATCGCACTATGCACAGTGCATTCCATGGGGTATTGGGGCCCACCACAGCAGTTCCCAGACAAAAGTTCTGCACCGAGGTGATAGCCAGGTCTTGAAGGTGTTGAAGCAAATGGCTTCACATTAGATTTTTAGGCTTTTTTACATTCCTTGCATTTTGACAATGTTGCAAGTTCATTACCTTTCCACTAGCAGTTGCCATACAGTGCCTTTAAATTTTTTTTTCCCCATCAGGACCGCAGATACTGGTGAATATTCAGCTGGTTTTTTTACTTAACTACAAGGCAGAGGAGTGCTTTATTTAGCAATCAAATTCAATATTTTACGCTCAGTTTTTACAGATGCAGCTGCCTTTTTAAGGCTTCATTTTTTGACCAGTTTTTTTTACACTGTTAAAAGGTTTTAGTCAAACACAACAGTGACTCTCTCCTGGCGGCTTTTAACATTTTTGTGTCTGGGGCTGCTATAATGGACCCTGGGTCGTTGTTGTAAATCAAGATGTTTGCAACCATTGGTGTGGATTTATGGATTAGAAACTGGACTGAATAACGACATTTGAGCTGCTGTACATAGTTTTAAGATGTTCTTTGCACTTTTTAATTTGCACTATGGGTAGGTAGAGGTTTTTAATCACCATTCTCACTGATGATGTGGTTTTCTTTTTGTACTTGAGCAGAAGGGGTTTCATGGCCGGGCCAGGCTGAGTATCCGGTTTAGGCCCCTTTTCGGGCAGTTGCTCATTTACTGTTAATAAGGATGAGAAACTATTGTGAGGCCAGCTGAGCAACTGCTTGGGTCTTGGAGTTACTTGAGGTTTTTACTCTTGTGGTTTTTGATCTGAAGCTGTGTGCCAAAGAACCAGTGTCCTTAACTTTTTTTTTGCTGAGCTGTTGCCTTGTCGCTCGCCCAGCTGCTGTTGAGCATTAGTAAGGTCTCTACCTCACTGTTGTGGTATGCAGGTGTGACTGCAGTTACCTGAAGTTGTGGAGTAAGCTGTTAAATGTTGGGCACAAAAATAAACCGTGTTGAAGCAGAAACTATAGTGTTAAACATGTCTAATATGTACCAGTATAGTGCAAAAGTTTCTCAACTGCTTCCACTAAACCAGAGGCACAAAAGAGCCTATATTGTACATAATGGCCAAACATCCCAGTAATCCATCTGCTGATGTATTGCTGAACTTGCAGTGACTAAATTGATAGCAATCCTTCAGTGTGGCCATGACCAATGAATGGAGCATACTGGCCAGTGACATCCAGACTTGCTGTAAGTAAAGACCCAAATGGAATAAACCCATGATGTTCACAGTATAATATGTTGTGGAGTGATTTTTATTTTGTTCCTATCCTGTGATTCAAATTGCTATTAGTGTATTACCAATAAAACAAACTAAATAAATTGAGTGGTTTCTAAACTATCTAGTCCTTCTGCTCAAAATATTGTTTTTAGATAGGGGAAGTTCATTGATAATGGCCAATCTGGGTGCTGTGGGACTGTTGGGGTGAGGGAAACTCTTCAAAGCAGTGATTTTGGATTTATACTGCTAGATGTCTGACTTGTGAATGCTGTCAGTTCTAGTAACTGTCTTGATGTATTTTAAGAGCACACCATTTTCATCTGCATTTTTCTAGTGTTCAGATTGAGTTCAAATTACAATGCAAAAGATCCAATGAGTATTTTCCCTGTACAGTGTTTTAATGGGTAAATTTGATTTAATCAAGCAGTAACTGGCTATTTTAATTTGCATATGGTCCTACAGTACCTGTGTGTGGGAGATTGAACTTTGAATTGAATCACATTACATTTGAGTTTAAATTGGCAGCACTACATATTCCAGCATGACTCTTAGTAAGCTGGCTGTATGGATGCTCATTCAACGATCCTACACACTCCAATGTGTAGAAGTTGTCTGAATCTGCCTTTGCTCTTGCTGGATGAGTAAAATAACCACATGCAATGCTCAAAAAGGCAATGAAGCAGAAATTAGCGCTGGAGTAGAGTGGTCTTAAGTGCAGCTAAGAGGGAGTAATGTGAAACTAACTTGTTCTTGGGCTGTGTTTAGTAAACTTAGTCAAGCTTGATATGAGAATTGCTGCAGTACTTGGCATATTGTTTACTCTGTGGGGTAGCTAATTGGACAACTGCCTGTCCAGTGTTCAAGTCAGGATGCTGTGTGGCTTGGGGGTATTGTTTCCCTTGGTATATTTTTTTGTGTTAGCTGCCATTGGATTGGGAAGTGCAGTCAAACTGTTTTTGAGTTGCTGCAGTGATGCTTACAGGTAGTCTGTACCGTAGCCAAGCCACCTCTCTCTGGTAGAGGAGCAGATATTGACTGGTGGCATATGTATGGTTATAGTTGATGGTTAAGTGAGCTGCTGCTATTGTGATAGTGGACTTGATATTGAACTCCAAAACTTTCAGCAACAATTGTTACTTTGCCCCTTTAAGAGTGCATACCATGTGCTTAGATTGATGTGGAATGGGCTGAGGCTGTGTCAATGTGAGGCGAGCTAAACAGTAGAATTGGAAGTGGCTAATTCCATGCTCACTCATGACTGGGGGAAGGTTGCCACTCTGTAGATCTACAGCCATTCCCTAGGTCTGATTTTGGCCTCCTAACATTCACTATATTCCTGTCAAGTATGTGCCTAGCCACTTGGTCCCCTTGACACCTTGGCCACCACAGCCAGTTGACTTAAGCTGTGAGGCTTCTTGGTGCATACTTGAGACATCATTCCAGCTTTGCTTATTGACATTAGTATTGCTTTTACTACCTCTGTCTCAGTTCAAATAAAACTTGAACAGCTATAAGATTACACAGTAACTTCTGCAGTCTAGAAATCCTTCATTGTTTGGAAACGCTTGCTCAAATGTTTTTGATCAGACCATCAGCTTAATTTTCCAGTATTTTGGGAGTGGAAATATGGAAGATGCAATATTTGGATAAGTGAAACAATTTCTATAACAAAAATAAAAATACCTGGAAAAACTCAGCAGGTCTGGCACAGCATCTGCGGAGAGGAATACAATTAACGTTTCGAGTCCGTATGACTCTTCAACAGAACTAAGTAAAAATAGAAAAGGGGTGAAATATAAGCTGGTTTAAGGGGTGGGGGAGAGGGTAGAGCTGGATAGAGGGCCAGTGATAGGTGGAGATAACCAAAAGATGTCGTAGACAAAAGGACAAAGAGGTGTTGAAGGTGGTGATATTATCTAAGGAATTTGCTAATTAAGGGTAGAAAGCAGGACAAGCAAGGTCCAGATAGCCCTAGTGAGGGTGAAGGAATCAAAATAAGCTAAAAGGCAAAAATAAAACGATGAATCGAAATACATTTAAAAATAATGGAAATAGATGGGAAAAAGAAAAATCTGTATAAATTATTGGGGGAAAAAAGGGGGGGATCAGAAGGTGGGGATGGAAGAGAGAGTTCATGATCTAAAATTGTTGAACTCAATATTCAGTCCAGAAGGCTGTAAATTGCCTAGTTGGAAGATGAGATGCTGTTCCTCCAGTTTGCATTGAGCTTCACTGGGCAAATTTATAGCTACAGTGCTTTGATTCATATTGTGATTGTGCATTCTATAATCCAGAATTGACAGTCCCAAGCATTCTAGCCTGGAGAAGTTTTAATATACTGAAATCATTGAGGTTCTCTTGTGGATTGGTTCTACAAGCACATTATTTGCTTCACAAACTTAACTGGAGTCCTGATGTAGGATAGTGGAAACGTTACTGGACAAGTTCAAATGCCTCTATAGCAGCTGAGAAGGTCAAAGAACGAGAATTGGATATATGTAATAATGGAATGACCAGACTGTTTTTTAAAAGTCCATCTGGTTCACTAATGTCCTTCAAGTAAGGATAGCTGGTTTCATGCTCTTCTCTGCTGTGGGTCTAAGTCACACACCAATGTGACTGACCTAACAAGCTACTCAGTTGTATCAAACTATTTGGAGCACCTTCACCACAGACTGCAGTGGTTCAGGGCAATGAGGGATAGGTAATAAATTCTCATCTGCAAATGTGAAAAAAATTACTTTATTCTTGGCATGTTACAGATTATACAGTGACAGATTGATCAAACATACAGAATACACCAAGTTTGACTTGCTGCAATGATTCTTACAAATAGTTAAATTCTGATACCATCTCTGGAGCAAGACACTGAGGTGAAGTTGCAGTTACACTACAATAACTCCAGTCTAAAGGCATTTGGATTCTCTGCTTCTCCATTATTGTTGCAAAGCAAGAAACAGATATACAGTCTGTGCTGGAAAGTCTCAGCAGGTCTAGCAGCATTCGTGGAGAAAGAAACTGAGTTAATGTCCAGTCCAATATGACTCGAACAGATGTATGAATGACTGCTTGAATGACCATCATTGGATGCACAAAAATAAGTTTGTTCATAAACTTCCAGCACAACAAAGCCTCACCCTGAGTATTACAGTCAATCAGCATAGATGTCTTTTCTGATGCGTTGAGTGAAAACCAGTTAATGTGATTTCACTGTTTTCCCAACACTGATCCATCAGTCTGAGTAAATCCAGACAAGTTTTTTAAGCCAGACTGCACCATACTGAGGATAAGTAAAGTTGAGTTTTTGAACATAACCCCTTTACCTATTGCTGACCTGCCTGAGCAGAAAAGTAGAAACAAAATGAGGGATGGGCTGACTGCCTGGCTAGTGAGGTAACTTCATATTCAAGCATTCGATTAGCACATTCTTTGGTTTTCTTCCCTGAAGAGAAATGCAGGCAAGGTTAATTATTGCATGTAGTCCTGCATATCCTAAACTAGAGGCTGGTTTATCCGCCAAGGATTTATAACACTTTTTCAGCACTGGTTCCCAAGGTTATAATTGGTCTTTGCAGATAATCAGGATCCATGTTATATTAGTATAGTTCCTTCTTTATAGGAATAGAAGGCAGCCAAATCCTTTTGTGCCATGCAATTAGATTGTGGCTGATGTGCACCTCCATCTACCTGTCTAGCAGTCAGTGCCCAACACTAGACTCATGATGCTGCAATATTACAACCTGCAATCTGGTCCAGGCTCCCTTTTTAATTATTACCCACAACCGATGCTTCTGATGTGACTAAAATCCTTTGTTCCTGTTCCTATTTATAAGGTCCTTTCTGATTCTGTGATAACTGATAAACCCAACACCAGTCAACAATCAGGAAATGGGAAGATTCAGAGAAAGCAAAGAACATGCCATAATTTCATACCCACCGAAGGATTTTCAAACTGCCAACTAACCATCTGAATTTTTCAAGTGGAATTTTGAAGAAAGCTGCTGTTTTGAGCTGCCTCGACCTATGCCAAGATTGTCTTTGTCCCTCATTCATTACACAAATCTTTGTATTTATTAGTGACTTATAGTCCACCCCCCCCCATAATTACTGGAGCCATTTTCTATCTGGGAATTGCCTGTCTTCTAACTTGCAGCCTCAGCAGGAAAGACAAAGTGTCAGTGAATATTTAAGTGCCTCATCCTTTCAAAAATGAACTGTGTTCTGTACGTCAGGTTTATCTTTATCATGTACCTTGAGATATTTCACTTAGATTTCTTTGATACCTCTGATAGTCGCATGTGACATTTGGACAGATGACCACGAGCTCAGTCAAAGAAGTTTCGTTTTAAACGAGCAGCTTCAAAGGACTCAGGGAATACTCGATTTAGGGCCTAGCCTGCTGGAGACACAGCTGGCATTAGTGAAGCAACTAAAACAGATGTTCAAGGTCAGTACTAAGAATCTGGCCCACTTAAGTATAGGGCTGGAGATGATTAGAGATGGGGAGGGGGCAAGGCCCTGGAGGGATTGGGAAAAACTGAATTTTAAAATTGCTTGAGCCAAAGTCAGTGATCCTGTGGTGATGGATGAATGGGATGTGATACGGGCAGCAGAGTTTTGAATGATCTCCATTTTAGAGGGCAGCCTATGTTTTCCAATTTTATCCCTCCAGAAATTGAGGCTTTTTGATGCCTTGTCACTACTATTGATCATGTCTGTATCTTTGCCCTATTTATAAATTGCCGACTATATAAGTTTGAATTATCTTACTGCAAATTTAACTCTATATTCCTAATTCAATGTCTACCACTTTTAAAATGCTTACTCCTAATTCAGTTCAAATCACTGATGCCAGTGATGAATTGTGGGCCCAGTACTGACTCTTGTAGAACACCCAAGGTGTTATAGGGAAATAGGTTTAGCCAGATTGTAACATTCTGAAGAGGTGCAAACGCACTTTGTCTTTATCCATGATGGATGGACGGACGGACGGGAATTATTACAGGCCTTCATTCGGTGGAAGAAAGTAGAAACTAAAGGTGATTCTCTCTAGGTACAGATCAGCTTTTGAATTAATTTACTGCACATAAACTGTATGACCTCCCATTTACTTCAATGCTGTACAGACAATGCTCTTTTGAAGCTGAAGACTTGCTCTGTTGTAGTCCAATCAAATGTTTCTCCATTAAAATAGTATCATTGGGAAGTGTGCAGGAGGGGCCAGTTGCCCCCTGAAGAACATGGCAACGTTCCCTATGTCCTGGCTGATTGCACTATATCTCAATCCAGGGAAGGGCTAACCAGAGCCTCCGCTGGCGTCAAAAACATTTACACACCGGTAAAGGCACTAATTATAAACAGTCCAGTAACTTTCCTCCGACTCCTCTCAACTCAATTCTACTTGCTTGGTGTTGGGCAGTTTGAGACCAGCCAGACTTCCAATGAAAAAGATTACTGCTACCAGCAGGATGATCACAGCACAGTTCATGTCAACCAGCTGCCCAATCACAATGTTTCCCAAAATGGAGGCGATTCGGCTGACACCCGTGAACAACCCAAGGGCAGATGACCTGTCAAGGCAGAAATTGTTTGTTTTTTTTTTTAAAAAATCCTTAAAGTCATTAAACAAGCTTCATCCATTCATTCGTTAGAACCATGCTGGTATTTTTAAACTGAACCATTTTGGAAATATTGGCCCAATATAATTTTAATGTGCCAACATTACTATATAGTAGGTTGATAAAGACTGACTTCATTTTTTTTCCTGTCAGTGCTTTCCATTGTAAAATCTTGTCTTTTAATGGCAAACGCCTATTACCATTTGCTGTAGTTACACCCAGCTGCCAGTGGGGACACTGCTCCACCATGACTAGCAGAAGAATGTAATTACAGCAAGTTTGCAGCTTCCTTTATCCACATCTATAATGGAATTTAATAACAGAAATAGGTGTGTGTAGTACCTGTCAACTAATTTATATCTGAAACATTAAGGACTGTATATAGGACTTTAATCCAACTCCAAATGCAATACCTCAAAAGATCCACTAGTGAAAGATGAGCTCATTATTGATCAGTCCCCTTGTGTTGGACAGCAAGGCCAGGTGAAATGATGATAATTGAGCAGCATAATTAGATCAAATTCAGTCCTTTATTTCTAGTTAAACAATGTTTTAACTGAAAGAATTCTAACTGCAAGCTACATCATCTTTAATTACCCATTCTCTGTTTACACTGCCTAGATAAAGGGTACAGAAAAGAAATGGTCTTTATGAGATTTTGCCTTTACTCATGCAGCCAGATTAGTATATAGCTAGAAATTATACCAAAGCCTGACAGTGCACAGGTCTCACTGTACTTGTCATGTAGATAATTAATAAGTACATGCAGTGGAGAGGACGCACAGAACTACATCAATGCCAAGAGTAAGAGCTAAAAAGAAATTTGCATTCCACAACCGGGAAAGGAGGATTACAAAGGGTTTTCATGGGAGATACAAAAAAAATTAACCCAGACTAATACAAAAATAAAATGGAAACATGAAGAATTTATTTTGTAAGGTTGGTGAAACATTGGGAGCTTCAAAACCAGTTGTTGCTAGGCCAAGAAATCATTGAGCCAAAAAGGCACTTCCATCCTTCTCAGTCTCGGTTATACTTCTGTACCTATTTTAGAGCAGATCTAAACCACTAAATGAAAAAAGAGAATTCCTCCAGGATTAATACTCTTCCATCAGTTAAAAGTCTTGTGATCCTCCCCAATAGCTCTCTGCCACTGTACATTTTAAATGAGATTGGATAATAAAAATCTGTCAAAGGTATTAAGGGCTGTGGGGCAAAAGTTGGTATATGGAATTAGGTGCTAGGTTAATCATCATCTCATTGAAAGGCAGAACAGACTTGAAGCTAAATAGCCTCAACCTGTTCCTATGGGATGATTACATATCAGTATAAAGCTGGTCAATTTGCATTCATTTTGGTTTTTAAATGTGGCTTATTCTGATGCATCTATTGAACTAGGAATATAATGCAAGTAGATTTCTGACCAATCTCACCCTTTACAATATTAAAATTCAGTTACTGTACAGACAGTTCCCTAAACTCCTGGAAAGTGATTCCACCTCACCCCCTCTGTGAACAATGCACTAATGTTTGAGAGGGTAAAACATTCAGGAAGAAACCAACGTCTTGATTTTAAACTGTAACCTACCGCAGTTGAGTGGGATACAATTCCAGCCCGATGACATCGAGCGAGTTCCAGGCAATGACTGAGATGGCACTGAACACACAAGACACAATCAAGCTCTGGATCTTAGTTGTCACTTCCCAGATGAAGAACACACTGACACCTGAGAGAAACAGGCTGGCACCTAGGAGGCAAAGCATGAAACAAAATTACCCCCCAGCTTGTCAATTTAATTAGTCATCTACCCTTCAAATCACAGTAATTATACATTGGTTTTGTGTCCCCAGGAGCACGAGTATTGCTAAAAGCTGTTAGCTAACCATCACTAATTTTATGCACAACTTGAGCAATAACATTGTCCTTTGAAGGACAGACCCTGCCCAATGTTGACCGTTTTTTATTGCCCCTCCCCCCTCCATTTAAATTGTAGGAGTGCACAGGATCATCGGAGACTCGGCCTCTGATTGGTCTCTGTACCAATACTTAAAATGGAAGTTGCCTTTGTAAGGTTGGTAGTTCTGATTGACTTGTTCATAACTAAGTTTGTGTTCTTCACTCAGTCCCTCAGTTAGCTGCCTGGTGCTAATATTTCAGCTGGGCAACGGAAAAGCAGTTAAGGGAGGGATCTGAATAAATTCCCACATCCATGACCACCCAGTCAACAACTCTTAAACTAGCCCATCATTCCTTGACTCTAAATTCCAAGGACACAATTCCCATTTCATGTGGACTGTGGGATTTTTAAACCAATGGAATTCCAAAATTTTCTTCCCACAAAAATATATCTTGTCTAAACGATCCCAATAAAAAGCAGCTCAGAAGAAGGCAGAGACAGAGCTACCCTTTATCAATCCCAAAGCCAGCTCAATTATTGACTTCCTAAGCAGTGCTAATGTTAACTATACAGATAGCAGATCCAACTTAAGTTCATTAGACAAAATACTAGCCAAAATTCTGCCAGGGAGAAGTAACAGTAAAAGGCTACTGGTCTCAGTATTAATATTTGGACCTCGATGTTGTGGATATTTAACAGCCTTTTTAAAATCAAGAGCTGCCCCAAAATGCAAAGGGATGCTTTCCCTTTTACTCTGTGGGTAACACTCTTTCCTCTGACTCAAGATTCTGGATTCTAGTCCCACTCCAGGGCTTGAGCACAAAAATCAAGGCCAACACTCCATTGCAGTACAGAGGGAGTGCTGCACTGTTGGAGGTGTCATCCCTCAGAGGAGATACTGAACCAAGGCCCCCCATCTGCCTGCTTGGGTGGTTGTAAAAGATCCCATGGCACTATTTCGAAGAGGAGCAGGGAAGCTCTCCCGTGTTATGGCCAATATTTACCCCTCAATCAACATCATTAAAACCAACTACTGCTAATTAGATTGCTGTTGGTGGGAGTTTGAACAGATTGGCTGCCAGGTTTCCTACATTACACCAATGGCTACACTTCAAAAAGTAGTAATTGGCTGTAAAACACTGAGGTGGCCACGAAAGGCGCTGTATAAATCCATGTCCTTTTCCTTTTGTTGCAAATTTCAAGGATCTGGTATCCACAACCACAAACCCCACTACCCCATTGCATTAGGTACCGGCTATGACAACCAGTAAAATAGTTCACCTTGAACCTCTCCACCGAAACTGTATTTTAAAAGGTGAATAAAATGGGTATTTTCTGCATTGTTTCAAATCCTTTTGATTAGTTTCCAGCTCTTAGGGCCTTCCAAGAGATTAAGTGTATAACTAAAAGCATAACCTAGGGCAAGCAGCCTCCACTCCTCAGGAATCAATGTTGGAAGTCTTCACCACTCCACACTGGGTCATTAAGTCTGGGATGGACTAAGTTTAAATCTTAGAGTTGCTCTTTCCAAGTCTGTAACTAGCACCATTCTCTGATCCTCATCATCACAGTGAGGTGAACTACTACAGTTCTTAGCCTGATGGTCAGGAAGTGGGTGAGGGAGGAGGAGAAACTTGCTGCTATTAGTATTTGATGGAAACACACCTCCTGCTCCCCAGTGCAGATACCTGTCGGGTATCCTATTGGCAGGGGTACCTGTTGGGCAGGCTGCAGCCTACCAGATCATATTTGATCAGGGTGGGTGGGAGAAGAGTTGTGAAGCGAACAAGGTTTTCAGGATGGGAGTATCTGTTCATTTTTTTAGTGCAAACTGGCAAAAATGAGGAACAACAACAACAAAAAAGGCACCGTGATGCTTCTGATGTATGCTGTCACGTCTAAGAATGTCGTTCCCCCCCCCTCCAATCAGAGACTTCAGGACATAATCTGAGTTGACACTTCAGTGCAGTACCAAGGGAATGTAGCACTGTTGCAGGTGCTGTCTTTCAAAGACTTAGAACCAAGGAACCATCCCTCTCTTCAAGTCGATGTCAAAAATCTCATCACTATTCAAAGAGCAGCAAAGGAATTCTCCCTTGTCTTAGCTAAGATTTTTTTGATTTGTTCATGGGATATGGGCTTCGCTGGCCAGGCCATCAGTTTTGCCCATCCCTATTTGCCCTCAAGAAGGTGGTAGTGAGCTGCCTTCTTGAACCACTGCCGTCCATGTGGTGTAGGTACACCCACAGTGCTGTTAGGAAGGGAGTTCCAGGATTTTGACCCAGTGATAGTGAAGGAACAGCGATATATTTCCAAGTCAGGATGGTGAGTGACTTGGAGGGGAACTTCCAGGTGGTGGTGTTCCCATCTATCTGCTGCCCTTGTCCTTCTAGATGGTAGTGGTCATGAGTTTGGAAGGTGCTGTCTAAGGACGCTTGACGAGTTCCTGCAGTGCATCTTGTAGGTGGTACACACTGCACATTATGATGGAGGGAGTGCATGTTTGTGGAAGGGGTGCCAATCAAGCGAGCTGCTTTGTCCTGGATGGTGTCAAGCTTCTTGAGTGCTGCTGGAGGCAAGTAGAGAGCATTCCATCACACTTCTGCCTTATAGATGGTGGACAGTTTTTGGGGAGTCTAGAGGTGAGTTACTCACCGCAGGATTCCTAACCTCTGACCTGCTCTTGTAGCCACAGTATTTATATGGCCAGGGGCGATGGTTAGATTCTCTAATGTTAGAGATGGTCATTGCCTGACACTTGGGTGGCACGAATGTAACTTGCTACTTGTCAGCCCAAGCCTGGATATTGTCCAGGTCTTGCTGCATATGGACATGGACGGCTTCAGTATCTGAGGAGACCTCCCCCCATCCAACCAACAAATTGGATCCTCAGCTCATTCTTTCTGTTTATTATTTGCTGCGTGTAACTATTGCAAAACAGCAGTGACTGCATTTCACAAGTGATTCACTGGCTGTAGAGTGCTGTGAGAATATGTCGGGAATATGGAAGGCGCTATGTAAGAGCAGTTTTTTTTTCTGGACACTTAACACTGACATGAATTGCAAACAGCTCCTCACACTGTCCTAACTCTCTTCCATTTCACTTCTGGAGTTCTTCGTGTTTGTTACTCACAAAGCAGCAGCTTGCCTCCTAGCAGATCCATCAGTAAGATAGTGAAGATATTACCAGGAAGGTTGGCAGCAGCTATTATAAATCCTTCTTTGTACACTGCAAAACAGAAGAAAAAACATCTTTTCAGAAAAAACCCAAGAAAGAGAAAGAGGGGGGAAGATGAAAATTAATTGCAGCTTCGAGATGATTCTTTCTTTAAGAGACCCCAAGGATGACATTTTCTTTAAATGTCCGACTGTCAGTTATTCAGATGGCGGAGTGTGGATATGCATCGCATGCTTTGGGACTGGAGATCAGATTATGGCAGATCAGTAACACATGTTGATGGGGTGAGAAGGGGAAGGAGCGTGCGAGGAGCCTGAACACCAGCACAGACCAGATGGGCCAAGGGGCCTGTTTCTGTGATGTAATAATATGTACCTCAACTCCCATTACCCCACCTTTGCTTCATGATACCCCCTTACCCAACAGAAAGCTATCGCCCTCAAAAGCTCCCAACTGCCTCAGTCACCAGAGTTTCTTGAGGGAGACAGTTCCAGAATTGAGGCAAATATCAATGTCACTGAAACAAGTGTGAGTGGGAACATTAAATTGGATTATCCATTGTTAAGTTGGGCAGGAGCAGAGAGAAAACGAAAGTAGCAAAGATTCCTGCTTCTAATCAGTTATATCCACTGATTCGCGGTGAGGACTCACTCAGCAGCCATATCAGCAAGGTCTGCAGAACCTGACCCCAGCCCCCAGAACCTGACCCACCCCCCAACCCCAGCCCTGATCCTGACCCCAGTCTCCAGAACCTGACTCACCGACCCCAGTCCTGATCCTGACCCCCTGTCCCCAGCTCCAGTCCACAGAACCAGACCCCCCCCCCCAGCCTATGTCCACAGTACCTGACCCTAATACCCTAGCCAGTGTCTGCAAAATCAGACCCTACCCCAACATCAGTCACTGTCTGGAGAACCATTCAGGATGAGGAGTAAGAAAACTAGGGGAAGTCAAAATAAACACCCACAAGACAAATTCCTGGCAAAACACATGAACCGAGGGGGGTGTGAAAGTACTGCGAGTGATCTGAACAGAGAAGGCCCGACAGTCAATGAGCATCAAGATTAGAGTGGCTATTTCAGCTCCACACTGCAGCTCCCGCCCGATACAGAATTACTGGATAGGAAAAGGCCAAAGGCCCATCTTGATCACCTTCTACCATCCTGGTATCCACAGGATACAGAAAGAAATTGAGTTGTTGGCTAATAATCAATCAATCTCTATCAATGAGTCTACGACAGACCCAGGAATGAAACAAGGAAAATCCCAGTGGACAGCTCTGGGAATCATAGACTCCAAACTCACCCTGTCGCTCTGAAGCTCACTGCACTCACCACCTCATGTCTCAAAATTACTCATACACTGTGTCCCTAAACATTATGTTCTGAAGATACTGGAATACATCAAGAAATTTTAATGGCATTACTGCAGATATGTCCTCTCACCAATGAAAGAAAAGGTTCACAGGTCCTGTAAGACTGGCTGATGAGGGAGAGGCTGCTGAAGGATACCAGAGCACAATCCACAGGCAGAGTTTACTGGAAATGCACTCCCTCCATCAGACTGTTTCATTTCTAATCCTTAATCGATGAACTTGCACAAACAAACCCCGGTTTGGACTCCAAGTCAAGAATAGCTCGAAATCCCAAAAGAGTTTCACAGCCCACAAGTTCCTTGTGTTTTTATTATAAATCACTACTTTATTCAAACTCTGTACCAGGCTCCACAGACAGCATTGTCTAATAATCAGCCACATTCTCTCCAATAGACCTGTAGCAATAATATCACAGGAATGAAAACTCAAAACCATGAAAAGCTGAGATGCCTTCCAGGTGGAAAAAAGAATGAACTTTTTAAGGATTGTAAGTGACTGGAAAGTGGTCGAATTCTCTCCCAACCACCCCTCCAAACCCAACACATGTCAGAGAGAAGAGTTCCCAACAAACCCAAGTTGACACCCACCCACTGTTTTCACCGGATAGCAGGTGAGATTTTCTGCACCCTCATCACTGGAACTGTTTTGGACACTCGAGCAGGCGGAGCCACCGCTGGTCTCGATCCGTTTGAGGAGCTCAGGAAACCACATCCACAGACCATAATACCTGGGAAAGGGAAAACAGTGAATCAGTTACCCAAATCCCTGAGGGGGGCGACATAAAAAGACTTGCATTTGTATAGCACCTTTCAAGTTCTGGCTTTACAGCTGATGGAAGTACTTTCTGAAATGTAGTCACTGTTGTAAGGTAGGAAATGCCGCAGCCAATTTACACACAGCAAGCTCTTATAAGAGCTCTGTAGAGTACACCTCTATCAAATCTTCACTCAATCGTAACAGCCCCAGCTTCTCAAACCTAACCTTGTCAATAAAGATCCCCCCATTCCTGGGACCATTCGGGTATCTTTCTACAAAATATAACGTCACAGGATCTTAATGAAAGGGCAAGTCGGTTTAGTATCTCATCAGAAAGAAGGTACCTCAGAGAGTGCAGCACTCCCTCAGCACTGGGCTGGAGTATTTGCCTAGATTGTGTTTAAGCCTCTCAAGTGCCAAATAATATCCTGCTTCAGTCAATAATAGTCGTCTGAGCCAAAATCTACACTGGCTTTATTTTAATTACTGGCTGCATTCCTATGGAGGATTTGCAAACAGGTACTCTTTATCCTGTAGAATGAATCATGTGCATCAAGAAACCAAGCACAAGTGGAGTCGTGCATCAGAAATGGATTCACTTTTCCACAGGGCGAGGGTTACGTGAGATTGTAGCAGATCAGAAGCAGTAATTGTTTCCGGGTCATCGTGATCCACACCAGCCTCACAGAGATTTTATTTAACCAGACCCCTCTTTCCTACCCCAGCCTCCACCACCCCCCACCCAATTTTATTAATCCCAGTGCAGGCGCTGGAACACAGCTGTGGCTGTCAGCCTTCACTTATCAACATCCCATCTTTGGTGATGCCAAGGGAGAGAAAAGAAAGATATTCTCAGGTAACTCACAGCTGCCTCCTAATAGTTTTACCTTCCCCTTGACTTTATGAGGTAACCACAGGCAAGTTGAATGACTCCCCTTTAATAGTGTGTGGAAACACCAATATATCAAACCCCTATCACCCTGGCTTATTCCCCTCTTATCTTTGTATCTTCTCTTCAGTTCTTGCATCATATTCTACTGTGACCAACATAAGAATATAAATATAGGAGCAGGGGTAGACCATAAGGCCTGTCGAGCCTGCTCCATCAATCAATACGATCGTGGCTGATCTTGGGGTTCAACTTCACTTTCCTGCGCGTTCCCAAATCCCTTCATTCCCTGAGACACCAAATTTCGATGCCTATTCCAGCCTCAAACATACTCTACGATGAAGCATCCACAACCCTCTGGGGTAGAGAATTCCAAAGATTCACAACCCTTTGAGTGAAGAAATTTCTCCTCACCTCAGTTCCAAATGATCGGCCCCTCATCCTGAGACTGTGCCCCTGTGTTTTAGATTCCCCGACCAGGGGAAACAACCTCTCAGTATCAAGTCCTTTCAGCATCTTGTATGTTTCAATGAGATCCCCTCTTATTCTTCTAAACTCCAGAGAATACAGACCCAATTCACTCAGCCTCTCATCCCATTAATCATTGGATTTTTCAACTGAGAAGCCCTAAATCCATGAAGACCACCAATCTCCCCCAGCCTCTGCCAGAATCGCCCTGGTTGGTTGGTGATGAGGAATTTAATGGGAAGACAGTGGGGCAGTGTTAATGGTACTGGACTAGTAATTGGGGACATGGGTTCAAATCCCACCATGGCAGCTGGTGGAATTTAAATTCAATTAATAAATCTGGAATTGAAAGCTAATCTCGGTAATGGTGACCATGAAACCGCCAATTGTCGTAAAATCCCATCTGGTTCACTAAAAAAATACAATGTCCTTTAGAGAAGGAAATCTGCCACGTTACCTGGTCTGACCTACTTGTGACTCCAGGCCCACAGCAATGTGGTTGACTCTTAACTGTCCTCTGAAAAGGCCTAGCAAGGCACTCGGCTCAAGGGCAGTTAGGGATGGGCAACAAATGCTGGTCCAAGAAAGCAGAAAGTGTGGTGCCGCAGCCCAAAACCCCCTCACAGGGCACCAACTCCTTGACCCCACAGTGAGGAGAGTGACGGTGTAACACTCGGAAATACCCTCCATTCAGGTCTATTCTGGTGAGCAACTGAATCAAACCCCTGCAGAACCAGAATAGAGAAGAATTCGCAAACACTTTGAGAGCTGCTAATGAGGTCTCATAAGTCAGCAGCCTGATTGGTGGTATCGGGACATCTTCATTCACCTGCCCAGTCTCCATTTCACAAAAATGTGTCAGGCTGCTTTATTAGATAGAAACATGCACAAATTCACACCATTAGGAACTTAATTTATAGTTTTTGCCAATTGAGGTGGGAGATATCAGTGTGGAATACAGCAGGTGTACTGACACCCTAAGGTTGAGTGAGGCACAGTCAGAAGCTCCCTCAACTCTGGTCCCCAACAACATGCACTAATATCATTGCATTGTGAGCGCTCTTTCTGGTCTTCCTGCAGGCAGTCAACCTGCCAATTCCAATTCAACCTTTCAGCCCATGTTGCAGAGCTGACTGGACAGTGGGTTTTAATGTTTACTCATTATACCACCCATGGAACCAGGTTCTGAACAATCAGAATCCATTCACACAAGCTTCCAATAATAATGTCCTGGTGCAGAGAGGGGATAAACTACAATAGGAGGGTAAACCATCACATAGGAGAGATTAAACATTACTATACAGCTAAAAGTCAGAGCCTAGATTTAAATTGTAATGTGCGGACGCTGATCTTCCAAAACCCACAACCACTACCATCTAGAAGGACAAGGGCAGCAGACACAAGGGAACACCAATACCTTGAAGTTCCCCTCCAAGTCACTCACCATCCTGACTTGGAAATATATCCGCCGTTCCTTCACTGTCGCTGGGTCAAAATCCTGGAACTTCCTCCCTAACAGCACTGTGGGTGTACCCACGCTGCATGGACTGCAGCGGTTCAAGAAGGCAGCTCACCACCACCTTCTCAAGGGCAATTAGGGATGGGCAATAAATGCTGGTCCAGCCAGCGACACCCACACACCATGAATAAATAAAAAAAGGGCACCTCGATTAGACGGGACTAAGACACTGGCCACAGATTCCTCTCCAGATCACTGATGCCCACTACCCCTCCTGATCACTCGCTGTCCAGTGACACCGCATCCCTACATGCTCCATGACTATCTAGTTACCCCCTTCCAGACGGTAGGTGTGCACATGGATAGCAGGTAGAGAGAGGCTCAGTCTTGGCTCTGATGCCTCCACCAGTTAAAAGCCCCTCCACGCTTGGTGTCCATCTTCACCAACCAAGGGAATCAGCCCAAAATCAACAACTTTTGGAAAACACAGGAAGAAACTGAGCCCAGTTTGCCCAAGGTTCTGTCTTCGGACTGACTCACCCAAACGAGATACTGAAGAAGATGATGGAGAGAAGAACTGATGTTAGTCGAAGCTTCTGGGCAAGAATCTTCCTGATGGGATCCAGCCCCTGAAAATAAGAACAGGATTGTTAACAACACCTTTTGATCATCACTTGCCTGTGCGCTGAAGTCCACATACAAGCTTCAGGAACAGGCGTTCTAACTGAAATGAAAGCTGCTAATTAGGTCTCATAAGTCAGCAGCCTGATTGGTGGTATCGGGACATCTTCATGAAAGGTCGAGAAGTAATGGGGAGAGAGGGGAAGGAGCGAGTACTAGTTAGGGGAATTATATTGGGCTGGGGAAATGCACTGCAGAGCCCCCAGGGATCAAAGCTGGGATCCTATTGGACTGTAGACTATCCCAGGGATCAAAGCTGGGATCCTACTGGACTGTAGCATTCCCCAGGGGTCAGTGTTGGGATCCTATTGGACTGTAGAGTTCCCCAGAGGTCAATGCCGGTGTTCTACAGTATATTTCCCCTCTGGTTCTCTCCAGTGTTTTCAATCAATGATCAATGATCCACGTGTCAGAGGAAACAGCTTCAGCCTGTTTGCTCTATGGAAACCCCTCATCATTTCATTAGGTCTCTCCTTAACTTGCCCTTCTCTAATAACAATCCCAGCTTCTCCAATCTCTCCACATATCTGAAGTCAATCAGCCCTGGTAAATCTCCTCAGCACCCTCCCCAGAGCCTCAACCTCCATCCTAAAGTGCAGTGCCCAAAATTGTACATAATACTCCAGCTGACATTGAGCCAGAGATTCTGTAAAGGTTTTGCATGACTTCCTTGCTCTGGTATTCAATGCCCCTATTTTCAAAGCCAGATTTCTCATATACTTTAACCACCTTGCCAACCTGTCCTGTCACCTTCAGCCGCACATCCCTTGGCTATTGCAACCCTTCAAAATGGGGCCATCTGGATGCTGCTGCCTTTCCAGTTCATTTCTCTCAAAGTATTGAACTTCCCACTTACCTGTATTAAGTCACATAGCTGTCTATTACACCACCTTGTCCAAGTCCTCCTGAAGCCTGCAATTATTCTACTCACTATCTACTGCCTTACTAAGTTTTGTATTATTCACAAACTTCAAAACTGAACTCTGCATATCTATGCCCAGGTCACTTATATGTGAGAAGAGCAGTGGTATTGATACTGATACTGATCCCTGGGGTACTGCATACTTCTCTTCAGTCAGGACAACATCATTACTACACTCTGCCCCATCGCTTAATCGTCCTGCCATCCCTTCATTATTGTGCGCCACTTCCCAAATAAATCAGTTATGGGGGGAATTGATCAAATGCCTTTCGAAAGCCCCAGATACAACATTTACTGTCCTAGCTTCATCAACCCTCTCCGTTACTCCAAATAACTCTGTCAGGTTAGTCAGACAATTTGCCTTTAACAAATCTGTGCTGGCTGTGCCTTATTATTCCATGCCTCTCTCCAAGTAAGAATTCATTCAGTCTTTGACAAGGAACTCTAGTATCTTTCCTGGTGTTCTGTTCAATAGTTATCCTTCAACCAACATCGCTGAAAGAAATGATCTGGTCATTATCACATGGCTGTTTGTGGGAGCTTGCTGTGCACAAATTGCTTTCCTACATTACAACAATGGCTACACTTCATTGTCTATAAAATGCCTGGGGCGTCCTGAGGTTGTGAAAGGCACAGTCAAAATGCAACTTTTTTATTCTTTCAATAACTGTAAAACAGCAATGTTTGTACACAACAAACCAAGACATGTGGAGATTGTACCTTCATTATCTGGTGTGAGAAACAGAGATTGTACCTTCATTATCTGGTGTGAGAAACAGAGATTGTACCTTGATTATCTGGTGTGAGAAACAGAGATTATACCTTGATTATCTGGTGTGAGAAACAGAGATTGTACCTTCATTATCTGGTATGAGAAACAGAGATTGTACCTTCATTATCTGGTGTGAGAAACAGAGATTGTACCTTGATTATCTGGTGTGAGAAACAGAGATTATACCTTGATTATCTGGTGTGAGAAACAGAGATTGTACCTTCGTTATCTGGTGTGAGAAACAGAGATTGTACCTTCATTATCTGGTGTGAGAAACAGAGATTGTACCTTCATTATCTGGTGTGAGAAACAGAGATTGTACCTTCATTATCTGGTGTGAGAAACAGAGATTGTACCTTGATTATCTGGTGTGAGAAACAGAGATTGTACCTTGATTATCTGGTGTGAGAAACAGAGATTGTACCTTCATTATCTGGTGTGAGAAACAGAGATTGTACCTTCGTTATCTGGTGTGAGAAACAGAGATTGTACCTTCATTACCTGATGTGAGAAACAGAGATTGTACCTTGATTATCTGGTGTGAGAAACAGAGATTGTACCTTGATTATCTGGTGTGAGAAACAGAGATTGTACCTTGATTATCTGGTGTGAGAAACAGAGATTGTACCTTGATTATCTGGTGTGAGAAACAGAGATTGTACCTTGATTATCTGGTGTGAGAAACAGAGATTGTACCTTGATTATCTGGTGTGAGAAACAGAGATTATACCTTGATTATCTGGTGTGAGAAACAGAGATTGTACCTTGATTATCTGGTGTGAGAAACAGAGATTGTACCTTGATTATCTGGTGTGAGAAACAGAGATTGTACCTTGATTATCTGGTGTGAGAAACAGAGATTATACCTTGATTATCTGGTGTGAGAAACAGAGATTGTACCTTCGTTATCTGGTGTGAGAAACAGAGATTGTACCTTGATTATCTGGTGTGAGAAACAGAGATTGTACCTTGATTATCTGGTGTGAGAAACAGAGATTGTACCTTGATTATCTGGTGTGAGAAACAGAGATTGTACCTTGATTATCTGGTGTGAGAAACAGAGATTGTACCTTGATTATCTGGTGTGAGAAACAGAGATTGTACCTTCATTATCTGGTGTGAGAAACAGAGATTGTACCTTCGTTATCTGGTGTGAGAAACAATCAGCCCGACTGTCGTAAAACTTTATGTTGCATTTCTCAGCAGAAGGCATCAGGAGGCGCTCAACCTGGGAACCAACACAAACAATACAAAGGGATCAGCTGCTTAAACAGGGAAATGACAACTTCTGAACGGAATGCAAAATATCCAAACGAGAGAGAGAGAGAACATAAACTCATGGGTTCGGGCAGACGAGCAGGTCAACAGGGGTGTGGGGGTGGGACTGGGTGGGGGCGGGGCAGGGGCGCAGTGGGGGCGGGGCAGGGGCGCGGTGGGGAGTTTGTAAATAACTGAGGGCCCAGCAATGATCACTGTGACACTCAGTACTGGGCATTGTCAGTTGTCATCTACTCAAGCTTCCAAATTTCTGCCATGGGTCTTCATGTGACTGAACAGGTCGGTTTTCAGCCCAAAGATCTTCTTGTTCATGGGGCTGGACGTGGTGATGGGGTCCAGAGTGCAGGATTGCTTCCTTTTCACCCTTTGCTCTATCTCATGATTAACACGTTGGTGTCAAAGTGTGGTACAGCCTGATGGACAAGTAGTTGCCATTCTGAATGATTGGTAGCAAGTCCCTCCCAGTCATTAATGTCAATGCCACTGCCTTTCATAGAGAGCTTCAGAGTGCCTTTGAAGCATTTTCTTTGTCCTCTCCAGAACGTTGAGAGTTAAGAGAACAGGATCTGGCGGATGGATGGCTTTCAGCCAAGTGGACACAGTGGCCTGCTCATCCAAGTTGATTTTGCAGTTTTGCCTGAATGCTTGTGGAGCTGGCTTCAAGAAGGACACTAGGCATTTGTTCAGTGGTCCTCCTATTGAATCCAGAGGATGTGACAGAGGCAGAGCTCGTGAAATTTCTCTCGTGTGCTGATACATAGTCCTCACTGCAGTAAAGGAGCACCGTGATGACTACTGCACTGCACACCTGACTTGCGGAGGTCTTTGTCGTCAAACACTCGCTGCCATAGTTTATGGAAGGCTGAGCTGATGCAGCTGATCTGGTGTTGGATCTCCTCATCAGTGGTGGCCCTTTGAGAGAGGTGGCTGCCAAGATACGGGAAGTGCTCAACATATTCCAAAGCGTCTCCTTCAATGTATGTGGGAGGTGGAATATTTGGCCGACCAGGCATAGGTTGATATAACAGTTCTGCTTTGGCAACATTCAAGGACAGGCCCAGTTTCTTGTGCGCAGAGTTTAGGAGATCGAGGGTGGCTTGCAAATCTGGTGCAGAGTGGGCAACAATACTGCAGTCATCCACAAACTGTAGATCATGTGTGTCTATGGTGGTCAGTTAAACTTTGGCACAGAGGCAACTGAGGTCAAAGAGTTTTCCATCTAGATGGTATTTAATACTGACAGCAGGGGGCAGTTGATCTTTGATGAGGTGAATAGTCACTGTCAGGTAGATTGAAAATATTATGGGGGCTATCACACAGCCTTGCTTGACCCCAGTCTGGGTTTTGAAGGCATCTGTTTTGGATCCTACTCATATCATCATGAAGCAATCACAAGATGATGATGAAGTTTCTTGGACATCCAAATCTTTGGAGCACAATCCACAGAGTCTCATGATTTACTGAGTCAAATGCTTTGATCAGGCTAACGAACGCAGTGAAGAGGTCCTGGTTTTGTTCTCGACATTTTTCTTGGATTTGTCTGGCAACAAGAGCCATGTCAGAGGTTCCTCTGGAAGGTCTAAAGCCACATTCTGTCTCTGGGAGGATTTCCACAGATGCGGGAAGTAGGTGATTCAGGAGAATGCGTGTCAGGATCTTTCCTGCTATGAACAAGAGAGAGATACCTTGATAGTTTCCACAGTATGATTTATCTCCCTCCTTGAAGATTGTTATGATCTTTGCATTCCTGAAGTCAGGAATGGGGGGGTATGTTTTCGTCAAATCCTTGGGATGAGTACATGGAGTCGTGATGTGTGCATAAGCCCACCAGCTTTGAAGGCCTCGACTAGAATAACATCGGGGCTACTGGCTTTGCTGTTTTTCACCAGTTTGATTGCTTAGAACCACAGAAAAGTTACAGTGCAGAAAGAGGCCATTCAGCCCATCGTGTCTGCACCAGCTAAAGAGAAAAAAGAAACTAGCTGCTCATTTTAATCCCAATTTCCAGCACCTGGTCTGTATCCTTGCAGGTTACAGCATTTCAGATGCAGATCCAGGTACCTGTTAAATGAGTTGAGCATTTCAGCCTCAATGACCAACATAGGCAGTGAATTCCAGACACCCCCACCATCCTCTGGGTGAAAAATCTTTTCCTCATGTCCCCTCTAATCCTTTTACCAATCCCCTTAAATCTGGTAATTGGCCCCCCAGCTAGGGGAAACAAGTCTTTCCTGTCTGCCCTATCTAGGCCCTTCAATTTTGTAAACCTCAATTAGGTCACAACTTAGCCTCCTCCTTACTAAGGGAAAAAACCCTACCCTACCCCATCGCTCCTCGTAGCTGCAATTTTCAAGCCCTGGCAATATTCTTATAAATCTTCTCTGCACACTCTCCAGAGCAATTATGTCCTTCCTGTCATGTGACGACCAGAACTGTACTCAAAATTACAGGGTTTTATACAGTTCCATCATTACACCCCTGCTTTTGTATTCAATACCTTGCTCAAGAAAGGAAAGCATTCCATATCAACACAAAAGCAAAAAATGCTGGAAAAACTCAGCAGGTCTGACAGCATCTGTGGAGAGAAAGACAGAGTTAACGTTTCGAGTTCGTATGACTCTTTATCAGAACTGGTCATACGGAACCGAAACGTTAACTCTGTCTTTCTCTCCACCGATGCTGTCAGACCCGCTGAGTTTTTCCAGCACTTTTTACTTTTGTTTCAGATTTCCAGCAACCACAGTATTTTGCCTTTATCAAAGCATTCCACTTGCTTTTTTGACCACCTTGTCCACCTGTCCTGCCACCTTCAAGGACCTGTGGACATGCACTCCAAGGTCTCTCACTTCCTCAACCCCGCTCAATAACTACCCGTTTATTGAGTATTCTCTTGCTTTGTTTGCCTTCCCCAAAAGCATTACTTGTACTTTTCCAGATCAAATACCATTTGCCACTTCTCTGCCCACTCAACCAAACCATTATCATCATTCTGGAGTGGACAGCTATCCTCTTCACTACCAACTACAGGACTTGGTGCAGTTCTCCCACCAATGGTGACTCACCCATGGGTTCTACCACAGGGTACTGGGGGATGGACTGGAGAGTATCAGTTGCTAATGTAGATTCACGGTTGAAGAGTTGTTCAAAATGTTCTTTCCAACATTGACAAATGGCATTGTCATCCTTAGGAAGAGAAACACCATCCTGTGAGCAAAGAGGGCCTCGTCCATTTGGCCTCACTCAATAGGCGGTCTCTGTGGCTTCAAAAAGGCTTCGCATGTCATGGCGCACAGCATACCTTTGGATCTCTAGGATTTCTCCTTCCATCACATGTCCTTTATCTTTTGGATTTGTCTTTGGACATCAGCCTTGAGCTGTTGGAATGTTGCTTTCTCGACACGAAACCTTGGCTTGTTCTGCCTGGGAATTCTGTTCCAGGAGTTCACAAATTCCAGCATCATTTTCCCAAACCCAGCCTGTTGATGAAGATATTCAAACCCAATGGTCTGGGCACAGGTGTCTAATTGACTTTTTTTTGATCCCGTTGTTCTGAAATTGAGTTGAGTGTCTGAAGATTTTCCAGATTAGGTGTGAGCTGCAGTTGGAATTCCTCTCTTCAGTCAGGCTGCCGTGGGGCTGAGACATTGATCTCATCTCTCCTGGACTTTTGGTTCTTGCGATGTCTTGGTGCTAGATGGACGTTCATCATTGATTGAACAATTTTATGACCTGTCCAGAGGCCATTAGTCCCCCACATGGATCAAATGATAAAGACAGCACTTGGGTCTTTGACCTGAACAATGACATAATCCAGGAGGTGCCAGTGCTTTGATCTAGGATGCCTCCATGTGGTTTTGTATTGGTTATTCTAGTGGAAGAGGGTGTTTGTTATAATGAGGCCATGCTGAGCACACTTTGTCAGCAGGAGGATGCCATTTGCATTGGCTTTTCCCACCCTGATTCCTCCCAATGGTTCTGCTCCAGACATCAGTGTCACAGCCAACCCTGGATGTCCCCCAGAAGGATAATCTTTTAGTGAAGACTTTATCAAGGCCAGAACAAAGCTTTTCCTTCTTTATCTTCATCGGAGTCAAGAATTGGGTATAAATGCTGATGATAGTGGCACCTTGGTTACAAATGAGCCATAGGTGAAGTATCATGAGTCTTTCATTTATACAATTGAGAGTTCTGGCAGTGCATCCAAGATTTTTCCAAATCTTTCCTTTCCTTTCCAGTAGTTGGTGTACTCCCCTGCTTGTTCCTTCAGCTGCCCCTCCCCAGGAATGTGGGTCTCACTGTGGGCAGTGATGTTAATTCAGAGTCTCAATAACTCACATGATTGCAGTTCTTTCTGGACAGTCACTTCTTGAGATTATCCTCGAGTGTTCTAACATTCCTGGTTGTCACATTTAGAGTTTTCTTCCTTTGAGCACAATGTTGAGATTCCACAGGGCGTGGTTCCCCAGCCAGGAGAAAGTGGGACAGCCTGTATTTTGGGCGCCTTTTCTAGTCCCCTCCCCATTTGGGGTGAGCAGAGGGTATTCAGTCACAGATGCTGCTGCCCAAAGAGACCTCTGTCCTTATACAGGTGTCCAATGATCTTCTTGCATCTGTCGTCTATGTGCAGATTCTTGACTAGGGACTCCCAGATTCACAGCCCTGCCCCCCTCTCCAATTTGCCATCACCACAGGACTTTGATCCTGCATAGAGGCCTTTGCGTGACTTTGTCTAACATGCAAGCCTTGGAGCGCTGACATTGTGCACACTACCTTGACGTGTTGGTGGTAAGGTTTCAAACCACAATGGCTGGGGTCACCTTGCTGCTACAGCCTTCTTCCACCTTCGCAGCCGGTGAGATGCATGGTCTTCCTTCACTTGTTCTGCCGTTAAGGACATTTTGGATAGCATTTTGGCAGATCCCCCTGATCTTGCCACCATTAACATCCCTACCAGGAGCAAGGAGCTCCAGGTGGCATTGCTCAAGGGATCAGTGGAACACACAAGGCTCTTCACCACATCAAGGTGATGAGTCACTGAGAACCAGTTGTAACAGTCTAGCAACCAGAAAATGACCAATTTATTGTTACACTCCATTTTCTGTCAATATTATTCCAAAGTCACAAGCCCTAATTTTATTCAACAAATTTTTGCCTGACAGTTTTTTGAATTTTTTATGAAAATCCAAATACACTCCATCCATTTTATACCCTGCTACCCTCAAAAAGCCCTAATAGAATTGTCAAACACAATTTTGTTCATAAAACCACATTGCTTCTGCCTAATCATCTTATAATTTTCTGTTTTGTTGGCCCTTCCCGAATAATGGATTCTAGCATTTTCCCAACAACTGATGTCAGACTAAATGGCCTGTAGCTCTCTCCTCTTCTTCTTGAACAGCTTTAGCGATTTAGAGCTTACCTTTGGCAAGAGGTCAGAATCCTGCAGAGTCATTAACATCTAAGCAAAAGATAAAAATAACAGTGGAAAGAGAAAGAGAGAGAGAGAGAGAGAGAATGTTAATGCAGAGGAAAGTATGCAGGGCAGTGCTAAAGTGAACGAAGCTGCAGGAAGTAGACAGAAGATAACAAGAACTGCTGCTCACTTACTGAGAAGGAGCGAGCTGTCCCACGGTTATTCCAGTAAAACATGCGTCGGAAAACCCGGAGGGCGTCATTCTCTCGACCAGCCTGAATGGGGTAAAATAAAGCAGTCGGTTTATTAGATTAATCCCAAGCTACCAATCCTCCCAAATAACCCTCCTCCATCTCTAGACCCTGCCCTTTGCCAAGACTCCCAAAACTCAGAGCTTCAGCAACAATAACCAACCCAGTCAACGTAGGTGTCCAGTCCGTAAAGTACCTTTAACGTGACAGAACTCCCAAAGGCTTCACAAGAGCGTTTAGATAAAACTTGACCTTGAGCAATATAAGGACAGGTGATCAAAAGCCCGTTTAAAGAGTGGGCTTGACGGAACTTCTTGATAGAGAGGTAGAGGTTTGGCCGGGTGGGGGTTGATTTTAAGAGACACCAGAGATGTTAAAGGCACAGCCACAAATGGTGGAGCAATGAAAATCGAGGATGTGTAAGAGGCAAGAACTGGAGCAGTGAAGAGGGGTCAGGCTTTCCACACGTATGTAAGGCAGGAGAAGCGAGCAGGGGACCAGTAACCAGGAGCAATCATGTACCTCAGGCAAGTGCATCAGTCAATCTCATTGCAGCAAACATCAGCAACACCTCCTACCTAGAAAACGGAGAGAATAGGTTTGCGGGAAATAAAGCAGGTGAAATTGAGCTGAAGCAGGGGTAGGTGGCAGTGGAAGAGCAGAAGGAGCCGGTCCTTCCACAGTGGTGAAACATAAGGATTTTGATCTCTGGGGTCAAATGTTTAATGATGCTTTGTAAGGATTAGATGTCATTGGAGAACGTCATAGCAGCTTTTATCAAATGGCAGCAAGTGTGAAGGTGCAGCTCCCCATGAATGGTACCTTCATTGTTATCGGTTTCTATTCTTGTCCTTGATCATGTGTTTGTTTGCTGTGTTCTGATGACCAGAGACCTTAACTGTTTCTCCTTCCTCATAAGCTGTGAGACCTGAGTGCTTCCAGAATTTTCAATTTTGAAATTTGCATACCCACAGCTTAGAGAGTCTGCAGTCCACCTTGGTGCACATGGTAACTGCAGCATCACCCGCAGCACAGCTAACTTGGCATAGGCCCATTACCAATATATGCAGCTCCGATGAATTCCCTCACCCTCACCAAACAGGTTTGGATAGTCAAAGCTCCTCCTCGGACAGATATTCTGTGGCGAGTGACTCACCTCCTGAATTCCCAAAGCCTGTCTACTATCTATAAGGCACAAGTCAGGAGTGTGATGGAATATGCTCCACTTGTCTGGATGAGTGCAGCTCTAACAACGCTCAAGGAATTTGATATGATCCAGGACAAAGCAGCCCACTTGATCAGCACCCCATCCACTTTAAACCCTTCGCCACCAGTGCACAGAGGCGGCAATGTGTATCATATACACTGCAGCAAGGCTTCTTCGACAGCACCTTCCAAATCTGCAACCACTACCACTGAAAAGGACAAAGGCACCTGGTTTATGGGAACACCATCAGTGCAAGTTCCTCTCCCAAATCGCACACCAGCCGATTTGTGAAATCGCAGTTCCTTCATCACTGCAAGGCCAACATCCTAAATCTCCCTATGAAGCAACATTGTGGCAGTACCTGCATCACAGAGACTATAGTGGTTTTCCACCACCTTCTCAAGGACACTGAGGTATGGTCAATAAATGCTAGTGCTGCCCAAATTCCAATAACATGGAACATGTCGTGTCTTTAATATCATGAAACATCTCAAGGCGAAATACAGGAGCATTGTAAAACAAAAACAGACACAAATCCACATGAGGCAGTGTAAGGACAGATGGTCAAAAGCTTGGACAAGGAGGTTGGTTTCAAGGATCATCTTAAAGGGAGAGGCTTAAGGAGGGAATTCCAGAGCTTGGGGCCGAGGCAGCTGAAGGCACAGCCACCAAGGATGTGGTGATTACAATCAGCAATGCTCAAGAGGCCAGAATTAGAGGAGTGCAGATATCTTGGAGGGTTGTGGGGCTTGGAGGAGATTCCAGAAAGAGGGAGGGGTGAGGCCATGGAGGCATCTCAAAAGTACTTTACAGCCAATGAAGTACTTTTGAAGTCACTGCTGCAGTGTAGGAAATACAGCAGCCAATGTGTGCAAAGCTAACTCCCATAAACAGCAATATGAAAATGACCAGACAATCCATTTTTTGTGATGTTGATTGAGGGATAAATATTGGCCAGGACATCAGAGAAAACCCCCCTGTTCTTCTTCAAAATAGTACCCTGGGACCTTTTGCATCCACCTGAGCAGACAGATGCAGCTCAGTTTAACGTTTCATTCAAAAGACAGCATCCCTGACAGTGCAGCACTCCCTCAGTACTGCATTGGAGTGTCAGCCTTGATTTGCGTGCTCAAGTCCTGGAGTGGGGCTCAAACCCAGAACTTTGTGACTCAGAGGAAAGGTCCTACCAACTGAGCCATAGTTGACAGCTTAACTGGGAGCCAATGTAGGTCATCAAGCACAGGAGTGATGGGTGAATGGGAGTTGGTGCAAGTAAGGACACAGGCAGCAGAGTTTTGGATGGCCTTAAATTTACAAAGGGTAGAATGTTGGAGACCAGTCAACAGTGAGTTGGGGTAGTCAAGTCTACAGTTGACAAAGGCTGAATGGGGGTTACAGCAGCAGATGAGCTAAGACAGGGTCGAAGTCAGGCAATGTTTTAGAGGTAAAACAGGCAGTTATAATGAAGTGGTCAGTAGCTTGTTTCGGGGTCAAAGATGACACCAAGATTGTGAACAGTCTGGCTTAGTCTCAGACAGTTGCCAGGGAGAGGGATGGGGGAGTCGGTAGCCAGGCGATGCTGATGAATGAATAAAAAAGACTTCACAGACCAAATGCAGCAAGATAACAATTGAGGCTCCAATGTCATTGTTGCCACTGAATCTCCTGGCTTAGTTCAGTGGGCCCAGTAACATGGAGGCCAGGAATAGGGTGAAGGCCGAGGTGGCACCAGGTCTCTCCCAACCGCAATACATTTCTGATAAAAACAAAAAAACTGCGGATGCTGGAAATCCAAAACAAAAACAAAAACAGAATTACCTGGAAAAACTCAGCAGGTCTGGCAGCATCGGCGGAGAAAAGACTTGACGTTTCGAGTCCTCATGACCCTTCGACAGAACTTGAGTTCGAGTCCAAGAAAGAGTTGAAATATAAGCTGGTTTAAGGTGTGTGTGTGGGGGGCGGAGAGAGAGAGAGAGAGAGAAGTGGAAGGAGGGGTGTGGTTGTAGGGACAAACAAGCAGTGATAGAAGCAGAGCATCAAAAGGTGTCAACAATAGAACAAAAAAACACATAGGTGTTAAAGTTAAAAGTTGGTGATATTATCTAAACGAATGTGCTAATTAAGAATGGATGGCAGGGCACTCAAGGTATAGCTCTAGTGGGGGTGGGGAAAGCATAAAAGATTTAAAAAAAATTTTTTTTTTTTAAAAAAAAATGGAAATAGGTGGGAAAAGGAAAATCTATATAATTTATTGGAAAAAAAAGGAAGGGGGAAACAGAAAGGGGGTGGGGATGGGGGAGATAGCTCACGACCTAAAGTTGTTGAATTCAATATTCAGTCCGGAAGGCTGTGAAGTCCCTAGTCGGAAGATGAGGTGTTGTTCCTCCAGTTTGCGTTGGGCTTCACTGGAACAATGCAGCAAGCCAAGGACAGACATGTGGGCAAGAGAGCAGGGTGGAGTGTTAAAATTGCAAGCGACAGGGAGGTTTGGGTCATTCTTGCTGACAGACCGCAGGTGTTCTGCAAAGCGGTCGCCCAGTTTACGTTTGGTCTCTCCAATGTAGGAGAGACCATATTGGGAGCAATGAATGCAGTAGACTAAGTTGGGGGAAATGCAAGTGAAATGCTGCTTCACTTGAAAGGAGTGTTTGGGTCCTTGGACGGTGAGGAGCGAGGAAGTGAAGGGGCAGGTGTTGCATCTTTTGCGTGGGCATGGGGTGGTGCCATAGGAGGGGGTTGAGGAGTAGGGGGTGATGGAGGAGTGGACCAGGGTGTCCCGGAGGGAGTGATCCCTACGGAATGCCGATAGGGGGGGCGAAGGGAAGATGTGTTTGGTGGTGGCATCATGCTGGAGTTGGCGGAAATGGCGGAGGATGATCCTTTGAATGCGGATGCTGGTGGGGTGATAAGTGAGGACAAGGGGGACCCTATCATGTTTCTGGGAGGGAGGAGAAGGCATGAGGGCGGATGCGCGGGAGATGGGCCGGACACGGTTGAGGGCCCTGTCAACGACCGTGGGTGAAAAACCTCGGTTAAGGAAGAAGGAGGACATGTCAGAGGAACTGTTTTTGAAGGTAGCATCATCAGAACAGATGCGACGGAGGCGAAGGAACTGAGAGAATGGGATGGAGTCCTTACAGGAAGGGGGGTGTGAGGAGCTGTAGTCGAGATAGCTGTGGGAGTCGGTGGGTTTGTAATGGATATTGGTGGACAGTCTATCACCAGAGATTGAGACAGAGAAGTCAAGGAAGGGAAGGGAAGTGTCAGAGATGGACCACGTGAAAATGATGGAGGGGTGGAGATTGGAAGCAAAATTAATTTCTGCAATACGTTTCTGCTATTTAGCCAACCCTCTCCAATGACTTACATATTCCACATTGCAGACAGCACTGGTCCCTTGTACTGCTAGCCTAGAAAGAGCTAGAGGCATAAAAGTTCTTTGCTGAAGTGACAATCACTGGGTGCCTTCACTGGAGTTTGGCCAAATATGATAATAACTTGGTCATCACCTTCCTGCTGAAACAAAGCCTCCGCAAGAGTCATTCCTTAGACAAGTGCAGGTATGTCAGCTCTAGCTGCGGTGTGGGTGGGAGAGTAGTGGTGGCACACAGGCCACCTTCCAAAAGTCAAGAAGTGCTGAATCAATAAAGTAGGAAAGACATGAAAGGTAAGTATGGAAGTAGTATTCTGCGCTGTTCCAAAAAAAAACAGAAACTAATGGTAATTTGTCAGGGCTTTGCTGAGCCAGTGGCTGTGCTTAACAGTAAAACAATTCTCATTGATGGAACATTAGCATAGAGCAAACCAATCAAGCCCATTGCTGTGACTCATGCAGTGCTGACTGCTCAGAAAATTATAAAGAAAGTGAATTCATCTGAATTATCTCAGGGAGACCTCTATACTATTTCTGTTTCATGTTTTTGGCTTGAAACCTGCTGGTTTCAGGCCACCTAAGGTCAGGCGTTTTATTCTAAAGAATCATAGAGAGTTACAGCACAGAAGGCCATTTGGCCCATTTAGGAAGACTGGCTGCTGGACAGAGAGGCTGTAGCCCCAGTTGTGGCTCAATGGGTAGCACTCTCACCCCTGAGTCAGAAGGTTGTTGGTTCAAATCTCATTCTGGACCTACTGAAAGTGCTTATCTCAGAGCTAAGCATGCTTTTGTGATATACTAGTGTTTTTTAAGAAGGTCCAACAATTTGAGTCTTTTGTGAATAGTTTTGATTTTCTGACAAAAAGCTTTTGTGACTTACGACTGCTTTTTATGAAGGTCCATCAATCTTTTGTGAAAAGTTGTGATTTTCTGACTAAGAGTGCAGTGCTGAGGGAGTGTTGCATAGTCAGTGTCTTCTGGATGAGCCATTAAACCAAGGCTCCATCTGTTCCCTCAGATGAGGGTAAAAGATCCCACAGCATAATTTTGAAGCAAAGAAGGGAACTTATCTCTGTCATCCTGGCTCGTATTACAAGACCCTGTAACCAACATCACAAACAGATTATCTGGTTGTTGCTGGTTGTGGGAGCTTGCTGTATGCAAACTGCCTGCAGAATTTCCTGCATTCCAACAGAGATCATACTTCAAAGGCTGTAATGTGTTTTGAGATGTCCTGAGGCTGTGAAAGGTGTTATATAAATGCAAGTTCTTTCTCCGAATTCAGAAGTTTTGAAGGATGAAACACCACACTTCTAACACCTTGTGAGTATGCAAGAGCAGGCTTTTTCATTGTGAGATTATGATTCAATTCACTGCACCTTAATGCGGCCAACATGCCACAAAGAGTAGTAGGACCACCTCCTGCAGCCTGATAAAACCCAATGAGCAGCCCAGGGTGATACAAAAGAGTGTCAGTGTGTGGTGACATTGACACAGGAACCAGCTCAGTGTCCAAGTCAGCAGTCACTAATTTTGGCTTTTCAGATTTAAAAAACTCAGAAGTGCATAGTTAGAGGTCTCAGGTGGGTCTTCTGGAGATAATATTGGGTAAAGCAAATTATTTTGAGGTACTCCATGTGTATGAAGACATGGCGCCTCAGAAATGGACTTTCACATATCTCGTATTCAACCTGCCTCCAGGAGACCAGCAGTAGGGAAAATCAAACAAAAGTCCACTCCAGTGACATTTCCACATCCAGACCGAATTGAGCCATTATACAAAAGAGCCGATACTCCCATTCGTCATCCAGCCACACACATGGAGTAGGCACTTGGGCAAGTTAATTAAAGGCCATTCCTACAATCTCAGGGAGGACAGATTGGTCTTGGATTGTGTGCAGTGGAGAATTACAGGTTGCACAGACCAGGCCCATGTTCTCTTGCATTTAGAAGGTTAAGGAGCAGTCTGATTCAGTTGTTGAACATAATTAAATGAATTAATAGAGCAGATCGAGAGAAACTATTGGAGGAGTTCAGAACAAGTGGGAACATAACCTTAAAATGAGAGCTAAGGCCATTCAAGGGTCACAAAGCACTTCTTTACACAAAGAGAAGTGGAAATCTGGCACTCTCTCCACAACAGCTACTGAAGCGGGGGGGGGTCAATTGAAAAATTCAAAACAGGGATTGCAAAGATTTCTGCTTGGCAAAGATAATAAGAAATATGGAACCAAGGCGGTAAATTGAGCTGAGATACTGATCAGCCAGAATCTAACTGAATGATTGAACAAGCTGAAAGGCCTACTCCTGTATCCGTGTTCTAATGTAACAGCACCCAACCATGAGTTCCCTGGAGTTAAGTGGAGACATGGGGAAATCATGGCTTTTAAAGCTTTGGCCACCATATATTTCCACTGGCTATTGTAATTTGTACGGGGGGGCGAAAAAATTCTGATCATCAACAAAATGTTAAAAACGTTAATATAATTTCTGTTGGTTAGTCTGGTGTTCAAATCCCTCCATAGTCTTGCAAGCCCCCCTCCGCCCCAGCACCATATCTGCAACCTCCCAACCTCCACCAGCTCTGCAACCTTCCTGGAATTCTGCGTTGTCCAATTCTGGCCTCTTGAACATTCCTTTCAATTGAAGCATTCAAAGGGAATTGGATTGTTATCTGAAGAGGAAGAACGTGCAGCGTTATGGGGAGGCGGTGATGGAGTGGCCCTAATCGAGTTGCTCATTTGGAGGGTTAGTGCAGACATGATGGGCTGAATGGCCTCCTCCTGTGCTGTAACAGCTCCGTGGTTCCTTTGCCCCACTATAGGCGGCCATGCTTTCAGCTGTCTAGGTCCCAAGCTCTGAAATTCCCTTCCCAAACCTCTCTGTCTCCCTTTCCTCCTTTAAGATGCTAACCTTAAAGAGTACTGTGCACAGTTTTGGTCTCCTTATTTAAGGCTGGACATAATTGCATTAGCAGTTCAGAGAAGGGAAAGGTTAGACAGGTTGGGCCTGTATTCACTGGAGTCTTAAAAGAATGAGAGATGATCTTAGTGAATCATAACAGATTCTGAAGGGGTTGACAGGGTAGATGCTGAGAGGATGCTTCCCCTTGTGGGAGAGTCCAAAACTAGGGGACACAGAGGTCTCCCATTTAAGACAGAGATGAGGAGAAATCTTTTTCTCTTAAAGGGTCATGAGTCTGTGGAATTCTCTTCCCCAGAGAGTGGTAGAGACAGAGTCACTGAATATTTTTAAGGCAGCGATAGATAGATTCTTAACTAACAAGGGAATCAAAGGCTATGGGGGTAGGCAAGAAAGTGGCATTGAGGCCAAAAGCAGATCAGCCATGAACTTATTGAATGGTGGAGCAGGCTCGAGGGGCTGAATGGCCTATTCCTGCTCCTAATTCATATGTTCTTATTAACATCTTTAACAAAGCAACTTGTGTGATGCCTCCTTCTTTAGGTTAGCGTTATTTTTGCCTGAGAACACACCTGTAAGTATTGTGGGACGTTTTACTAAGCTAAAAGGTGCTATTTAAAGGCAATTGTTGCAATTCTGATCCTTTCCTCGTGCCATTGCAATGGCACTCTATTCCAACAGGGAATGAAGGTGTTAATCGGAACAACTGAATTATGAAAATGGGTGACTTTGAAGGAACAATGGGAGGATTTGGCAAGTTAGCATGGGGTTGTCAAATATTCATGAGTCAGGAATGACTCATCGCACTCGCTGTGAAAAGTGCCGATTTCATGGCAAAAGCAGCCAAATAAATAATATTTATTCTGATCACTCCAATTTGTATTTTTAGCTTACAAATGTCAAACATTGATCCTCTAATGTGCAAGTTTGGTCTTGCCTTCCAGAGCTGGTAAATTATGCTATTATAATTAAAGCAAATCTTGAAATTTGGAGAGCAGCACTGCAATAAAACAGACAGGCTATAATAAAGTAACTTGAGCTATCAGCAAGAGTTAAGTAATAGATTGCACATTTAGGTGACAGTGCTACAGACACTGGACAATTGCACTGAACACCATCAGCCAAATCCACCGGTAATAGCCCATCTATTGTTACAGAAGCTAAAACAAAATGATGGCTGACACTCCAATACAGTACGATGGGAGTGCTTGCACTGTGTGAGATGTCAACCTGAGGTCCTGCTTCCCTCTCAGGTGGGCAGCACTATTTTGCAGAAGAGCAAGGGGGCTAACCAGGGTCACTGGGACAATATTTATTTCTCAATCAGCATCACAAAAACACAGATTATTGGTCATCATTACATTGCTGCTTGAGGGAGCTTGCTGTGCACAAATTGGCTGCTGCATTTTCTACATTACAACAGTGACTACATTTCAAAAATACTTCATTGGCTGTAACGCACTTTGAGGCGTCCAGTGATTGTGGAAAGCACTATATATGTGCAAGTCTTTCTTTTCATATCACATTGCTATTTGTGAGAACTTGCTGTTCTTAATTAACTGTTGTATTTCCTGCATTACAACAGCAACCACCCTTCAAAAAGTGGTCTTCATTGGACGTGAAGGGCTAAGGGATACGCTGAGGTCATGAAAAGTCCTAGATAAATATAAGACTCTCTTTCCTTTTTCAACTGCCAAAATACAGTTAAAGGCATCATCCCTTTGGGTGAGGCCCAGAAGGCTGGCACACCAAGAGAAGCTTGTCACTTCCGCATCTTGCATCATTTCCCATACAGAATCTATACTGCAAACTGCCCTGTACAGCTGACGGCGAGACTGAATGGTCAGGTAACTCATGGCGATTGCTGCTGTGCTGTGCACCTCAACTAATCTTGAAACAAGAAAATGACTGAGTCACTCAGAGACTAGTTTAATAGCAGGGTCGCCTCTTGATGAGGAGAAAAGGAGTGGGATCACCTGCCCTTCTGTCCTCCCATTAAGAAAGTACATTAATAAGCAAAAAAGAAAAGGAAAGAACCTATTTATAACCACACCTTCAGGATGTTCCTAAGTGGTTTACATAGGATTACATTGAATATACAGCACAGAAACAAGACCATTCAGTCCAGCCAGTCCATGTCGAGTTTACACTCCACTCGAGCCTCTTCTCATCTTTTTCCCATCTAAATTTACCATTTTAACCATCTATTCCTTTCTCCCTCATATGCTTGTCTAGTTTCCCCTTAAATACATCTATGCTATACTTCAACCACTCCCTATATTAGCGAGTTCCACATTCTCACCACTCTTTGGTGAAGAAGTTTCTTCTGAATTCCCTGTTGGGTTTCTTGGTGACTATCTTATACTGATGACCTGTAGTTATGCTCTTCCCCACAAGAGGAAACATTCTCTCTGTATCCACTCTTTCATTATTTTAAAGATCTCTATTAGGTCACCAATGAAGCCTTTTCTCTTTTTTCAAAGAGCCTGTCAATCCTTTGCTAAGTACGCCAATGCATTTCTGGTATCAATCTTATAAACCTTCCTTGCACCCTCTCCAGTGCCTTCATACCCTTTTTGTATTATGGCGACCAGAACTGCACAGTGTACTCTATGTCTGGTCTAAACCAAAATTTGAAACAGATTTAGCATAACTTCCCCATTTTTCAATTCTATACCTCTAGAAATAAATTCTAGTGCTTGGTTAAATTTTCTTATGGCCCTGTTAACCTGTTGTGCAACTCTTAGTGACTGACGTATTTGTACTCAGAGATCGCTTTGTTCCTCTACCCCACTTAGAATTGCACCATCCAAGTAATAAGTGTCCTCCCTATTCTTCCTACCAAAAAGTACTAACTTGTATTTACCTGTGATGAACAGCGGATGAAGTATTTTTGAGCTAATGTTATTGTTTTAATGTAGAAAATGCAGCAGCCAATTTGCTGCTAGTGGAAACTTGCTGTGTGCAATGAGATGATGACTAGATAAATCTGTTTTTAGTGATGTTGGTTGTGGTGACAAATATTGGCCAGAACACAGAAAAATTCCTCTGCTCTTCAAATCTTTAATGTGGGATCTTTAACGTCCACTTGAGAGCACAGGCCTTGGTTTAATGTCTTAGTACCACATTGGAGTGTCAGCCTGGTTTTGTGCTCAAGTCTCTGGAGTGGAATTGGAACCCACCACCTTCCTAAACAGAGGTGAGAGTGCTACCATTGAACCATAAGTGACATCCAATACAGCGTTGGCTGACCTGGGTTTATTACCTTGCTCTGTACCATGGTCTGGAAGTGTTTCAAAGGTAGCCTTAGTTGTCTTTAGTTCAAACTGATTGCTCTGTTGTGGTTCTGCCCTATACCTATTTCCCTTTTCTCCAGCAGTCCCTTGGGATCAGGATGATTTGCTTCCACTTTGGCTCCGTGAGTTCTGGGATGGCTGGTAAATCCATATGGCACAATCTGCAGACTCTGCCATATGCAGTTGGTGCTTGAAGGGTTGGGTATCAATTTATCAATTGAATTTAAATTCCACCAGCTGCTGTAGTGGGATTTGAACCCACACAACTGGAACATTAGCCTGGGTTAGTAAACCAGAGATGTTTCCACTAAAACATCATCTTCCCCAAAGCCTCCTTCCCCCATCTCTTCCATGAGTCAGTGGATATGTTTGACCGCTTCACAGATGCTTTGAAGACATCCCTAAAGCGTTTCTGTTGTCCTCCTGGGATTCGCCTGTCGCGACCTGTTTCTGAATAGATATTTCACTCTATAAGGATATACAATCCATGTGTCTATTACTACCATCATGTGAGAGGGAAGCTCTCAAAAAGAGTTTGCCACGTGATACACTGAACTCCCTAAAACCATAGATGGGCTTATATTTCACCCCTTCTTGGATTCACCTAGTTCTGTCGAAGGGTCATGAGGACTCGAAACGTCAACTCTTTTCTTCTCCGCCGACGCTGCCAGACCTGCTGAGTTTTTCCAGGTAATTCTGTTTTTGTTCCCTAAAACCATCATGTGAGACTTAGGGTATAGGGCCCTTTAGATTCTTAATGGTTGGAAAAGGGAACTGAATACCCAAAGAGCCTTGGAGTTACAAAACAAAAAAGCAGCCCCAATCATAACACCCAGAAATAATCTTTCATTGGCCCCGATTCTTCCTGTAAAATGGAAATTAAGGCCTGGGTTTTTTTTGCTCCTGAGGCAGACGGGCAGGTCAGGAAGTCTACCAGCTGGCTGCACCCACCTCCAGAAAAAGTACAAAAGTGCCCTGAATGGCAGGGGACGGTGGGGGGGAGGGGCAGGTGGAAAGAGGTGCAGGAGGGAGTCAAGCCTGCCACCTCCAGGCACAGGGTTGCCGAGCGCCAAGGTGGGCTGGTTAAAAGGCCCACCTCGGTTTTCTGAGTCTTTGTCCTGGTTGTTTTGTTAAATATTAGGCCCTCTAGGTCCTCGCTCTTCAATCCCCCCACCCAACCAGCCACACCCCACACATGCCAACTCATGCCCCCACCCCATGGCCCCTATGCCATCTTATTGACAATACATGCCAATTTATGAATGCATGAACACCCTATATGGTCCCTTATAGCCCCATGCTAAATCATGTCCCTCACCCACCATCCTTTGCCAAGGTAGAAGCGTTTACGTTGCAGCCCTATTTCAACCAATTCTACCTCCACCATGCACAGCAAGCAGTGTATACAACATTTTCATACTGCTGATTTGATCAAGTACCAACATCATGCCTGAAGACGGAAGTCATCGATGTCAGAAACACGGGTCATTTTCAAGACTGGCATTGACTGTTATATCTGCTAACGTTGAAGGGTTCTCTGTAGCTAAACAAAACATCCTTGCTACATTATGCAATGAGTTGCAGTGTGATGTCCTCTCCCTGCAGGAGACACAGAGGAAGTGAGAACAACCGCCCAAAAATACCAGGAATGTTCCCGGTTATTGAAAGACCTCATCGACAATATGGCAGTGCTGTATTTGTTAGAGCTGGTTCAGTTGTAGAAGCCACTTCTAAAACAGAGGAGGACCACATCGAAATTCTAACTGTAGAGCTGAGCAAAGTAGCAGTGACCTCAGTGTACAAGTCACCCGGCACAGATTTCAGCTTTCTAACCCTGTACCCAACCTGCACAGTAAACTACAGATCATCATCAGAGACTTTAATAGCCACAGTACCCAATGGGGGTACAAAGAGTCTAACAACGATGGAGAAGCAGTCGAAGAATGGATGGACGCTAACCAGCTTAGTCTCATCCAAGATCCTAAAGTGCCAGCCTCCTTCCACAGTGCCTGTTGCAAGTGTAGCTATAACTCAGATCTTGTCAGCAACGACATCGCTGGCTTCTGCAAGAAGCTTGTCACAGACCCAATACCACAGACACACCGTCCTATTGGTATCCAGGTAAATGCAGCAGTGTTACCAACCATCGTACCATACAAAAGGCGCTTCAACTTCCAGAAGGCCGATTGGAACGGGTTCATACGAGCACTTGACTGCAAGGTTAAACGCATTAAACCATTACCTGAGCACTACAACCTGTTTGCAAAAGCTGTCCAGAAAACAGCCAGAAGGAAAAGCCCCTGAGGTTGTAGAGCACACTACATCTCTGGTCTCACCAAGGAGAATGCTGAACTCTACTGGGAGTATGTCTCAATGTTTGAATCTGACCCCTTCTCAGAGGAAACAATATCTACCGGTGAGAGGGTGATGTTAAGTATCTCTCAAGAGCGTCAAAACACCTGGGACACCTTGATAGAGACAGCAGATCTTACAAAAAACAGCAAGAAGGCATGGTATCCCAAACTTGGAAGTGATCCCAAGAAAGCTGCCCAACATCCAAATGTGTCTGCAAACCAAGTTGCACCCAGTTGCTCCTAAATGGAAACATCAACAAGAAACAACCAAGAGCACAACCAGATAGGAAGAAGTACAGCGATGACCCTGGCTTCACTGGACCATTCACCATGGAAGAGCTAGAAACTGGTATATCTAGTCTAAACCACGGGAAAGGAATTGGTCTTGACAACATAGCAACAGAGCAGATAAAGCATTTTGGACAGCAAGCAAAGAAATGGCTCCTACAATTGTTCAACCACACCTGGCAACACACAAGCTACCTAATATTTGGCAGAAGGCACGTGTAATAGCACTATTATAGCCCAGAAAAGATCCCTCAGATCCTAAGAGTTTTCGGCCAATTTCACTGTTTTGCCACACCAATTAGCTGTTTGAATGCCTGATACTCAATAGGATAGCACCAACTGTAGATGGGAAGATCATTCCAGAGCAAGCAGGTTTCTGTCCCGGCAAATCAACAACAAGCCAACTGCTCAACCTCACACACCATATCGAAGGTGGTTTTGAGCAAGGGATGGTAACAGGTGCTGTTTTTGTAGACCTGTCAGCAGCATACGATACAGTGAACCATAGACGTCTCCTCTGCAAGATCCTAGAGATGACAAAAGATATTCACTTAACAGAGCTGTTAGAAAGCATGCTTCAGAATCGCCGGTTCTATGTTGAACTAGGTGGGAAGTGCAGCAGGTGGCATATTCAGAAGAATGGTCTTCCTCAGGGAAGCGTGCTTGCACCGCTGCTGTACAACATCTACACGAATGATCAACCTATAGATGGTGTCAGACACCGTTTTATATATGCTGATGACTTATGTGTCACTGCCCAAAGCACTGATTTTAACACCATGGAGAAAACGCTTTCTGAGGCCTTGGAGGGACTAACATCCTACTACGAAGAAAACCACCTTCGCGCAAACCCATCAAAGACGCAAGTTTGTGCATTCCACCACAGAAACCGTGAAGCCAAACGTCAGCTTAAAGTAACCTGGTGTGGAGCAATACTGACGCATTGCGAGCACCCTATCTACTTAGACAGATGCCTCACCTTCAAGAACCACATTGAAAAGATAAAGGCAAAAGTGAGCGCATGAAACAATATCCTGAATAAGCTCACCAACACAAAATGGGGAGCAAGCTTGAAAACATTGCAAACCAGCGCACTTGCTCTTTGCTATTCCACTGCCGAATACGCCTGCCTGCATGGGAAAGATCTACTCATGCTAAGAAGATGGATGCTGTTCTGAATGCAAGCTGCTGACTTATCACAGGTTGTTTAAAACAAACAAACACCAACAGCCCATATATCCTGGTGGGTATCACTCCCCCTGATATAAGAAGAACAGTAGCCAGCAAGAAAGAGCGACTCCGTCAAACATCAGATGAGAGGCACCCTCTACATGGTCATACACCTACACCCAGCCGCCTACAGTCAAGGAAGAGCTTCATGAACAGTGTTGTTCCATTACAATCAACCCCATCTGAAGCCTGCATCGCCTTGTGGAAAGACCAGCTCGCCAGTCTCAAACAACCCCCAGCGATGGAAATTCTACCGGATGAAAGCTTTCCCCCAGGAGCTAATTGCAACTGGGCAACCTGGAAGTGCCTTAACAGACTTAGGATTGGTGTAGGTCATTCAAAAGTGTCACTAAGCAAATGGGGATATACAACCAGCCTGACAACTTGTGAATGTGGAACTGAGCCACAGACTATGCAACATCTCCTGCAATGCCTATCACTAGAGGAACCCTGCAATGTTGCAGATCTTGCCGAATTCAACAACAAGGCACAAAAATGTGTCCAGTTCTGACTGGGCCATGTATAGACTGTCCGTGGACACGATAAGAAGACGACCCACCATCCTTTGCCCTTACATCCTCCAGCCAACTCACTTAGCATCCACGATAGGCAGACCTCAGGAGCCATGCTGAGATGGAATAAAATAAAGGTCTAGGCATCTATTACATACTTCACTATGAAAAAATTCTCATTCATGAAAGCCCATTCAACACATTTAAATCCCCTCAAATATTTAATCCCTTCTAAAAACAAACATTTGTTTTCATAACCCTATATCAATGACAGCTAATCCTTTAATAATCTTTGGGATCTATCAAACTGTGGAGTTACAGCCTGCCACTGTGATAATGATAGGTTGTGGAGGCAGCCAAGCAGTAATAATGCTATAATGATGGCATTTAGCATAACGTCAACAACATTTATTGAAATTGCAAGCACAGATTTTTTTCTGGATGTTTTTCTCTCCAATGTTTCAAGGGCAGGCTATTTAAATATATTATAAAAACAAAAAACTGCAGATGCTGGAAATCTAAAACAAAAACAGAATTACCTGGAAAAACTCAGCAGGTCTGGCAGAATCGGCGGAGAAGAGCAAAGTTGACGTTTCGAGTCCTCATGACCCTTCAACAGAACTGAGTAAAATTAGGAGAGGGGTGAAATATATATTTTGCTCAGTTCTGTTGAAGGGTCATGAGGACTCGAAACGTCAACTTTGCTCTTCTTTGCCGATGCTGTCAGACCTGCTGAATTTTTCCAGGTAATTCTGTTTTTATTTAAATATGTTGACAGCTTGACAGTTCAACAGGCCTTATCTGCACTTTGAGCATTTACATCTACTCTAAAAAAAAAATCGTAACTCTCAAACCGTGGGATAAAGCCCTCACTTCAGTGAAAGAGGGTTCCATTTGAACTCTGCACTGAGGTCAAATGGCCCAAATGAGTTCAGGTTTCCTCCATCCTACACCCTACCACCCTGTTCCCCAACCAGTGAAAATAGGGTCTGTCAGAAATGGGGGCAGGACTTCCAGATCTGGGTTCCTGGCATCATTTTGGATAGGTGGCAGAGTCTCCATGACTCTGGGCCTAAGATTCACGAATTCCGTGATAAAAAATGCCTTTTGCTAGCTAACAATGTCTCAGCTTGTGTTGCGGCTGGGACTTAGGCACACGCGGACCATCTGCTACACAGTTGAGCTAACACATCCAAAGTTCGGAGGCTTGGAAAGCCAATCAACCACATGCAGCAACACATCAAGGTGCTAGATCTGAAAAAGGCCTACAACCAACAAGTCATCTTTTGTAAACCATGCACGCAGAGGGGAAGCAAACAGGGATCGTCCTTTGCACTAAAATCTTAGCCTCTTGAAAATAACGGGATAATGGCATTTTTTAGATACAGAAGCACAGGGCTTTTGGAAGACTGAAACTTCCTTAGCTGAGGCTTAGAGGGTTAAGTTATGAGGACCATTTGCATAAGCCTGGACTGTACTCTTTTGAATATGAGGAGTGAGAGGCGATCTGATCGAGATATTTAAAATGATGAATAAATACCGAGAAACTATTTCCTCTAGTGGGGGAATCAAGAACGGGACCAAATCTTAAAATCAGAGCTTGGATATTTAGGAGGGAAATCAAAAAGCACTTAGCTTTTTAAACATAAGGCATCTGAACATAGTGGAGGGCACTAGTTCATTCACTGTCGCTGGGTCAAAATCCAGGAACTCTGTCACTAACAGCACTGTTGAGTGTAACTACACCAGGTGTACTGCAGTGGTTCAAGGTGGCCGCTCACCATTACCTTCTCAAGGGTAATTAGGGATGGGAAACAAATGCTGGCCCAGTCAGCGACACCCACATCCCATGAACGAATGAAAGAAAAACTTCTGCTGCTCTGCAAGTTATTCAACATGAAATTTAAAGTCCAGTCTACATGAAGTTCAGGCCACTACCCAGGGTCCCAATTTTGCCATCCCAAAGAACTCTCTCTTGCTTCTTAGCAATTTTGGTGGCAAGAGGCTCCCTGGGGCTCTCGGCTGCCTCAGGTCTTACCTGAATCACTTGGTGGATATTGTTGCACCTTAATCTGGCACAGCGGTAAGAGAGCTGGAGCACATGGAAGCGTTACAACACAGAACAGCATAGGGGCCAGTCAGCCCTCAAAGTCTGTTCTGCTGCCATTTTATTAGGTCACAGCCAATCTGTTCCTCAAATCTATTTACCGATTTAAGTCTGAAAAAGCAACTCCAATTGCCCCCCAGCATCCACCACCTTTTAGGGAGATTTTTAACTGAGTGAAAAAACAGAATGTTTGCTGATTTCCCTCTACCCAGTTCCCCAATAATGGCGACCCTATTAGCCCATTTTAACATAAAATACATAAAATATCAGTTGCTATTTATTGCTGCTTGGATGTGCCAAAGAGGCAGAGGCTAGTGCTCTGGGTGGGCTGGATGAGCACCATCTGCTGACTGGTTTAGATATCCAGGCTTCGAAAATGAATTGCTATTAGATTTACATACAGGCTAGACAGCGAAGGCACCTTGAAGAAGCCCTGCTGGCTGCCACACCACTGCCATTCTATTCATGATTACAAGCCCAGAAATATCAGCAGCCGTCATCTTTACAGCTGCACTGAATACATAACGCAAGAAAAATCAATTTGCACCAATGCAGATTTTCACGTTAGAAATGAACAGCCAAACACGCTCTGGCCAAGAAATTTGTGCTTGAATCAGGATTTCTATAAATGATTATTTTTAAACAGTAGCCAATTTGCAAATCGTTGTCCATTTCATCATTCGGCATTTCAATCTTGACAAGAGGTGAAAACACTTAGCATATTTTTCACAAGATTTCTTCGCGGTGCTCCTGATCCCTGGCTGCAGTTTGACTATATTTAGTGTGGTAAGCACTTCAAAACAAAGTTAACTCTTGGCGCAGTTACTCATCCAGGGGGCACTCCTCCTAGGGGAGTCACTAGAGAGCATGCTCATTTGCAACCATTCCTAAATGCTGATGCAAAGTGGGTCACAGGTTAACATGGTGCCCCTGTCAATCTCAGTGTCTTCCCCATTCAATTGGTTCTTGAAACTAAACCAATGGTCATTTCTTCTAATATTGGGAGAGGGGATGACCTTTCAGATCACTGGAACCTGTGCAGCAGGAGTCAGTGGGTTATGGTTAGGTCCCCATCTTTCACAACCTGCTAATGAAAGAAATAGGCACCACAATGCTTTCAGAGAACAATTCACCACCATACAATGTATGGCTTTGTTGTAGAGCATAGTGAAGCCTCAGTTAAAATATGGTGTCCAGTTTGGTCCCCTCTTCAGATGAGGGGATATTGAGCCTTTAAAAAAGCTGCAACTTTGGGGAGCTCCAAGATTGCTAGCTTACAATACCTTAGCCAGCTAGGTTCAGAGATTTGGGACTATATACACTGGAAAACAGTAGACGCAGAAAATGATTTATCAAGTTTTATCAAACAATGGAGGGCCTAGGTTGTATTGACATAGACAACGGAACAGAATAGGGAGGATCAAGGGTTAAAGTTTACAAGTCATGCAAGGGCAGGAGCAGGCTGGGTGCTCGGCAATTCTATTCACAGAGAACATTGGACTAGGAGCAGGCTGGCAGCTTGTACGTGAATGCTGGTTCACTGTGTAATTCCGAGAGGGAGAAAGAGAGTGTGAGAGATGGACCAGGTCTTGGCTGGGTGGAGATCATCTTCTACAAGAGGTGGGTAACCGAAAAAATATTCAGGGTCAGCGTGGTCTCTTGAACTAATTTTAATTGCTTAAAAGGGTCGTGGAGGAATTTTGCAGATTTGTTTCCCTCTAATGGCCCTGGGTTTTCATCTGTTTTTTACCTCTCTGTGGATATTACATGTCCCTGGGTGGATAAGGAATATCTGTACTAGATACACAAGGAACCACCACTGTAAGGGGAAGGCTGGATGGGCTTTGTTGGTCCTTTCCTGTCTGACATATTTATATGTTCTAAATGTTAGAACTGGATTCGAGAGAGAGAAAGAGACGGAGAGAAAATCTCCACCATCTGATGATTGTAAAGGACCTACATTTACAAAAAAAAAATACCTGGAAAAACTCAGCAGGTCTGGCAGCATCTGTGGAGAGGAACACAGTTAACGTTTCGAGTACGAATGACCCTTTCAGACTCGGAACATTAACTGTGCTCTTCTCCGCCGATGCTGCCAGACCTGCTGAGCTTTTCCAGGTATTTTTGTTTTTGTTTTGGATTTCCAGCATCTGCAGTTTTTTGCTTTTACATTTACAAAGAGATGAGTTTACCAGTCCCTCCATTCACTCCTAGTGAGGAAAGGCCTACATCACAGAACTGTCCATAATTCTGCGATTGCTGCAATGGGAGGCCACAGGATGGGTAAAATGAGCAGCGCATCTGTTGTTTGGGCAGAGTAAAGGAAACTTTATTGTACATCCTTCCGTGCTCTATTTTAACTGAAAGTCCTTGATGCCAACAAGCATCATGCCAGTAAGCAGCCTGAGACAGGAAGGATTTAATTTTTCAGCACCAACACCCCTCATCTTGACCACAGAAAAATAGAGGGAAAATGAGAACATGATTATAACTTGACTGGAGTTACTGTACCAATGGATAACATGCTTAACTCCTTTTGCTCTCATTCCTACCCCTTCCCCCCCACCTCATTTTATTCCTACTTTCCACACCATGCATTTCTCACACTATGAATTAATCAGAAACCCACTGTTCATTCTTAGTCCAGATTCTTGGAGTTTAGCTTCTGATTCGCCTGCTCCGTGTTTGGTGTCTCACTTCCTTCAAATGAGTTTTACATTCTATGTTTCTGTACAGAAGGAAATTTCTATGCTGAGAGAATGTGCATGGATTTTTTTTTTACAAGAAAAGTTGCATACCAATATTCTTTGTTTCCCCTGAGGGTGTTTGGTTTTACCTTGAAGATTAGGGTGATCTAATTGAGTCTAAAGGAGGCAATTTGGTGGATAGGAAAGAATTATTTTCCCTGAGGTAATTCAAAACAAGGGGGCATGTATAATCTTAAAACTTGAGCTCGGCTGTTCAGGGGTGATGTCAGGGAATGGATCTTCACACAAAGGGGATGACAGCACAGTGGTAATGCTACTGGACTATTATTTCAAAGGCCTCTAATCCAGGGGCACGAATTTCAATCCCACCATGACAGCTCGGGAATTTTATTTCAAGTTAATTAAATAAATCTGGAATTTAAAAAACTGCCAGTATCAGTAATGTTGGCCATGAAACTACGGGGTTGCTGTAAAAACCCATCTGGTTCACTAATGTCCTTTAGGGCACGGAATTTGCTGTCCTTACCCAATGGGGCCTACACTTGACTCCAGAGTCAAAAAATGTATACCTCTGGGGCAAGTACGGGCGGCTTTATAAATGTTAACCATTCCAGTAGCGCCTAAATTCTGTGAATAAATTTTTAAAAATCTGGAACTTTCTCTAAAAACATTGTTCAGGCTGGGATCAATTGAAAATTTCAAAACTGAGATTGATAGGTTTTTGTTGGGCAATAGCATTAAGGATACATTGAGGATTCCCTCCATCATGTTGTGTGGCACTACCACAGTGTTAAATGGGATAGATTTCAAACAGATATAGCAACTCAAAACTGCAGCAGCAGAATTGTATTCAACCACGGTCTGTAACCTCATTGCCAGGCATAACCCCCACTCTGCCATTGCCATCAACCCATTCAATAAAGAGTGCAGGAGATGCCAAGAGCAGCACCAGGCATATGTAAAAATGAGGTGTCAACCTGGTGAAGCTTCAACACAAGACTACTTGCGTGCCAAACAGCAGAAGCAGCAAGTGACAGACAGAGCTATGCGATTCTACAACCAATAGATCAGGTCTAAGCTCTGCAGTCCTGCCACATCCAGTCATGAATGGTGGTGGACAATTAAACAACTCACTGAAGGAGGCGGCTCCATGAATATCCCCATCCTCAAAAGATAAAGTTGAAGCATTTGCAACATCCTTCAGCCAGAAGTGTCGAGTGGATGATCCATTTTGGTTTCCTCCTGAGGTCCCCATCATCACAGATGCCAATCTTCAGCCAATTCGAATCACTGTACAAGATATCAACAAATGGCTGAAGGCACTGGTAACTTCAAAGGCTAAGGGCCCTGACAATATTCCGGCAATAGCACTGATAACTGCTCCAGAACTATTCACACCCCTAGTCAAGCTGTTCCAGTACAGCTACAACACTGTCATCTACCCAGCAATGTATAAAATTGCCCAGGTGAGTTCTGTCCACAAAAACACAGGACAATTCCAACCCAGCCAATTACCACCCATCAGACTACTCTCAACCATCAGCAAATTGATAGCAGTGGTCTTTGACAGTGCTATCAAGCAGCACTTACTCATCAATAACCTGCTCACTGACTTACTGTTTGCGTTCAGCCAGAGCCACTCAGTTCCTGATCTCATTACAGCCTTGATCCAAACATGGACAAAAGAGCTGAACTCTGAGGTGAGGTGAGAGTGGCTGCCCTTGACATCAAGACCACATTTGATCAAGTGTGACATCAAGGAGCCTTATCAAAATTGGAGTCAATGGGAATCAGGGGGAAAACTTTCCACTGGTTGGAGTCATACCTAGTACAAAAGAACATGGTTGTGGGTGTTGGAAGTCAATCATCTCAATCCTGAGACATCACAGCATGAGTTCCTCAGGGTAGTGTCCTAGACCCAACCATATTCAGCTGTTTCTTCAATGACCTTCCCTCCAACAGAAGGTCAGAAGTGGGGATGTTTGCAGGTGACTGCACAATGTTCAGCACCATTCACAACTCCTTGGATACTGAAGCATAAATGTCCATATGCAGCAAAATCTGGACAACGTGCAGAATTGGGCTGATAAATGGCAAGTAACACTCACGCCAAACAAATGTGAGGCAATGACCATTACCAACAAGGGATTATCTAGCCATCTCCCCATAACTTTTAATGGCATTACCATCTCTGAATCCCCCACTATCAACATCCTGGGGGTTACTATTACCCAGAAATTGAACTGCACCAGCCATATAAATACGGTGGCTACAAGAGCAGGTCAGAGGCTGGGAATTCTGCGGCGAGTAACTCATTTCCTGGCTCCTCAAAGCCTGTCCACCATCTATCTACAAGGCGCAAGTCAGGAGTGTGATGGAATACTCTCCATTTGCCTAGATGAGTGCAGCTCCAACGACATTCAAGAATATCAACGGCATCCAGGAAAAGCAGCCACCTTGGTTGGTACACTTTAAAGCACCTTAAACATTCACTCCCTCCACCCCTGACATACAGTGGTAACAGTGTGTACCATCTACAAGATGCAGTGCAGCAGCTTACCAAGGCTCCTTTGACAGCATCTTCAAAACCATCGACCTCTAACACCTATAAGGACAAGAGCAGCAGATGTGTGGGAACACCACCACCTGCAAATTCCCCTTCAAGTCACACACCATCCTGACTTGGAAGTATATCACTGTTCCTTCACTGTCACTGGGTCAAAATGCTGGGGGTCCCTTCCTAACAGCACTGCGGGTGTACCAACACCACATGAACTCCAGCAGTTCAAGAAGGTGGCTCATCATCACCTTCTCAAGGGCAATTTGGGATGGGCAACATGTGCTGGCCTAGCCAGCGACACCCACACTGTGAATTAATAGATTTGAAGACACAGCCAAAAGACTGCGTGGAAATAAGCGCAATGGCTACTATGACCCAATAACCAGGCCAAAGTGACCACTTGGGCTAAGTATTGCCAAATGACAGCCAATACAGGAAGCTACCATAAAGCAGCACCTTTAACTCAGGAGGGAGGGAGGGGAGTCAGGAAGTGGGAGGCAGGTGCCAAAAATCCGTATAGTATCTTGTACAAAAGCAAAAGTAATCAATTCTCAGATCTTCTTGGCAGGGGTGAAAAACTCAAAACAAAAATCAGCTGAAAATCAACACTATTCAAGATGCTGAATACAACAGAATAATGCCAATAACTAAAGGTACACAAATAGAGAGACACAGGCCTACAGATTGATTCACACATTGCATATTATGGGCAGCAAGTGCAAGCAGATAAAGTCTATGAATCTTACATCTCCACAGACATTGACATTAAGAGAATGGGCAGAGGAGGTTAACAGTAGATTGTCCTCTGCCCCTTCTCCCTGACAGTAATTAGCTACAGCGATATGTATAAATGGGATAATTTTAAAAAGGGGTGCAATTCTGGGGGTTCACACTCAAATCTTTGAAGGTGGCAGGAGAAATTGATAAGGTAACTTTTAAAGAACGCTTTATAAAGCCATAGGTTACAAAAGGAAGTAATGGCAAGCCCTTATACATCACTGTCTAGGCCTCATCAGAAGGCTTGTGTCCAATTCTGCACACTGTACTTTAGGAAGGCTGTCAAGATCTTGGATAGGGTGCAAAGGATATTCACTAGAACAATACGAGCGATAAAGGGCTTCAGTTTATGTGGAGGGATTGGAGAAGCTGAGATTCTTCTTACAGCAGAGCAAATTAAGGAGCAATTTATTAGAAGTGTTCAAAGTCATGATAGGTTTTGATCAGTAGATAGCGAGAAACTGTTTCCACTTGCATGATACTGGTGATCCGAGAACACATATCAAGATGATTGAGGGGAAAAAAATTCAGAAGGGAGATGAGGAGATTTTTTTTTACCCAAGTTGTCAATATCTGCACAGGCTGCCTGAAAAGGTGATGGAAGCTGACTTTTTTTTATTCGATCATGGTATGTGGGTGTTGCTGGCTAGGCCAGCATTTATTACCCATCCCCAACTGCCCTCATTCAGAGGGTATTTAAGAGTCAACCACATTGCTGTGGGTCTGGAGTCACATGTAGGCCAGACCAGGTAAGGATGGCAGATTTCCTTCCCTAAAGGGCATTAGCCCTGGGTTTCTACGACAATAGTTTCATGGTCTTCATCAAACTTTTAATTCCAATAGTAACTTTCAAGACAGAATTAAATATATACTTGAAAGGGAGAAATTTGTAAATGTATGAGAAAAGGGCAGCAAGTGAGGTTAATTGGATAGGTATTTCAAAGAGACAGCATAGACAGAATGGGAAAAATGGCCTCCTCCTGCACTGTACGATTCTCCAAATTGAATATCAAATTCAGACGTGCAGAATAAATTTGTTCTGTTCGTAGCAAAAGAAAGCAAAAGATTCCCTGTTCTGCTAAGTTGGTGATGGTTAGAAATCACTTCCTTCTTATGGTGTGTTCTGTATCTGTACTAAGGCCCCTCCAGATATTTTGCAGGGTTGTGGGGCTGGTGGAGATTACAGAGATAGGGTGGGGTGAGGCCATGGAGGAGTTTGAAAACAAGGATGAGAGTTCTAAAATCAAAATGTTGCTCAACAGGGAGCCAGTATAAGTCAGCAAGCAGAGGGGTGAGGGGAGAACGGGATTTGGTGGAAATTAAGGCTCAGGCAGCAGTGTTTCAGATGACCCCAAGTTTACAGCAGGTAGAATGTGGTAGGGCACCCAGGAGTGCATTGGGATAGTTGAGTCTAGAGATTACAAAGGCAGGGATGACAGTTTCAGCAGCAGATGGGTTGAGACAGGGGCGAAGTCATGCGATGCTACGGAAGTGAAAATAGGCAGTCTTGGTGATGGCTCAAACATAAGGTCAGAAGCTCATCTCAATATCAAATATGACGCCAAGGTTGGAAACGGATTGGCTTAATCTTAGTTGGTTGCTAGGGAGAGGAATGCAGTCCATACCTTGGAATCAGGGGTTGGAGCAGGGACCAAAACCAATGCTTTCAGTCTTCCAAATATTTAATGTGGTTGACTAGTTAGTACATCTCCCAACTTCATCATGGGGGCACCTTCACCACAGGTACTGCAGCAGTTCAAGGAAAAGGCCCATCGCCATCTTCTCAGGGCAATCAAGTATGGATAATAAACAAAATCAGTGTTGCCAAGTCCAGAGAATTGACAGAAAGGATGGATTGGACCCTACAGTCCACAGCTATTTTTAATATGGGTTTATCCTAACTATTGAAAACCGGGCCCAAGTGCTCTGGCATTGCCATGGTGATTCAGAGTTGCTTTCATTTTACAGGGGAGTTGAGAGATAGAATTCGCAAACTCTCCACAGCATCACCTACTGACCAGAGCCTGCTACTGAGTGTGCAACTTAAGTGTTACAGGTAACAAAGGATTTCTATTCTCAAACTTTCTACAATAAGCTTTAATGGTAAATCTTGACATAAGAGGGCAACCAAAAGTCATGCCAAAAGGAAAACAGGCTGGAATTTTAGGCTTGCACAGGAGTTTCAATCATGTGCAAATACATAAAGTCAAAAAATATCCCATTTTGCTTGCACACAAATACTGCCCAAGTTTAAAGGTGACACATTCTTACCTGCATCAGATACTTGGGGCTCTCAGGCATTCCCAGAGCGTAGACAAGCGCAGAGGATAGACTAGGTATTGAGCAGAACATCACAAAGAGCCTCCAGCTCTGAAAGTGCAAAGAGCCCAGTTGAAAAGCCAGTGAAGTCCTGGGGATAACCAGCCAAGCGAGGCCTGAGAACAAAGACAGAGCCACAACATTAAGTCACGGTTAGAGCCAAGTACAGCAACACAGTGCTAGGGCTGGAGGACAGCGTTCAAAACATAATGTTATTTTTCAGTTAAGTGCCGTTTACACAGAGGGAACTAAAAACATTCCCAACAAAAGCAGACTGTATTTTTAAACTTTTTGATTATGAATGAAATTTTCCATTGTTTTTCAAAATCAGAAAGAAATTCAATTTGCACCTCCAAATGACATAATCGATCTGTTCAGAACAATGAACTCTCCTTTCTACCAACTCTTCTCCGGTTTGGAATAACTTCCCCTCTCCCTCCCCTTAATATTGTGATTCAGTTTTAGTTTATGCATAATAATAAACAATACTTCACATTGCGATCCTGTGACAACAGAATAAATTCAACACTTAACATGCTAAATCTTTTGAGCTATCCCTTCTTTCCCACAGAGAAGTGCCAATTTCAAAGTTCTCATCCTCATGATAAAAATTCTCCACGGCTTCAACCCTCCCCATCTCTCTGATCTTTTCTGACCCTACAACTCCAAGATTTCTGTACTTCTCCAGTTCTGGCCTCTTGTACATTCCCAATTCATACCATCTCACCATTGGTGGCCGTGCCTTCAGCTACCTGGGCCCTAAGCTCTAGAGTCCCTCCCTAAACCTCTACAACTCTTTATGTCTCCCTCCTCCTTTAAGATGTTCCTTAAAACTGTACTTCTTTGATCAAACTGCTAGTATCTCCTTATGTGACTCAGTGTCAAATGTTGTTTGATAACACTCCTGTGAAGTGCCTCGGGATTTTTACAACATTAAAGACATGACACATACACAAGTTGTTGTCGTCATCAGAGTAATGAGCTATTTTTGAATTAATTGGTAGATTCTTGTTTACTGTGGAAAAACTAGAGACTGGTAGTGTGTGAGAGGCATATCTCTATCACATAGTGGGAAATCACCCTGTTCAACACAGTTCAGAGGGCCAACAGCTTTCAGCCTGCTGTCAATAATAATATAGATGCAAACCTCTAGGAGACTGTCAGGCAGAATTAGCGGTGGCTAGAGTGTAGAACTTCAAAAGAACAGGCAGGTTTGTGGAATGGGTGAACAAGTGGAAGCTGAAATTTAATGCAGAGAATTTTGGTTGGAAGAAGGTGGAGAGACAATATAAACTAAAGAGTATAATTCTAAAGTGGGTACAGGAGCAGAAGGACCTGGGTGTGTATGTGCATAAATCACTGAAGGATAGATCGAGAGCACGGTTGATAAAACATACGGGATCTTGGGCTCTATGAATATTGAGAGGGAGTACAAAAGCAAGGAAGTTATGATGAACCTGCATAAAACACTAGTTCAGCCTCAACTGGAGTATTGTGTCCCATTCTGGGCACCACACCCAGAGATATGTGAAGGCATTAGAAAGGGTACAGCAAAAATTCACAAGAATTGTTCCAGGGATGAGGAACTTCAGGTACATAGATAGATTGGAGGAGTTGGGACTACTTTCCTTGGAGAAGAGAAGGTTGAGAAAAGATTTGATAGTGGTATTCAAAGAAACTGTTCCCATTGGTCAAATGAACCAGAGGGCTCAGATATAAGATAATTGGCAAAAGAAGCAAAAGGAAAACTTTTTCATGCAGTGAATGGTTAGGATCTGGAATGTACTGCCCGAGTGTGGTGGAGGCAGGTTCAATTGAGGCATTATGAGGGAATTGGATTATTATATGAAAAGAAAGAATGTGCTGGGCTATGGGGAGATGAATGGGAGTGTCACTTGGTGAACTTCTCCTTCGGAGAGCCAGCACAGATACGACAGGCTGAATGGCCTTCTTCTGTGCTGTAACCATTCTAGGACTCACTAATTCTCATCAAAAGATTGGCTAAGAATTTAACTTGTGCCCAGCACCTCCATTACTACTACAAAACTTCCACAGTAAAGTTCCATAAAGTTTATCTCAGACGCAAAATTAGCTTTGTTTCCCACTGTGCATTTTTTTGAAATCGAACACCTTTCCATCATGCAGTCACCCCCCTCCAGACCTTTCCATCATGCAGTCACCCCCCTCCAGGCCTTTCTATCATGCAGTCACCCCACTCCAGACCTTTCCATCATGCAGTCACCCCCCTCCAGGCCTTTCCATCATGCAGTCACCCCCCTCCAGACTTTTCCATCATGCAGTCACCCCCCTCCAGACCTTTCCATCATGCAGTCACCCCCCCTCCAGACCTTTCCATCATGCAGTCACCTCCCTCCAGACTGCTTTAAGAGTGACTTGGAAAGATATGTGAGTTTAAGCCCAAGCCTCCCCAGAATTGAAGACTGACCAACAATCTCATTTAGATTGCTCTCCTCATGGCCTGTGTTTCCATGAGTGTTGATGACCCTAGGGGATGAGGTCTGGCACCTCTTCTTCACACCCACCTTCAAGAAATCTTGATAAAAGATAATTACATCACAGCACGTGTGAAGATAGGCTGCTCAGAGGAAGGTAGAATTTACAGATCTATATAGAACTCGACAAAGCAAACAAACAAAATGGAAAAATACAACATACCATGTATTTCTGTAATAAAGATGGACAATTCAAACTGAAGGGTATACCATTAGGTTAGATAGAAAACAGTAACGTGGACATCTTAAACAGGATAGATGAGCCGAATGGATTTCCTAATTTTTGCATAGTTCTCTATTCTAGATGAGATTTATAAAGAAAGTACCTTTAAAAAGTTACGAATATAACTAACAATCCAAGAGTGACAATCTTCAGCAAAAATTTCAACGTGATTCTTTATTATTAAGGTGAATAAAAGGTTGAGATCCATAGTAGGGGACACTAATCAAGTTCAAAGGAGTAAAACAAACTAAAAAAATCAACATTGGATTTGAAAGATCGAGGAAAGTAAGGTGTTCCAAGGTTCTAAGGTCTGATGAATGAATGCATCGACAGTAAAAGGCTGAGACAGTCACCATTTCAACCTTCTGGGGTGGAAGAGTGCAGAATACTGGTGTGGAGCTTAAATGAACGAGGGGAATGCTTCAAGGAGCAGTGACTATATTAGTTACGAGGAACACGGGTTCTCACCTACATCATCATAAACTATTATATCTTCTAGCAAGAGTTTTTGCTAGGGTGATACACACATTTTAATTTGGAGCCAAGGCTATGTGTGATCTTTCTTCTCAGACATTTACAGGTGGAACAAGCACAATAATGCTGGCATACTTGTGCTAATTGGACACAATTCCAAAGACTGTACAGCAAAACTGCAGGGGGCTTTGCATGAGGTATAAAGTAGTAAACAATTCCCTTCAGACAGAAAAGGGCACTGCTTCCCACTTCTTAACTTCTCAGGTGATAGAACTAATTAATATAATTTACCACCCTGTTCAGAAAGGATTTGGGGTTTAACCCAAGGAATTTGCCTACTGTCAGTTTTGATCGGAAGCTGCCTGGACCAGGTATCTTCCCTCAGTTCATTTGTTTCAACCTTATTCCCACATCTTCACTGAGGTGGATCTCCTTGGAGGCCAAGGTTGAGATCCACACAGGAAACAAAACTAGAACTAAATTAAAAGGTTTGAAAAAGCATTTTAGAATTTGAATACATTGTTATTGTGGTCAGGACTCAAATTTCATGGATCAGTGAAACCACTGTATTGTTCTCCATTTCTTAATTTCTTTTGATTCTGTATAAATTTACGCAGTGCAATATGTTTCATTTTTGCCTGGAATACCTGACCTGCCGGCCTGACAGCTCCTCACCTCTCAGAAAGGTCAGCTGTATGAGGTGGTATACCCTCATTCTGGGGTGTACCCTCATTCTGGGGTGTACCCTCATTCTGGGGTGTACCCTCATTCTGGGGTGTACCCTCATTCTGGGGTGTACCCTCAGTCTGGGGTGTACCCTCATTCTGGGGTGTACACAAGAACAGGTTAGGATCTCAATCACTTTGCACATGAGGTTTATGTGCAGGACAGCCTGTAGAAATGGGCCTTGTAAGTAAAGAGAGAATAAAGTTGGTTGGGAGAAAGCCTGAATTCTAACAATAGTTAGAGCTGCAGACCAAAAGACCATTTAAGGTCCAATTAAAGCAACTGTCAAGAAACAAACAGCAGTAGAAAGTGATACAAGAGCCCAGAAAGATAGGGACTGAGAGTTCAAATCAACTCTCTCGATTGGTAGCAGTGTCATGGCACAGATTTGTAGCAGAGGTGGAAAAGGAAAGCCATACCTTCAAAATGAAGATAAGGACAGTGGAAAAACAAGAAGACAACTCAGTGTCAACACAGGATGAAAGGGATGCCAGCACTTGGCTGAAGGAAAGAAGCATTAGCAATGGGAGAAATAGCCTCTCTGAGAGCACAAGGTTAAGCAGGGGATTTGAACTCTTGATCTTGGGGTTACAAACCCAGTACCATAACCACTTGGCTATTTAGGCCAAGCTGTTAAGCAGGGGAATAGGAGTGCAAGATCAACAGAGAAGATTAATCCAAATTACCAGAGATAAAGTAACTTTTTTTTAATTAACATTTACAGGAAGCACCTGCAAATTGTGGGTCTATCCACTTACTAGGAGGATATTCCTTAGGGTCTGTGGTCTATGAACCAATCCAGGCTGGGTCTCAGTGTGGAACACCAAAGAATTACTGAGAGTGAGCCCAGTTATACACCCAGATGGACAATTTCAAAGGGTGCAGAGGAATTTATAAGAATTGCACCAGTGATGAAGGGCTTCGTTTATATGTAGAGACTATTGTTTTCCTTGGAGCAGAGAAGGTTAAGGGTTAATTTAATAGTGGTGTTCAAAATCCTGAGGGGTTTTATATAGTAGATGGGGACAAACTGTTTCCAACGGCAAGAGGATCAGTGACCAGAGGACACAGATTTAAGATAACTGGCCAGGGAGAGGATATGAAATTTTTCTTTTGTTTACTCAAGAAGATATAATGATCTGGAATTCACCGTCTGAAAGGCTGGCAGAAGCCTTTTCAAAAGGGAACAGGACATATAATCAAAAAGGAAAAATCTGGAGTTAATGAGACTAATTGGATAGCTCTTTCAAAGGGCTAGCAGAGGTATGATAGGCTGAATGGCTTCGTGCCTTGGTGTATGATTCTATAACATGCTGTGGGCCTACAGGTGCTGAGATAGTCATGCGATCTCCATGTGGCACATACTACACCACCAGGAGATGGCACAGTCACACCACACAAACTCCAGAGATAAAAACAAAAAACCGCGGATGCTGGAAATCCAAAACAAAAACAGAATTATCTGGAAAAACTCAGCAGGTCTGGCAGCATCGGTGGAGAAGAAAAGAGTTGACGTTTCGAGTCCTCATGACCCTTCAATAGAACTGAGTGAATATTAGGAGAGGGGCCTCCTGTTTTCTTCATTCTTTCATGGGACGTGAGCATCGCTGGCTAGCCCAGCATTTATTACCCATCCCTAATTGCCCTTGAGAAGGTGGTGGTGAGCTGCCTTGTGGTACACCCACAGTGCTGTTAGGGAGGGAGTTCCAGGATTTTGACCCAGTGACAGTGAAGGAACGGCAATATATTTCCAAGTCAGGATGGCGAGTGGCTTGGGGGGGGCGGTGCGGGGGGGAGCGTTTAGTTAGCATTCTCCTGCGGAACCCTAACTCAACGTACACATTAGCCTCCACCGCATCATCACAGTACCAGTATATAAACACTGACTTCCATACTGGTAAGCTACTTCTCCTAAAGCTGTACACCATCCCACAAGGAGAAGCAGCTTTCCAACTGGCAGAGAAAGATTAAAGCCACTGTGGCGTGGGGTGTGCATTTGATCCCCAACATAAGTCTGTGGGAGCTTTTATCACATTTTACAAATGTAAGTTGTTTTTATTGTGCAGGATAGCTTTGCTGCATCAAATTTTAATGAGGCAAGTAACACAAGCAGATTAAGAAAGGCTCTTGAATTTGATCGTAAATGGCATTAAAGAGAGCAGGCAGAAAGGCAGGTTCTGCTACATAGCACTAAAGGGTGTTTTGCATGCCGTGGCAATGGATAGTACAAATTATATTGTAATAGGTGCGGTTCTTCCTGCTTGCAATGACAGGTGCAAAACTTTAGAGAGCTGGTAAAAAAAATCCTGGATGTTTTTAACCACCATCCAAGTTGAGGCAAGAGGCATCTCATCAAGAGATGCATTCATTGATGTTAAGTGAAGGAAGCAGATTCGATAGTCACTTTCAAAAGGGAATTGAAAAGCAGAAATCTACTGGTTGCTGGGGTTGTGGGGCTAATTGGGTAACTCTTTCAGAGAAGGAAAGGAATGGGCTCCTTATGTGCCATATGTTTCTATGATGTGCTCTGGAATATTTTGCCTCACATTTGGTGGATGCTTTGTGGCCTCGGCAGTGGATAGTTAATCCTTCCACAGTGAGGATATGGAGTTGGAATCCCCAACCCAGATAGGGGCGTGTTCACAGTTTTGGGAACCAGCAGCGCTCTCAACAAATAGGGAGCAACACCACAGGCACAAGGTAACCAATTGTAACAGGGTGGGACAAGAAGGGCAGAGGGGTGGCAGCAAGTATAAGCCCCCATTTACTTACGCACGCACGCATGCACGCACACACACAACTTCACCCACCTGCTGCTAAAATGTTCCCTGCCATCCAGAAAGTGGCCAAAGCACTGACCATGCAGCCTCTTTTGTTCCGGGGTTGAAATTCCGAAAAATAGGAGAATATGACTGGTAGGGACCCGCCGACACTGAGGAAGCAAGCAGAGTTAAATTATCACACACCCATCACAAGACAGCAGGCTGAGGTCACCCATCAAAGCAAGATCAAACACAGTACATCTACCTCAGCTCACTGTCTACAGTCAGAGATGTCGTCTTTTCAGCGAGAGGTTAAGCCTAAGGTCCCTTCAGACCCTCAGGTGGGTGAAAAATATCACAGGGCACTATTTCGAAGAAGGGCAGGGGAGTTCACCTCAGTGTCCTGGCCAATATTTATCCCTTAACCAACATCAGTAACAACAAACCACCTAGTCATTTATCTCACTGCTGTTTGTGGGAGCTTGCTGTGCACAAAAATGACAGCTGCATTACCTACACGACAACAGTCACTATGCTTCAAACGTACTTAATTGTCTGCAAAGCACTTTGGGACTTCCTGAGCTCATGAAGGGCACCAGATAAATGCATGTCTTTCTTGATCGAGTACCATAACAACCCGATTTAACACAGAGTGGGTTGAAAGAACATGACAGAGGCAGATAACTTATCCTCGAGCATTTGTCTACAACTGGGGTTCCTGAGCTGGACGAACAACCGGGATCGCGAGCTCCCTCTCCTTTGTGGCAGCAATGGCGATTGTGGAGCGCAGACTCAGACGGGACAATCCTGGGATCAGCTCCAAGGCCCCTTGATATGTGCGCACGCCGGAATTTTTGGTTCAATGGACCAGCTCTCTCAGCTCTACCCCCACCCACCCCTCCATACTCCCTCTCACGGCTCTGCGTCCCTTTTCCCACCACCACGCCACCCACCCCCTCCCCTCCCTCCCTCCCCAACCCCACAAATCTCCCCCCATTCCTACACTGGGGTCACAGCAATTTTCAAGCTTCAAATTGGGAAAATGGGTTAAGCCTTGTTATCATTTAAAAAAAAAACTGTGATAGTTACCGTTTCAGGAAGATTGAATGTTACGGATCACTGGTATAGATCTAGATAGTTAAATAGTTTATGGAAAATAGTGATTAGGTCTGTCTCTAGTCTATGTCTGAATGGACGCCAGCCAATCTTGTAATGATGCTTTGATACAGGGCTGTAGGTTGGTTATTGTATCCTAATTGTAATTGGTAGAAGGGGCATTATACAAAACTGTCATGCAGCAAGAGTGAAAATTAAGTGACAGGACTTTACTGAAAGACATACACACTGAAAAGGAGCAACACTCATATGTATTTCTAGGTTTGAAGTGAAATTTGTGATTTATATACTGGGAATCTGCAGTAATGTCCTTGGACACTGTCAGCAAGTATACAGTGACAGAGGAGGCTGGCAAAAAGCAGTGTGTATGACTAGCAAGAGATCAGTGAAAGGGAGCTCCAATGCTGAAGTTATTTATTTAAAAAAAATATTCTGTCAAGTTGAATGATTGCACAATTTTACATTGCTCCATCAGAAATGTCAGTCCTCGGGTAACTGAGGTCACAGTGGGGCAATTGTGACTTCGACAGTCTGAATACCTGGTTTGTCCTTACATTCTTACATTTATAAGCATGCAGCGTACCTCTACTCCACCAAACTATCCCTTACACCCTAACCCCAAAACATCTGAGATTTCATCTTCCATTGGCTAATATAGAGCACCATGGAGGCCTCAGTTAGGCTCCTAACTGAATCTTCCTATTAAAACATTCATTCCAAACTGCAGAACAAAGTAAAAGGCAGGCAATTAGCTAGAGAATAGGTGGATCAGAGTGATTACAAGCAAATCACCCAATAGAGGAGTCACGTAATGCCCTAAAGTTCAAGAATAAAGAATCATAGAACGATTCAGCACAGAAGGTCATTCATCCTATCGTGCTTGTGCTGGGTCTTTGAAAAAGCTATCCACTTAGTTCCACTCCCCTAATCTTTCTCCACTCCCCTAATCTTTCCCCATAGCTCTGCAAATATTTCCTTTTCAGGTGTTTATTTGCTTCCCTTTTGAAAGTTACTATTGAATTCAGCACAAAGGTCGAACTCTATGTTCAGCTGTACGCCAAGATGGGAATGGTGTTTTCACCTGTGGTGTCAGTGAACAATTCCAGGCACTACAGCTACACGGGTCACAGCCTCCCCCTTCCACCCCACTCCATTCCATTCCACTCAATTTCTGCTCTTGGCACAGAGCAGACACATAGCAACTCTCAACTAAGATGAGCCCCACTTAGGAGGCTGACAAGGAACAACTTGAGGAAGGGCCCTGGAAGAAGGCTAAGTACAACCCACCCCTCCAACGATCCTAACCTTCTTCTCAAACTCAACTGAATGAGCTTGGGACTGGACAGAGGAGCAAAGATACAGGGCAGTACAGTGACATTCCATCACACAGCAGTAAGTGGCGTTCTGTGCTTTGGAGTCACCACTTAGCCGCAGGTGGTACAGAGAGCCAAGGGAGGTGACAAGGAGTAGCAGCACGACTCGATACTCACCCGATTCCACTAATGAATCGCAAGAGTAGGAACTGCCAATAATTATATGCCATGCTGGACACAGCTCCAAAGACACCGTTCACCGCCAACGAAAAGACAAGAATTTTCTGGCGGCCTTTCAGGTCTGCAAGAACTCCCCACACATATCCACCTATCATCATACCTGCACAAAACAGGAAGAAACACCGTTAATGCAAGCTTAGATCCAACAAGGGTATATATCCATATACCAGGCTGTCCAACAAAAGCTGCATCCATACCAGATTCCAAGGCATCCTAAAGCACTTCCCATCCAGTGAAGTACTTAGAAGCAAAGAGCTGAATGAACCTTAATCTGTCCTGTTTTTTTTTTCCCTCTGGTACTGGCTGAAGGAGGAATTTTCAGCAAAAGGCCATGACAACTGTCACCTGCTCCCACCTTCAAAGGCCACTGGGCCTTTGACACCCACTAGGTTTAACATTTCATATGAAATACAGCATCTCCAACAATGCAGCATTCCCTCAGTACTCATTCCCCAATCCACCACCTTAAACATTCACTCCCTTCACCACTGACAGACAGTGACAGCAGTGTGTACCATCTACAAGATGCACTGCAGCAACTCACCAAGGCTTCTTTGACAGCACCTTCCAAACCCATAACATCTACCACCTCGAAGGACAAGGGAGTGGATGCATGAGAACACCACCAGCTGCAAGTTCCCCTCCAAGCCACACACCAACTTGACTTGGAACTATATCATCGTTCTTTCACTGTCGCTGGGTCAAAATCCTGGGACTCCCTCCCTAACTGTACTGTGGGTGTACCGACATCACACGGGACACAGCAGTTCAAGGCGGTAGCTCACCACCACCTTCTCAAGGGCAATTAAGGATGGGCAACAAATGCTGGCCCAGCCAGCAATGCCCACACCCTGTGAAAGAATAAATAAAGATTACAAGTATGTGTCTTGAGTTATGTGCTTGGGATCTGGAGAGAGCATTGAACCCACATTTGAAACTCATTAAATATATGGCATGCACTTAATTTCAGCTACTATTAACCTAGTCACATTCATGATTTGCAATAGTCAAGTTGCTTCTTATTTGCTAAACTGGTTCTCCAAATTGCAGGAAGCGTATATTGTAGATAGGTTAAGTCAGATTAACCAAAGGGCTTCCCATGCCTGAACCTATTGTTGTGTTGCGATATTTAAAGTTGCGAGTTAAACAAACCCTTTTTCTACCAAAAAAAAAATGCTTCCACCTTAAAGAAAAAGGAGCAGGGAAGCAAAATGATGAAGGTATATGTCAAGCCTTTTAAAACACCAAAAAGTATAGGAAAATGGGAAATATGTAGCAGAGAGTAAGAGATAATGAAGAAAAATATTGAAGCTAAAATGAGAGAAAATAGGAGGAAGGAGGAACAGTTTTTAATTTTTCAGGTAAATTATGGCCAGGATGTTTGAGTTAGTACTTTAGTATTTCTTGGAATAAATGCTATTCTGAAGTTAGTTACTGTACACCAGTATTGGGGTGCCACAGGAGTTAGGCTGGAAATAAAACTGATACAGTGAGGCAGGACTTTTCCCTGTATCTGCGAACTTACAAGTAGAATCTTTATGTCAGTAAGTTTGCTGAGCAATGCCCAGACCAACTTGGATATTTCTCATCGTACACACTTTGGCTCTGGAATCATTGCGATAGATTATTATTTTTTAAAAACAAATGTTTAATTGGGATGGTGTGTCTTGAATACCTGTAGTGAATGTACAGACCAGTGCCACTTACCAGCATGTAATATCAAGGAAATTCAATTGTAAGCAGCCTAGGCACTTTTTTTTAAAAAAACACAGCACCCAAATTACCTCTAATATGGTTTGACGACTAATTTTCATGCAGAAGTGAGAAGGAAAATGGTGCAAGTGTCACAGATTGTTTACACTGATTTCCTCACGTTTTCCACAGCTTCAGATTCTCAACAGCAGGAAATTTAGTGCAAATTTTGACAGAACTGGACAGGAAGTTCTCAGGCATTATTAATATAATAAACATAACGCACTATCGGCCACTGTAGCCAAATTTACAAATCATGTACTTCTGGCTGTTAGTCAGCATTCTGTAAATTTGTTTGACTATATTGGCCAATAGTACAGAAAGAGATTGAAGTATCCTCGGAAATGATTTTTAATGGTTATCTAGAATAATCAAGATGGATCCCATTTCTACATTGAGAGTGATATAAAAGAAAAATGAGGATATGAACAGGATTCATCTTAGATGCTGGCAATAAATAGCAGATAAAAACAAAGTTGGAGGTCAGTCACCTCAGCTCCAGGACATCACTGCAGGAGTTCCTCAGGGTAGTGTCCTTGGCCCAACCATCTTCAGCTGCTTCACCAATGACCTTCTTTCCATCATAAGGTCAGAAGTGGGGACGTTCGCTGATGATTGCACAATTTTCAGCACCATTTGCAACTCCATGTCCAAATTCAGCAGGACCTGGACAATGTCCAGGCTTGGGCTGACAAGTGGCAAGTAACATTTATGCTACATAAGTGTCAAATAATGACCATCTCCAACAAAAGAGAATCCAACCATTGCTCCTTGATGATCAAGGGCATTACCATCACTGAATCCCCCACTATCAACATCCTGGGGGTTATCATTGACCAGAAACTGAACTAGCCATATAAATACTGTGGCTACAAGAGCAGGTTAGAGGCTAGGAATCCTGTGATGAGTAAGTCATCTCCTGACTCCCCCCCATCTACAAGGCACAAGTCAGGAGTGTGATGGAATGCTCCCCACTTGCCTGGATGAGTGCAGCTCCCACAACACTCAAGAAGCTTGACACCGTCCAGGACAAAGCAGCCACCTTGATTGGCAACACATCCACAAACATTCACTCCCTCCACCACCGACGCACAGTGGCAGCAGTGTATACCATCTACAAGATGCATTGCAGGAATTCACCAATTCAACAGCATCTTCCAAACCCACGACCTCTATCATCTAGGTGAACAAGGGCAGCAGATAGATAGCAACACCACCACCTTGGAAGTTCCCCTCCAAGTCACTCACCATCCTGACTTGGAAATATATCATTGTTCCTTCCAGGGTCAAAATCCTAGAACTCCATGAACCTACACCACATGGGCTGCAGCAGTTCAAGGAGATTCAACAACCACAATCATCTTCCTTTGTGCTAGGTATGACTCCAACAAGTGCAGAGTTTTCCCCGATTCCCATTAACTCCAGTTTTGCTAGGGCTCCTTGATGCCACACTCGGTCAAATGCAGCCTTGATATCAAGAGCAGTCACTCTCACCTCACCATGGGAGTTCAGCTCTTTTGTCCATGTTTGAACCAGGGCTGTAATGAGATCAGGAGCTGAGTGGCCCTGGCAGAACCTAAACTGGGTGTCAGTGAGCAGTATTGCTAAGCAAGTGCTGCTTGCTTGCACTGCTGATGACTCCTTTCATTACTTTACTGATAATCAAGAGTAGACTGATGGGACAGTAATTGGCCGGGTTGGATTTGTCCTGCTTTTTGTGTACAGGACATACCTGGGCAATTTTCCACATAGCCGGGTAGATGCCAATGTTGTAGCTGTACTGGAACAGCTTGGCTAGGGGCCTGGCAAGTTCTGGAGCACAAGTCTTCAGTACTATTGCCTGAATATTGTCCGGGCCCATAGCCTTTGCATTATCCAGTGCCTTCAGCCATTTCTTGATATCACGTGGAGTGAAATGAATTGGCTGAAGACTGGCATCTGGGATGCTAGGGACCTCTGGAGGAGGCCGAGATGGGTCATCTACTTGGCACTCCTGGCTGAAGGTTGTAGCAAATGCTTCAGCCTTATCTTTTGCACTGATGTGCTGGGCTCCTCCATCATTGAGGATGGGGATATTTGCAGAGCCTCCACCTCCAGTGAGTTCTTTAGTTGTCCACCACCATTCACGACTGGATGTGGCAGGACTGCAGAGATTAGATCTGATCCATTGGTTGTGAGATCGTTTAGCTCTATCACTTGCAGCTTATGCTGTTTATAGCTTCACCAGGTTGACACATCATTCTTAAGTATGCCTGGTGTGGTTCCTGCCATTCCCTCCTGCACTCTTCATTGAACCAGGGTTGATCCCCTGGCTTGATGGTAATGGTATAGTGGGGGATATGCTGGACCATGAGGTTACAGATGTGCTCGAGTACAATTCTGCTGCTGCTATGGCCCACAGTGCCTCATGGATGCCCAGTATTGAGTTGCTACATCTGTTTGAAATCTCTCCCATTTAGCACGGTGGTAGCACCACACAACACAACTTAGGGTACTCTCAATGTGAAGATAGGGCTTAGTCTCCACAACGACTGTGCAGTGGTCACTCCTACCGATACTGTCATGGACACATGCATCTGCGCAGGCAAGTTGGTGAGGGTGAGGTCAAGTATGTTTTTCTCTCGTGTTGGTTCCCTCACCACTTGCCGCAGACCCAGTTTAGCAGCTGTGTCATTTAGGACTCAGCCAGCTCAATCGGTAGTGGTGCTACCAAGCCACTCCTGGTGATGGACATTGAAGTCCCCCACCCAGAGTACATTCTGCACCCTTGCCACCCTCTTTGCTTCCTCAAAGTGATGTTCAACATGGAGGAGCACTGATTCATCAGCTGAGGGAGGGCGGTACGTGGTAATCAGCAGGAGGTTTCCTTGCCCATGTTTGACCTGATGCCGTGAGGCTTCATGATGTCGGGAGTCAATGTTGAGGACTCCCAGAGCAACCTCCTCCCAATGGTATACCACTGCGCCGCCACCTCTGCTCAGCGATGGTGCTGGTAGTTGTGTCGGACATTATCTGTAAGATTTGATTCCATGAGGATGACTATGACAGGCTGTTGCTTGACTAGTCTATAAGACAGCTCTCCCAATTTTGGCACTAGCCTCCAGATGTTAGTAAGGAGGACTTTGCAGGGTAAATAGGGCTGAGTTTACCATTGTTTTTCCAGTTCCTAGGTCGATGCCAGATGGTCCGTCACGTTTCATTTCTTTTTTGAGACTTTGTAGCAGTTTGATACAACTGAGTGGCTTGCTGAGTGGCTTAAGAGTCAACCACATTGCTGTGGCTCTGGAGACATATAGGCCAGACCTGGTAAGGACGACAATGGTTTCATGGTCACCATTAGACTTTTAATCTACCATGGTGGGATTTGAACCCGGGTCCCCAGAGCAGCTCTGGATTATTAATCCAGCGACAATACCACTCCACCATCGCCTCCAAGGAGCTTCCAGCCATTTGTGCATGTCTGCTATGTAAAGCAACTGAAGTTGGGAAAGCCCTTTGGAATTCCACTGTCAAGCGGGTATTTTGTTAACTTTCTGGTTTTGTTTTAAATCTAAAATCTTTTTTGGACTGTTTCCTTAAAGAGGTTGTATAACTAGGAGTCAGGCTAATTAGGGATTTTAGGATTTGTTATAGTAGTAAGTAATCGTAGTCTTATGTATGCGCTTGAAATCTTTTATTTTGTTAAATATTTTAATGTATTTTTTAAAATCTCTAAAGGTCTGGGTGAACTCATCACTTCTGAATTCAGTGCACACATCTCATAATAAATACAAATTGCAAAAGCATTGTGATAGCGCGACCAAGTTTCCCTCTTGGATTTGAGCTGCCTGACACACATCATCTACCACTTCATAACACCATATGGCAGACGTTAAACTAACTGGCCTATAGTTTCCTGCTTTCTGTCTCCCTCCCTTTTTGAATAAAGGAGTTACATTCGTTATTTTCCAATCCAATGGAACCTTCCCCGAATCTAGGGAATTTTGGAAAATTAAAACCAATGCATCAACTATCTCACTAGCCAAGACCCTAGGATGAAACCCATCAGGACCTGGGGACTTGTCAGCCTGTAGCTCCAACAATCTGCTAAATACCACTTCCCTGGTGATTGTAATTTTCCTGAGTTCCTCCCTCCCTTCCATGTCCTGATTTACAGCTATTTCTGGGATCTTACTTGTATCCTCTACAGTGAAGACCAATGCAAAATACCTGCTCAATTTAATTGCCATCTCCTTATTTTCCATATTAATTCCCCAGACTCACTTTCTACAGGACCAAGACTCACTCTGTTAACTCTTTCCTTATTTAAATATCTATCGAAACTCTTTCTATCTGTTTTTATATTTCTAGCTAGCTTTCTCTTATACTCTAATCTTTCCGTCCTTATTAATCTTTTAGTCTTTCTTTGCTGTTCCTTGTATCCTGTCGTCTTCTGACTCACCACCCATCCTTGCACAATTAGATGCCTGTTCTTTAGGTTTGATATAACTTTTTTAGCTAACCATGGATAGTGGATCCTCCCCTTGAATTTCTTTCTCGTTGGATTGTATCTATTCTGTTTATTCTGAAATATCCCCTTAAAGTCTGCCTCTGCATTTCTATTGCCCTATCCCTTAACCTCATTTGCCTGTTCACTTTAGCTAGTTCTGCCTTCATAATTGCCCTTACTTAAGTTTAAAATATGAGTACCACTCCTCTCTCCTTAAAATTGAATGTAAAATTCAATCATATTATGATTGCAGCTACCTAGGGGCGCCTTCACTATGAAATCATTAATTAATCCTGTCTCGTTGCACAATACCAGGTCTAATATAGCCAGTTCTCTGGTTGACTCCAGAACATGTTGTTCTGAGAAACTATCCCTAAAACACACTATGAGCTCCTGCATCACTGGCCACATTCAGGCCTTGTTAGGCTACTGGCAAGAATACTGTCAAATTATAATCAGCAAATTATAATCCCACAAACTGCTAATCAGAAAATGGAATTCCTCTCAGCAGCTGTCACTCTTCAAGTAGTGTAAGCGCTGGGCTCACATTGTCAGGGTTTATTCCAGCTAAACAGTGGGGCTCCTGCCTCAAAGATTAAACGTTTAAACCTAAGAGAAAAACAGCACTTGGAGCCCAATAACTCCTGCTAAAGACTCTGAAATTTCAGTCTAAATACATCAGCAGTCAAGTCAATTCAAGCAGTCAAATATATTATACTTGTCTTGGAATGAGGGCGATACTCGCAAGGCACCATTTATTGCCCACCCCAACTCCCAAGGGCATTCAGTCAACTATGAAAAGTGGTACTGGAGTCGGGTGCAGGTGAGAGCGAATAGAGTTCCCTCCAGTAGTCTGGACTAGCTATAGAGGGTTAGGAATTCTGCAGAGAGTATCTCACCTCCTGACTCCTGAAAGCCTGTCCACCATCGACAAGGCACAAGTCAGGAGTGTGATGGAATACTCTCCATTTGCCTAGATGATTGCAATTCAACAACACTTGAGAAGCTCAACACTATTGAGGAAAAAGCAGCCTGCTTGATCAGCAGCTCATCCAGCATCTTAGAATTCACCCCCTCCAGCACTAGCACACAGTGGCAGCAGTACTTACCATCTACAAGATGCACTGCAGCAATTCACCAGACCTCCTCCGACAGCACCTTCCAAACCCCTGACCTCTACCATCTCGAAGGGCACAAACTGCAGATGCATGGGAACACCACCACCTGCCAGGTCCCCTCCAAACCGTACACCATCCTGACCTGGAACCATATTGCCACTGTTTCACTGTCGCTGGGTCAAAATCCTGGGACTCCCTTCCTAAAAATACCATGGATGTATCTACACCACGTAGACTACAGCAGGTTCAAAAAGGTGGCTCACCACACCACCTTCTCAAGGGCAATTAGGGATGGGCAACAAATGCACTCCCACCTCATGAAAGAACAAAAATCTGACCGCTTTCTGGGCTACTTTATCTAGTCGCAGCCCAAAAATGACCAGATTTTACTGAATTCCAATTCTTAACTTCCAAAGGTGGGACTTGATCTCACGGGCCCTGGATTGTCAGTCTAGCATCTCACTGGTGAGGCCCGTGCCATCATCAAGATTTACCATCAGCCATCCATAAATCAATACTGGGTTTACTGCAAAGAAGCTTTTGCAGACTAGACGGGGTCACATCATCTTGGCGGAAGGAGGACAGACTCTTCAAACCCTACCGCCGTCCAGATGGAGGCAGTGCAATAGCTGGAAATAGCACAGAGAAACATTTCCCTGTTAGTCTGCCCATTTTCAGTCTTGCCTTTGGCACCTATAGTGTCCCTGCAGCTGCCTGGATTTGAGACCCAAATGGGCCTCACTTGACGGTACAAGGAAGGTTGTGAAAGGCGTACCTAGGAAGATACTTGCTGTAAGCCAACCCATATCTGCTGTGCTAAGATGAAGGTCACAGCGTGCAGTGGGAAGTAGGAATGACACACACACAACTTCAATGGCATCGCTGGCATTCGCCCACCCGCAGATAACCAACAGCGCCACGTGGAAAGTGCCAAAGCCTGAAAAAACACATGAAAAATAAAATTAGGCTTTCCAAAAACAATCAAGTATAAACAAAAGAGAAAGAAAACACTATTGCAACATTCAGCAATAATTATCCAGACACTCAGAATTCAGATCTCTGCAGTACAATTTGTACTGAAGTGATCCTGAGCAGTCTGCTCTTCAGTGTTATCAGTGGCTGTCTTTATGGCCAAAGGTTTTACTTTGGAATACTTCAGGCTTTCAATGAACATGAGCTTTATCACAACAACATCTGCTTATATCATACTTTTAATGTAGCAGGATGCCCGCCCCTAGGCTTTCCACAGGAGCATAACATAGGAATATCGGAGCAGAAGTAGGCCATTCAGCCCATTGAGCCTGTTCCATCATTCAATACAAACATGGCTGATAATCAACTTCAATGACTTTTATTCCACACTATCCCCATGTTCCTTTATGTCACTGACAGATTTCCAAATACCAATCTCTGCTTTAAACATACTCAGTGACTGAGCTTCCACAGCCCTATGGGGTAGAGAATTCCAAAGATTCACAACTCTGAGTAAAAAAGAATTCTCCTCATCTCAATCCAAAGTGGCTTCCCCCTTACTTTGAAAATGCATCCCCTGGTTCCAGGCTCCCCAACCAGGGGGAACATCTTACCTGCATCTACCCTTTCTATCCCTTTAAGTATATTGTTTAAGTGTTAGTTAAGGCATAAATATTAGCTAGGACACCAGGGAGAACTGCCCTGATCTTCCAAATAGAGGCATGGGATCTTATACGTGTGCCTGAGCGTGCAGACAAGGCCTCAGTTTAACGTCCCACCAAGAAGACTGCACTTCCGACAGTGCAGCGCTCCATCAGTACAGCACTACAAATGCCAATCTAGATTTTGTGCTCAAGTCTCTAAAGTGGGTCTTGAACCCACAACCTTCTGAGTCAAAGGCAAGAGTACTATCCACTGAGCCATGGCTGCACCATGCACCAACACACAACACCCCCCTACCACCCCGCCCCCACCCACCCACCCACCGAGCAAGAACTTTCATCTCAGTCTGAGGGTGACAGTAAACTGAAGTGAAGGTCTCTTGAAGGTGAAGGTGTGAGCGTGAGGGAGAGAGAGAGAGAGAGAGGGAGAATATTAAATAGAGCCAACAATGATTTTCCAACTGTCACCAAAGCACAAAAGGATTGCAGGAAACAATACCTGTTTCTTCAACAGCTTCTTCAAAAGTCAGCGTGACTGGGTGACTGCTCCTTCTAGCTTTCTTCCACTCAGAAGTAATCTCGCCTGAAAGAGAAGTTGTCATTCTATTACCGGGCAGCTCCAAAGTGAAGACAAACTAAGGAGGGCTGGGAGAACGCAGAATTAACTGAAAGCTAGCACGAAACTGCAGTTTAGTTATAACAAACTGTTCCGCCCACAACGAAACAAAAAGGGCCCCAAGCAACACAGATGTTGAGGGACAGATTATTACTGAGAGCTGATATCGCCGTTCAAACAACTCTCGGTTTAGAAGAAAATGCAGTTCGGCTTGAGAGGCAAGAGCAAATATTGTAGTTGGGCCACTGTGCCAAAAAAAACCTCAAAGCAAAAGTGGCAACTTTCAAAATAACAGTTAAAAAAATTAACTCCATTCCGATTTCATTTAAAAGTCAGGTGTTAAAAAGTCACACAGAGAGGCAGCAAATAGAACGCAAAAGAACTGGATTAGGTCTGTGTTCCAAAGCATTTATAATGCAATCTACCTCTAAGCTGAAGTCAGGGTGACTAAGCATTTTTCTACAACAAATTCAAACTGTCTTTATATGTACAAGGTACGTTGCGTTATACTTGGGGACAGCAACACTATCATGACTGAGTGAATATGCTCCTCCTGAAGTCTTCTCAATCTGTTGAGAGGCCAAATCAAAACGTATGGAGCTATTCTACTCAATAAACCGGCAATGAGCCTTTAGCAAACAGGTGCACAGAACAGTATATTCTTCAATTGTGAATAACAATTTTCTTTAATTTTGGGAACAATTATACAAACAAAGTAAAACTAAATGCTGGCCTCAGAATAGAGGCCAAAATGGTCCCGAGCCACAGTGTTTGTGACAGGCTGCAATATGGAAAGGAAGGACGAAGAGAGAGAGAAAGAGAAAGAGAGTGTGTGTGTGAGGGAAAACAGTGTGAGAGTCAGAGAGAATCAACCAAAGCAGCAGGTCAGACAGCGAATTGAGAAACTGAGAAAGTAGACTGTGAAGAAAATTGAAAAGTGACATTAATGCCCCAGATGGAGTGGATTGGGTGAGTAACAGGCAAGTGTTAACTTGTTTTATTAAACCGTTCACTTTTCACCTTTGACATTCACTTTATGGTTGTTACCAACAACAACTTATATTTATATAGCACCTTTAACATAATGCAACATTCCATGGGGCTTCACAGGACCATTATAAAATAAAGCATGACACCGAGCCACAGAAAGCAGGCAGTAGTCAGATGATCAAAAGGTTGGTGAAAGATATAGGTTTTAACGAGTGTCTTAAAGAGAGAAAGTGAGGTAGAGAGGCAGAGAAGTTCAGGAGGGTACTCCAGGGCTTGGGGCCCAGACAATTAAAGGTACAGCCACCTATAGTAGAGCAATTAAAATCAAGGATACTCAAAAGGCCAGAAATAACAGAGCTAGGGTTGTGTGGCTGGAGGAGATTACAGAGATAGGGAGGGACGAAGTCGTGGAGGGATTTGAAAACAAAGATGAGAATTTTAAAATCACGAGGTTGTTTGACTGGGAGCCAATGTAGGTCAGCGAGCACAGGGGTGATAGGGGAACGGGACTCAGTGAGAGTTAAGACACAGGCAGCAGAGTTTTGATAATCATACGTTTACGGAAAATATAACGTGGGAGACCAGCCAGGAGTTCATTGGAATAGTTGATCTAGAGGTAATGAGGGTATGGATGAGAGTTGCAGCAGCAGATGAGCTGAGACAGGGGTGAAATTGGGCAATGTTATGGAGGTGGAAATGGGGGTCAAATGTGACTCCAAGGTTGCAAACAGGCTAGCTTAACCCTCAAGCTGCTTCTGGGGAGAGGGATGAAGTCAGTAGTTAGAGAATAGAATTTGGAGCAGGTCCTTAAAAAAAAAAGGCTTCAGTCTTCCCAATATTAATTGGGGGAAAATTTCCGCTCATCCAGTGCTGGATGTCAAATAAGTAGTGTGATAATTTAGCAACAGTTGAATCGGTGAGAGAGGTGGTGTGGTGCTGAGGTAGAGCTGGCTGTCGTCTGCGTACATGTGAAAATGAACGCTGTACTTTCGAATGATGTCATCAAGGGGCAGCATGTAGAGAAATGGGAGGTGGGGAGGGTGCACAAGGATAGGTCTTTGGGAGGCACCAGGGGCACACGGTATAGACAAATCCTTAAAAATGGCACAGCAAGTTGACAAAATGATTTTTAAAAATGGTTTACTTGAATTTATAAATCGAGGAATAGAATATGAAAGCAAAGAGCATGCTAGAACTTTATAAATCACTGGTTAGGCCTCAGCTGGAATTTATGAGAATTCTAAGCATCACATTTCAGGAAAGATGTAAAGGCCTTAGAAAAAGTACAGAGATTTACCAAGATGTTACCAGGGCTGAGTGACTTCAGTTGAGAAGAAGCTGGGAAAGTTAGGACTGCTCTCCTTGGAACAAAGAAGGTTAGTAAGTGACCTATCAGAGATTTTCAAAATGAGAGGTTTTGATGGAGTAGACAGAGAAACCATTCCATCTGGTGAATGGGTCAATAACTAGCGTCATAGATTCAAAATACTAGAGAAAGATCTGGAGGGGAGGTTGGAGGAGCAGGTTATCGGGATCTGGAATGCTCTATCTGAAAAGTTGGTGGACTCCATAAATAATTTTAAAAGGGAGTTGGGCAGGTAGTTCAATTACAGGGCTACAGACAAAAAGCATGAATGTGGGACTGAGCACAACTGTTCTTTCAAAGAGCCAGCACAAGGCATGATGGGCCAAATGCTTCTTTCCATACTGCAAGTTTCCATGATTCTCTATGGCATCACAGAAAGGCTCAAGGAGCTGAATTGGCTCAGAGCATCCACATGAGTCAAGTTAGCGGTAGCTAAAGTGTGTCCTACTAAATAACAGGTGTCCACTGATGTCATTTGAATCAAGATGAACATGATTACATTTGGTAAAGCCACTGACTGCAGTACAGCCAGTAAGGAGTGAGTGCATCAGCACATGCAAAAACCTAACCACATATAAATTCTTCCAATATTCAGTTCTCAACACTGCATCGCTAGAGGGATTGTGAGTCCCGCGTGGCATGTTTCCTCCCTGGAGCCAGGGTAAAGGAGGTCACAAAGAGGGTGCAGAATATTCTGCAGGGGGAAGAGAGTGAGCCAGAAATTGTGGTACACTTTGGTACCACAACATAGAGAAAGCTGGCACTGAGGTCTTACAGTCAGATTTTCAGGAGCGAGGGAGGCAGTTTAAAAGTAGGGCTTCAAAGGTAGCAATCTCTGGATTTCTCCCGGTGCAATATGCTAGCGAGAGTAGAAAGGGTCAATGTGTAGCTTGACGCATGATTCAGGAGGCAAGGCGCAGGTTCTTGGGACCAGTTGTGGGGCAGAAAACACCGATTCTGGGACCTGTATCCTTGCAGGGAAGTTCACTAGTGTGGTTGGGAGGGTTTAAACTAAATTTGCATGGGCAACAGCATGTAGAAGTGCAAGAGAGAAATAAGATGCATAAAGTTAGAATACTGGGCAGTGCTAGAGAAGGAAATAGTTCCATATTAGACAGAGGAAATACTAAGTTATTCAGTGGGCTCAGGGTAAGGGAGAAAGTAATAAAGTATCATTTAGGCTTATTGTGCATGTATGTGAATGCACGGAGTGTGGTAAATAAGATTGGTGAGTTACAGTTGCTGATTGTCATGGGAAAATTATGTTGTGGCTATAACAGAGACCTGGCCCAAAGAAGGGCAAGGTATATTAAATATCCCTAGGTACAAGGGGTTCAGGAAAGAAGGGAAAGGAAGGAAAGGGGAGGGAATGCAGTACAAAAACAGAATTACCTGGAAAAACTCAGCAGGTCTGGCAGCATCGGCGGAGAAGAAAAGAGTTAACGTTTTGAGTCCTCATGACCCTTCAGCAGAACTCGGGAATGCAGTACTGACTAAGGATAACATTGCTGTGCTGGAGAGAGAGGATGCTCCAGTGGGGTCAAGGGCAGAATCTATTTGATTAGAGCTAAGGAACAAAAAAGGTGCAATTACATTGCTCGGTGTAGTCTATAAACCAGCAACCAGTAGGAAAGATGTAGAGGAACAAATTTGCAAGGAAATTACAGACAGGTGCAAGAATTGACTACTTATAATGGTGAACTTTAATCATCCAATATAGACTGGAATAGTAGCAACGTAAAGGACTGAGAGGGGCAAGGGTCAACAACATTGCTGTGGATGGATCTGGAATCACATGTAGACCAGACTAGGTAAGGACGGCTGATTTCCTTCCCTAAAGTACATTAGTGAACTAGATGGGTTTGCACACCAATCGACGATAGTTTCATAGTCACCATTACTAAGACTAGCTTTCAATTTCAAATTTTATTAATTGTATTACCCCTATTTGTAGTTTAATTTACTACCATATTTTTGCAACCATGATGTTTTCTTCCAGGCTCAGTTACTTTCATGTTTGATCGCTATATCGCCATTAGTTTCAAGAAGATGAAAGTAAAATATTGCACCAAGAAAGTGGCAGGTGTGATTATAAGAACAGTGAGTGTACTGGTCTGTTTGCAGAATGCCCCCATACACTTCACCACTGGGGTCTCGTTCCTTCTGATTTTGCTGTTCAAATGCTCTCGCTGTCAGATGTATTATAGTTGCAAATAGAGTTCGCTGCGGATTCAGGGCAAGTAGTAATGCAGATAATCACAAGGACTTAGAGATGGAGAGTCAAAGGAAATCCATCTCCACCATTTTACTCTTCAGTATATCCAGCTGTTTTCTACACAAGTTACCAGAGAATTGCAAAGCTGCATTCTTATCCAACCACGGCCGAGTTTATATCGTGAAGGTTGTAGCCAACATGCTTCAGATTCTCAGTTCCTGTGTTAACACAGGTACTTATGTACTGATACCGAGAGGAACTGAAGAAGATATTGAAATATTCACCAAAATCAATTGTTAATTTATTTAGATAATAGCAGCAGGAGGATTTCAATCAATACCACAAAACCCAATTCCATAAGTCATTCACTACAATCCGCACTGGATAGAAGGTATAATTTTAACAGGATCCAAAATCCCTGAAAATATATTTTAAATCTGTTTATGAACTTTTATAATGTGTGTGAGAGAGAAAGAGAGAGAGCAAGAGAGAGAGGAAGATCACTAAAATGATGGGGAAATAACAGACATAGATGAAGATAACGGAAAGGGAGAAAGATAAACAGATAGATATGCCACAGGTAAATGGTTAGGTGGATATAAAGTTGGCAGATGGTTGACATCAAAATTGATAGATGAAATATAATAGACCAATAGTAAATGAGTATGATATAGATAACATCTGGATAATCATTAGGAGTGAATAGAGGGATAGCCATAAAGGAAGGACTTTGTGAGATGAGCAAGTTTGGAAAAAAAGATACAGAAATGGAGATCGACTCTAGGGTATCAGAAAGAATGTTTGCAAGACGTGGTGGGGAAGCACGGGCAAGTTACATATCTCTGCAAGACAAACT